>NW_027270960.1:13535000-14097500 GCF_040938485.1 Diadema antillarum
GGACAACAATGAAATATAAAGAAATTTTAACAAAAATTATTTTTTCATGAAAACCAAAAATTCCATCAACTTGATACTGACATATGTTAAGGGTACCAATTATTCCCCCTTCTTTCTGAAAGCGGTAAGGCAAGTGCTCTTTCATAATGCTAGAAAAGTGAATTTTTGTTGATTTTCCTTTATATTTTCTTTGTATTGCTGTCCACTTATACGTCATAACCTCTAGTAGTCTCCTCATCCAACGGTTCCAACACCATAACTTTTGCATCGATTGTCCGAATTTCCTCAAACTCTCAATGATGTGTTCTGCTAATGTTGTTGCTTTCACTCAATCCACATTGCTCTTTGGGTTTACCTTCCCTTTAATCTATAAACTTTGATTTTGTTCAAAACTCCAACAATGCGTTTGAAATACCCTACAAGGGACGTGTTGTCACTAATCACCCCTATTATAAACTACTTGATCACAATCTTCCAAAGATGAGAGGGACAAAATTAGAATGGGACCTAGGGCAGTGAATTCTGGTTTTATTGACAGTTTCTGAAATATTCCATAAAGAATTCCAAACTCTTTTAAAGGGACATTCCAGACGATTTCATAACATTTCACATGTAGTGCTAAAATCGATAGTGCCACTTAGAGATGTGTGAAATTTGGTGTGGTCCTAGAGAAGATAAAGGAATACTCTTGAAAACCTTAAAAATCTTAAAGACATGCTCCACTAAACAAGGATGATGACATATATAGGAGACACATTTTCCAGCAATGTATAGCGATGAAAATGAATGAATGAATGAATGAATGAATGAATGAATGAATGAATGAATGAGTAATAAAATGAATGAATAATAAAAATGAATGAATAATGAAAATAAATGAATGAATGAATGAATGAATGAATGAATGAATGAATGAACGAATGAATGAACGATGCATTTGCATCACAACACCACTTGGTCAACAAGTTCATCTGAGTAGAATTTATGCATGCTTTCTTCAATTGTTCTGCTCCCTATAGCTGAGCACACGATCATGCTTTTTTTTTAACGTGAAGTTGTTGTATCATCAGTCTTGTTCATTGTGGTTGGTAAAGAATTTTGAAAACATTTTATTCCTCATCCCCATCTCTATACATTCTGAAACCCAGTACCCAGTTCACATGGTTAGTTCATAGGCATTCATAATAATTATGCTAAAATCTGAAAATTATCCGGAAGTTTCCTTTTTTGGGGAGAGGAACCATGCCCCTCTTTTTCCTTCCGGTCACACACCTACATATACATGAACATACAGGATACAGACAGACAGACAGACAAACAGACACACATTCCATATATATATATATATATATATATATATATATATATATATCCAAACATGTCGCGAATTCACGTATTGGCTCCAATATAACGAAGAATCAAGAAATAATCTAGTAATGCATTATTTCGCCAATAAAGAATGAGTTTATTGTACTTGAGTACAATTGTACTTGAGTATAATCTGTTGTGTGTGAGCAAGGTGAGTGTGTGTGCATGCACGCTTGTCCAGGTGCAGTGTGTTTATATATGTATATATATATATATATATATATATATATATATATATATATAAATGTTCATGAATTACTGTATTTAGAGAATTAAATCGAAAATCACGCGTCCGACAACCGTTGATCATAGCCTTATTCTCATGACCTAACACTCTAATCTTTCAACGACAGACAATAATTTTCCATTGCTTTCTATTGTTGTGTAATGACATACAAAGTTGTCGCTACCCCTCCCGCTGTAATATGGTGACCCTTCCACAATGATTCCAGTCAATGACCCCTACCAATATACTCTCGACCTCCACCGAGTCCCCGACCTTCATCATCCCTCGAGTAACAAACATCAAGTGACGTCTAGTGCCATCTAATTTATGACAAAGTTTAGTCAAACGCAAACATCCTCCCCTCCCCCCAGAGAGTATACTTAGAATTGTTTTTGAATCCAAATCCAAGAATTCCTCCTCCTTCTTAAACTAATCCCTCCTTTGCTTCTATAACAACCGAAGTTTTACCCAATGGAAACTCCTCTTTCCTTTCAAGCACCGTAAAGACTCCACCCCCATTCACCCATTTATTATAGGGTGAATTATTCCCCATAGAGACGAGTGGTAAAATTCAAATCTAAAAAAAATCTGTAGAATAGCTGGTAACCTGAAAAAGTGTGGTATACCCTTTCACTCAACCAATTTTCAGGGGGGGGGGGGTCTTCAGCTCAAACGCTGTCCAAGTGTTCGAAAAGCCATACTACGAGTTCTTTTTACTAAAAAAAAAATCACATATTTTCTGTGCATGCACCCAATCAAATATAGTTTCTTCAAATTCCATGGGAAAAGCTTTCACCTTCAACAGTGTTCAAACGCCAAAATGCAGTTTGTAGAGGAATTTGTACTCAACATCTACCATGTTTTTTTCAGTTTGTTTGTTTGTTTGTTTGTTTAAGTTGGTTTTTTTTTTTTTTGGTCTTTTGCCAAACTGCCTTTTCTGATTTGTAATTATTTTTTCTTCATTTATTTTAGTATCTTTGGGACGATTTTGCGATGCGGTCAGGGATATTCCCTTATATTTACATGTGTGAGCCCTATATATGTTTGTTTGTTTTATTGTTCCATATTCCACATTTCAACAAATACATAAACCATAAACATAAGAATACAAAAGCATGGATGAATTGTCAAGTACATCTTTTAAGACAATATAACATGTGAAATATGTGGAATCTGCATAGAAGCATTGCTTGTAGGGTGTAGATTCCCAGATGCGGATGTGAGATTAATTCTTACTTATTATATGCAATTGAAGGAATGACAATTTGTGAATTGGGGAAATTAAACGTCGAAGAATAAAATAGAAAAAGAATACAAAGAAAACGATGTCCGCGGCACAAGACTTCTTGAGAGTTGCGTGATCACCCGAGCGAGGTACAAGTCAGAGAGAGTGTACAATATCAGAAATACAAAATATGCAGCAAGGAGGTTCGGGAGATAGTAGGAAATCACGAGCGAGGCACATGTTACATAATCGATAATAACAGTAATGCGAAGTATGAATAGAGAATGTTGAGAAGGATTGAAGAATAGCTATAAGTATGAATTCAAAAAAAGAAGTTTAAGTTTGTGCTTAAAAGAATTAAGAGACTGAGATTGGATTATTTCTCTGTCCAACTCATTCCAAAATGTACTACAGTCCTGTAGTAGTTATTGTTTTTAAAGCAGATACGGTCCGTACAGGAGAAAGATGAAAAGAATCTTTTTGTCTAGTAGGGTAAGAATGAACTTCGGTATTTTTAACACATATCGAAGAAAACACATCAGGTAGACCACCTGAGTTTACCTGATACATAAATGATCCGATATTGAAATAATATGAATCCTGGATCTTAAGTGTTCTACTGAAAAAGAATAAGGCATTGGTGTGTTCCAGAAATGTAGCGAAGTTAATTATCCGTATAGCTCTTTTCTGTATCAATAATAAAGAATTAAGTCTAGTTGTACAGCAGAGTCCCCATGCCAATATTCCTTAACCTATATAAGGCAATAAAAGAGTAGAATGCAATGAATGCAGAACATGCTTAGGAAAATATTGTTTTAACTTATACATAACACCTACATTTTTTTACAGTAATTTACGCAAAGAATCAACATGAGCTTTCCATGCCAACTTACAATCAATATAAAGACCAAGTAATTTTATATGTTCAACCTGATTCAATTCCACGTTAGTTACAAACAACTTGCCCGGTATATGTTACAACCAAAGATGATAGAGTGTCCTCTATCGTCTATCATGGCTTCTTTGGTTACAAGTGTATAATCAATGCGTATCATTCAAGGTATGATGTATATGATGTGATGCAGAGAAGACTTAGAATCTGAAGCTCGAAGGGAGAAAATCGCTCCCAAACACCTTTCGTATAAATTGTTCTTTGAAATAAACTCAACTGTGTGCCACGATGCTTCAATCATGAACTGTTGTAGGTCCATGATTCAACGGGGTGCTGTTCGTTATTCCGAAGGTTCGTTTATCCGAAACACACAAATTCCCTATACCTAGAGGTTCGTTAATCCAAAAATGAAAACGGGTTCATTAATCCGAACATTTGTGGCGTTATTCCGAAGGTTCGTTATTCCGAAGATTTGTTAATCCGAAAATGAAATTCGGAAAAACGAACCTTCGGAATAACGAATCTTCGGACTGAAGAGCCTTCGGAATAACGAACCTTCGGAATAACGAGCTGTAACCGATTCAACGTACCTTTTTAAAGGGGATGGCTAGTAACTTATCAGTGAAAATCAGTGGGAATGCTGGGGGATGATTGTTCCAATCCTTGTGGGATTCATTTAAAAGAACATTATATATCTATTGCTGTGTGAAAATTATTTGCTTCAGAATGGTCTCAAAATCAAGTAATGAGCAGTTCAATGTTTCTAGGTTAGTATGCCTGTACAGTGTCGGGGCGATCGTTAACGGCCCGTTAACGATCATCAAAAAAACGACCGTCAAAAAAAGTACAAATCGGTTGCATGACTACGTAGGCCTTTACTTTAACTTTAGATAAGCTGAACAAAACATCGAAATATTGCAACTGATTGACAAATTGCCCGAGATCGATGAAATAAGCACTGAATTGATCAGTGTTTTAGTAGTAGCCAAGATTTAAAAAAAAAAACTAAAAAAAAACTTGGCGTACCATACTCGAGCAGGATTCTGAAGTGCCAGTGAGAGTGACTCGTGAGTAAAAATAATTATGACTGCCAAGAAGCGAGTGACAACATCAATGTGGAAGAGACGGCTGAAATCTTGTCAGAGAAAGACAACAGCTTTACACTAGCACGGTATAACTGCGTTGAAAATGCACACAGTTTAACTACCACCTGATATTCACTATTCACAGTTATTGCATACAGTCAAACGGTTGAGCTCGTAATCTCAATTCGTGCTTTTTAGAAATAATAACTCTCATTGTTTCTTCTTATCGTATGCTGTACCTTGCTTCGTCATGTAATGTACACCATTAGCTTGTAATCAGTAGCTCTGTGTTACTGTGCAAGTCCATTGCTCTCTGTGTGCGTGTGCTGGAATTATAGCGAGCTGCTTTCAAAATGCTACGTGTTTCTAAAAGAGGGAGGTGGAGGTCACAGGGTCATGGTCAAGCGTGTGACAACCACTTGATCACGATGCCAGGCACTGCCCTAAAGTGCACAGGAGGACAGTCTTTATTCCAGGAGAGTTGATTCCCAGAATTAAGGGTAGATAGGATCACAAACGAAACTTCGGAATAACTAATCTTCGGACTATTGCAAAAGAGCCTTCGGAAAAACGAACCTTCGTCACACACACATACACTGCTATAGCGTCTGACTAAACGAGCACTGGGAATTAAGGGTTTCTGAGAAGAACACTGTTTTCTTTGATTGGTACGTCATTTTAGGGACAGTGTCAATGACGGTGCCTGCAGCTGCAAAAGCAAAGAAATTGAAGAGAAAAGAATTTGGAATGACACCATGTGGATCTGTTCTGCTATCATGCCGAAGAATCTATATCAATATCAGTAGTTTCAAATCATCTGCTACATCGTGATTTGTTTTTCTTATGATCATAATTATCACATTATCATGGTATCTATCACCTTTTGTTCGGTGTGTAGTCTTTCGCTATGTGACAGTCTATGAAAGTGGAGGAGAACGGGAGAACATGAATTATCTTTTTCATTTTCACAACTGAAATGATAACACAATCTGGTGCACTTTTCGGTTGAATGTTTGGAAAATTATGTAGCATCTGATAAGCATTGACAGCAAACATTTTGCTTACAATTTGGTACCATGCGTTTTAGCAGTCAATCTGATGTACAGTACTGTCATTTCTTTTTGTCACATCCCGGAATATTATCGGGGGTGAGGGGCAAAATGATATGTGTTTGCCCCAAAAGACCGATTGATCGACTCCCCTGATTTATCCTTTCTTTCGCTTGTCCTGTATATTTCAGCATATAAAGTCGGTCGGTGCAAGATGAAACTCTTGATGCCACACCGCCCCCTTTCGATGAAAATGAAAGGGAAGAAGCCTTCGCTCGAATCGATCTTGACAATGACGGCATTGTTGATGTTGTAGAGTGACTTCTGGACTTTAAAGGACAAGTTCACCTTCATAAACATAAGGATTGAGAGAATGTAGCAATATTAGTAGAACACATCATTGAAAGTTTGAGGAAAATCAGACAATCCGTTCAAAAGTTGTGAATTTTTGAAGTTTTTGTGCAGTAACCGCTGGATGAGAAGACTACTGCAGTGTATGATTAAACTTAGATGTCACATGCGTACAACAATATAAGGAAAATATAAAGAGAATTTCACAAAATTTCATCTTTTGAAAAAAGTACACATTCCCCTGACTCGTTACCGATAAATGTTATGGGTAATATTATTCCCCCTGCCTTTAGAAAGAGGCAAGTCAATTGCTCTTTTATTATGCGAAAAAAGTGAAAATATGTTGAATTTTCTTTTATATTTTCTTTATACTGTTGTACGCATATGACTCACAAGCTGTAGTAGTCTCCTCATCCAGCGGTTCCAACACAAAAATTTAAAAAATTCATAACTTTTGCATCGATTATCCAATTTTCCTCAAACTTTCACTGATGTGTTCTACTAATATTGTTGCATTTTCTCAATCCTTATGTTTATGAAGGTGAACTTGTCCTTTAATCACCAACCATGACAAAGACGGTAGGTCGTATCTCTTGCTAGCAGGGTCCCCCCGAAGAAATTGATTTCTGCGTTTAAAGATATACCCCTCAAGGGACAGCTTTTTTCGTTCTCTCTCTCTCTATCTCTCCCTCTCTCTCTCTCTCTCTCTCTCTCTCTCTCTCTCTTGAATCGGATATTAGACTTGAAATTATTTTGTCAGGAAATGAGAAAAATCATGAAAAAAAAATAGTTCACTGTTCTGTTTGGCAACTTGAGTTGAAAAACAACGTTTCATGTTAGTTTATACCTAGCTCAGTTTTCTCAGAAAGGTCCACTATTTCTAATTTCAAACCTCCTCTCCGAAAAAGAAAAAAAAAATGTTCAGTGTTACGGCCCTGCCCTGCCTTTACAGGAAAAGGATCTCTTGACACTCATCAGGGATCTGGAAATATTTCGATGTTTTGTCCAGCTCATTTAGATTAAAGGATACTTATGCAACGGATATGTTCTTTTTTGACCAACGAGATAAAAGAATCGCATGATTCATATTTTGATTCAACACAGTTTTTCTATTCCTATGAAAAGAAAAATCCAACAAGGTTTTTTTTTTCAATTCTTATTTGTTAAACATGCAGATGACGAGATGATCTCATTTACAGAGTTCGCTGAAAGTACCAGAGAGTGTGACTCGCGAGTAAAAGCATGAGTGTCAGGAAGCGAGTGACAACATCAATGTGGAAGAGCCGGCTGAAATCTTGTTGGAGAAAGACAACAGCGTGACACTGTAACGGTATTTACTGCATGCAAAATTAGTTCTTTGAAAACCACGTGCATCCGCTTCTTTTACATCCGTCGGTATCGCTTGCGTTTTACTGTTGGAGTTGTTGGGCTTATGTAGCTACTTTGTTGCTGAAATGCATGTTTAAAGAGAACATAGGTAGTATTTGTTATCATGTAGGCGATGATTTCTGACTCTGATTCTGATTTTATTTCTGAATTTCTTTTTCATGCATAAATAAAGAACAAAGTCAATCGAACAAACAAATTGAGCACAGTATAAAATGAATCTGACAATTGCAGCAAATAAATGATTGATTCAAATAATTATTCAACTCTTTCCCCTGATACAATTCAAAATGAAAATAAACTATTTTGTGCATATAATTTTTATGCAAACATAAGTTACAGTATATCTCATACTCAAAGACAAATTAGGTAATTCTTGAAAGGATTACTTAAAGGGATGATACTGGTATTGGTTGAAGTGGAGATTCAGCCTTTAACCTTTGGCAAGATACCTGGAAACAACGCTCTGAAATGAAAAAAGAGCTTACTACGAGAAATTGAAAGCTTATTTGATTAAAATTGGTTTTGAAATACCTGAGATATAAAAAAAAGACAAAGGAAAACAAAGCGATCCTAATAAAAAAGGATCACTTTGTTATGAATATCTAAGCCATTTCAATTAGAATTACATGCTCCTTTGTATTTCAGTAGAGGCGTTCTCATTCACTGACAAAAAAAGTTGGAAACCTCAAACCCCATCTCAGCCAAAACTATGCCATCTCTTTAAAGTCAGTGATATTTTCACTCCCGAAAAATTGTGTGAATCTGGAACTATTGTAAGTTTCTGGAGCATCGAATATCTATTGTTCTTTTACAATAATACTACCTATGTAAGGGTTTTGAATATCACAAGCTGTGATTTCTTATTGCACCTGTCCAACAGAAGGTGAACTCACCGCTCAAATGATTGTTACCCTCAGTATATGAATGTGTTTATGCCAATATTAGGAATCATGAAGATCCGTGTTTTGGGAATCTCAAAGGCAATACTCAAATTTCTTGGTACATGTATATTTCAAATTAGTGTCCCATATCCGGCTCCTTTTCATTAAATAGAATTTAAAAGAGCATCCTCTCTGTACGTGATAATTTCTATAGAAAACGTGCATCGCAGTAACATTATTGGGCTCACATGGGTAAATAATTCCCCATAGAGACGTGTGTTAAAATTCAAATTTCAAAAATTTCTGTAAAATAGCTGGGAGAAATGAAGTGTTTCATCTTCACTAACCTGAATAAGTGAGATATACCCTTTCATCCATCAGATTGCCAGGGTGGGTTCTTCTGCTCTAATTCTGTCCAAGGGTCCGCAAAGCCAGACTACAAGTTCTTGTCACTCAAAAAATCACATATTTTCCGTACACGTACCCAATGAAATATAGTCCCCTCAAATTCCATCAGAGAAGCTTTCATCTTCCAACCAAAATGCAGTTTGTAGAGGAATTCATACTCAATATCTACAGCTATTCAGTTTTTTGCCAAACTACATCATTGATTTTTAATTAATTTTTTCTTCATTTATTTTGGTATCTTTGGTACGAATTTGTGAAGGGGTCTGGGACAGTCCATTTTATTTACAGGTGTGAGCCCTATTTGTCTCTCTTACTATGCTATGGCATAGTGGATAAGACTCCCGTCTCCCAATTGGAGGACCAAATTTCGATTCCTGCCCAGTGCTTACGTCCCTGGACAAGATGTTTTTACCCACTGTGTCCCTCTCGACCACGGTGTATAAATGGGTACCTGGCACAAAACTCTACATCGACCATTTTTTTTCTTCTTTTTTTTCGGGGGGGGGGAGAGGGGGTCCAAATAATGGCAGGGCCCTCTGGTAGAGCAGTGTCAACACTGAAGAGGCTACCCTATGGGTAGATAAGACCTTATTATTATAATTATAACTCTAAGTTCATTTTCTGGTTGCTGCCCCCCCCCCCCCAACTTAAAGGACAAGTTCACCTTCATAAACATAAGGATTGAGCGAATGCAACAATATTAGTAGAACACATCAGTGAAAGTTTGAGGAAAATTGGACAATCGATGCAAAAGTTATGAATTTTTAAAATTTTTGTGCTGGAACCGCTGGATGAGGAGACTACTACAGCTTGTGAGTCATATGCGTACAACAGTATAAAGAAAATGTGAAGAAAATTCAACATATTTTCACTTTTTTCGCATAATAAAAGAGCACTTGACTTGCCTCTTTCTAAAGGCAGGGGGAATAATATTACCCATAACATTTGTCGGTAACGAGTCGGGGGAATGTGTACTTTTTTCAAAACATGACATTTTGTGAAATTCTCTTTATATTTTCCTTATATTGTTGTACGCATGTGACTGACATTTAAGTTATTCACAGACTGTAGTAGTCTTCTCATCCAGCGGTTACTGCACAAAAACTTCAAAAATTCATAACTTTTGAACGGATTGTCCGATTTTCCTCAAACTTTCAATGATGTGGTCTACTAATATTGCTACATTCTCTCAATCCTTATGTTTATGAAGGTGAACTTGTCCTTTAAGGAAGCACATTCCGTATAATCATGTATTAAGCTTTGTTTGTTTGTCTGTCTGATTATTTGTTTGCTTTTATTATTGAAATTCAGTTGTATTGATTCTCCAAATGCCAATAAATGAAAATGATTGTATTGATTCAATTCAATTCAATTCAATTTTTTAATTCTCATTTTCTTCCTACAAAAAATATAACACAAGGTAAATAAGAAAATCCATCATAAGCGTATATAGGCCTACAGTACAAAGTGCGAAGGATAAACGATAGACAACAAACTAATAGAAGTAAATTATGTATTATATACATACTGGAATATACGAAGTTATATTATGAGAAGAACAAAAGAAAATTGAGAGGTCCACTAAAAAGCAGTGCTTGTAGATTTTGGACCGCTCAAGAATTTCTCCCAAAAATACTTACTACAATTACAAATACATTACACAAAAATGATTTAGACAAAATGGAACAAACAACAGAGACACAACAACATGGCATGACTAAACTGAGGGAGATACGATTGAACAGAATGGGACAAAACAAAATTAAAGGAAGAAATGGAAAGGAAGAAAGAAAGAGAGAGAAATGAGAGAGATAGAGAGAGAGAGAGAGAGAAAGAGAGGGAGAGAGAGAAAAGAGGGAGAATGCCTACACGCTGAACAAGAGAAACGGAAGAGAGAATTGAGGAGGTGCTTCAAACAGCTGATGACTGCACGCACCTGTGCAAAAAAAAAAAATGCAAATAAGATGACGTATTTCATTGCCTGGTAATGCCGTTTTTTACTGCGTAATGATGAATTCAATAACTGACGATGACCCTCATGTTTGCTATAACCTGTATAGGTAATGAAAATGAATATCTCAGCCAGAATTTAACAAAAAAGATGTCAAATTACGCTTAAAAATGTATAACGAAAGAGAATTCTCTATTTCAGAACTTAATGAATTCCAAAATTTAGGGCCGGTGTATATAAATGTGCTCTGAGCTAATAAGGTTCTCTAAAGGGGTAAATGAAACTCATTAGAACGGCTAGAAGGATAATCATGAAAAGATTGATTTCGTAGAAACATTAAATTAGAATATTGGGAAGAGCATTTGTGTTGTAATTGAACATGAACTGACCCAGTTGAAAAAGAAACAAATCTTAAATTTTTAAAATCTTATATTTAATAAACAATGATTCTGAATGAGAAATGGCGAAACCCCACAAATAATACGAAGTACTTTATTGTGTAATAACAATAATAATTTATCTAATATAGTTTGATAGTAAGATAAGGTAATATCAAAGAAAAATACAACGTTAACAAAGATGATGATGGAATGTGAAACTTAAGTCTGTTGATAATAACCAATATTTCGTGAAATTATTTTACTTCTGTTGATAATATGAGAAAGCTTATCATCCGCTGTAATACCAAGGAATTTTATGAGGGATATGTACACGTTCGAACTGAGTGTCATCAAAAATAAGATATGTGCTTAATGTTTCTATGGATTTACTAAGAAGCACATACTTAGTTTTCTGAAGATTGAGTGATAATTTATTAGATGTTATCCACTGAGTCACTTTTTTTCAATTTAAAGTTGACGGTGCCAATAAAAGTAACTGGGTCTTGTTGAGAAGCTTGCTTTTTAGTGGACCTCTCATTTCTTTTTTTCTCAACTGAAGCATAACTTTGTAATTTTTTTGCCAGTATCCATTCTTTTGTTTATCTGTATCATTTATCTTTTACAAAGTCGAATGTTTATGTTTATGATGTAATTCCAAATTTATTATGCGTTATGTTTTGTTGGAAAAAGAAGAATGAAAAATAAATGAATTGAATTGATTTGAATTAAATTGAGAAAAGAAAATATTTGAGTCATCAGCAAAAAGTATAAATGAGAGTATGTCAGATGATCTGCAAAAAATCATTAATATAAACAATAAAAAGTAAAGGATCTAATATACTACCCAGAGGAACGGCACATTTGATAGATTTGAAACTTGAGTTATCCTCGTTCAGAGATACATATTGTGTTCCGGTTTTGCAGGTAACTCCTAAACCACTCCAAGGCCTTCCCCCTTATGCCATAATGTGACAATTTGTGAAATAAAATGTCATGATTGATATTGTATCGAAGACCTTGGAGAAGTCCAGGAATATACTAGCAAGATGTGAATGATTATCTATTGTATGCGCGGCATTATCAATAAACTTCAATAGAGCTCGGATAGTGCTGTGTTTCCGACGAAACCCAAACTGAGAGTTTACAAAAACATTATGAAAGTTAAGAAACCTAATTGTTCTTTTGAATATCAATTTTTCTAAAATTTTAGGTAAGGATGAAAGTAAAGAAATAGGTCATACTTATATTAAGATCATCTACTTTTTCAAAAAAAGGGACAACCTTAGCAATTTTCATTTGATCAGAAAAAACACCATATAGACTTTGAAAATATGTACAAGTGGGTCCACAATTGAAGATATAATACCCTTTAGAATGAAATTACTTATGTCATCATAACCCGCATTGCGTTTGTTATTCATTCCAGTAACGATATCCATTATTTCATGTTTCGTAGTTGGAACAAAAAAAAAATAGAGCTGGAATTAGATTGACCTAAAAATTTTGAAAAATGTGTATCAGACGGTGGTACGTGCACTTCTTTCGCCAAATTCTCTCCAATCATTGAAAAATAAGAATTGAAAATACAATGTATTGGCCATATCACTAGAATCTTCAAAACTTTTATCATCAAATCGAATTTTTGTAATACTTGATTTCTTTTTTTATACATTCATAGCCTGCTTCAATACCTTCCATGTATTCTTCATATCATGATTGTATTTTTCTAACTAAATCGCATAATATTTCCTCTTTTCAAATCGTATAACTTTGGTTAAAACATTTTTATATCATATA
Source organism: Diadema antillarum (assembly GCF_040938485.1). NCBI lineage: Eukaryota > Metazoa > Echinodermata > Echinoidea > Diadematoida > Diadematidae > Diadema > Diadema antillarum. The sequence goes on from NW_027270960.1 coordinate 13,548,003, forward strand.
TATTTCCTTTATGACTCTTCAGTTTTTGTTCATTTTAAATCTATAATATATCCTGTTTTTTCTATTTACGAACGCAAAGGGATTTCGAAATCCATGGAAGCTTAGGGAATGTTTTACAATTAACTAACTTATCTTTTAATCTGGGAACATATTCATCTAAATTTCTCTCAATTATCTCTAAAAAATAAAATTACCAATAGTAATACACGTATTACTGATAACACGTCTTCCAGTCGGTGCAACTAATTAGGAGCTGACTGACAGCCTGCCAACTGAATATCTTAATCGTATATGTTACAATGTATACCCATATATCATTATATATTATATAAGAAGAGTTTTATCGCAAAACAAGCTACCTCCATTCTTGTTAAGTTGAGATATTTGTAATAAAACTGCTGAAAAACAGAGAAAATAATAAGAAAGTGTGGGATATTTTTAATCATAACTTTAAGAATATTCCTTGTTATGTAACAAGACAGTGAGGAATCACCGGAAAGGTTTTATTTTGCTCTATCTGACAATGAACATACTTTAAAAATGTTTTAAAAATGGCGTTTAGCCCGTTTTGCAATTAAGCTCTTCATTAGTACATGGGTATACATTGCTGATATGATATATGATATATGATATGTATGTAATATATGTGACCCTGCACCACAAAACACACAAAAAGTCGCCAGATATGGTTTTTAGTTTAGGGCAGAATCTGAAAGAGCAGACTCTTAGCTTTAAAATTATGTATAACTCAATTCAAATGGATTCTCCTAACCTATTAGATATTGGAAAGAAAGCGCACACTCTGGAAAAGTTTGAACTGAGAAAAGAGGCTGTGAAGTAGGGTCTATTCAAGTGCCTAATCTTTATACTAAGCCGTGCTACCCGTGCCATGAATAGGACAAAAACCTCGATGAAAAAACCTCGATGAAAACCATTGTAGCAACAACAATGAATTAGGGATTATCAGATTAAAGTTGAAATTGAGAATGCTTCATTAACACATTCTGTTGATGATAAATGTCAACTTTCAAAGCAGTAGCATTATCACTTCAAAAGTTATTAGAGTTGAAAGTGAAGAGTGTGCAAAGGATTTTCAAGAAATTAAAAGGGGCCTCTCTTCATAAGAAAAACCTGATCACAATACTTTACAAAAAAGGGGTTGTAGAAAAACTGCTGAAAACCCACAGATATAAGCCAGATATGAGCCACAAAAACTTTTAAAAGCAACAATATTACACACAGAAGTACATTGGATTTGTCTGTATCGAAACGAGTTAATCTGAGAGGTCTAAAGCGTCAGCTGAAATTTAGAGTAACTGTATTATAAAACGCAGCATGTGAAACAGAGTTTAAAGGCATATCTACAAGATAGTGCCATGAACTTTAATGATTACCAGTTTCAAAATAACACTTGCCACACATTGCGGATGAATGCTTCGTCCACAAACAATCTGTATTCGAATTAGAAAAGGCATTGTGTGTGGCATGAAGTTCGACTTTCATTTTCTTCTTAACAGCACAAAGTCATGTTCATGAATATCACTTTCAGACAACAGAGGGCGGAGCACCATACAGACAGATGGATGTGCAATTTGGGTGTCAGTCAGACAAACTACGTGAAATGTTGAAATGAAGTCAACAACTTAAATGAAGCATAATGTCGAAGATCAATGATGGCATCTCTAAGGGATTTATATTGTGCGAACCTCCATTTTTGTTCAACTTCAAAAATGCCTTTCATTATTGGATATCACAACATTTGGAAAGATTTGATTCGAGTCGCTTGATGTCATACTCCGTGGAACAGAAACATGATGTTATTATTAACATTAATTGAATTAATTGTGATAAAAAAAACCAGTAGTAAAGTATGCAGTTCTTAAAATGAGTGACTGATGAATGGATGAATAATAAAGTTTTAATAGTCATTAGTACACAATTCATAAAACGGTCAATTAAAAATCCACCCATTTGGGTTAACAGTATTTACAACGCAGGACACCACAGAGTTACAAATATAGCATCAATACTTGTAATTGTAATAACACCAACATAGAACATTTGCTAAAAGAGGCAGTCACGACCGGTATAGTTCCACAAGCTGGTCAGTTTCATTGGGCAGTCAAACAGGTAGAGTCGCCTCATTTGTGGATTATTTATAAGACCATGTCCTGTAATGGACCTCAAAAGTCGTCACTTGAGATGCGCGAAAGCAACTCTACCGGAAATGGAACGACTCGACGCGCCCTTGACCTATTTTGACCCTATGTTCCCCTCTCTCTCTCTCGTTTCCTCGCATTCGCCAAACCAGGGAGGTGAGACCAGGGAGGTGACCTCTCTGGCCAATGACATTTGAACGCATACGAAAGTTTGTGTGTGTGTGGGGGGGGGGGGGGAATGCGCGTGTGTGTGCGAGTGTGTGTGTGTGTGTGTGTGTGTGTGTGTGTGTGTGTGTGTGTGTGTATGTGTGTGTGTGCGTGTGTGTTTTCTCAATTCGAAATACTTATTGTTTCATGGTTATACCAAGGAAAAGGCGTGCCGGCTTTCAAACGCTCTTTCTTGTCAATTAAAAGAAAAAAAAAACTTTGCAGCAATAATATCAACAACAACGACAACAAATTAAAAGACATTATTTTTCAAGTCATACATAAGAGGAGAATAGGAAAGAAAAGAAGAGGGGAAAATTCCAATAAAAAGTAACCTAAGTCGTTCCAAGTGCAAATACTAATTCTTGTTAACAAAGCATGCAGTCATACCAATAACAGGCATGTCTGGTACGTGGATTCCCAATCGGCAGTGAAGCAAAGATATAAGAGCTCTCTCCGCGTGTCTTCAACCTGCTAATCTCTGTATAACACACCGTGGAATTTTTCCACTTGGTTTATCGTTATGAAATTCTATACTTTTCAGGAAATCTTCTTTCAATTTTAGAGGCTGATGATTGAAATCACAGAGGTCCTAGCTTTCACGGAACCATGGCGATACACCTGCTTTCTAGCCATATCCCATGGTACAGATGCGCAATGAATTTCCTCTTCCTTTCTCATTTCTTTCCCATCAACAACTAGCTCTTCGGACATGCAGGAGAAATTGTACAGTACCATACTTTTTATCTTCTTCTTCTCCTCCTCCTCCTCCTCCTCCTCCTCCTCCTCCTTTTTCTCGTTCTTCTTCTTTTCTTTCCCCTTTTCATTTTCCGTCTATATCAGATTTCATACAATATCATCATTCCGTTGTTGTTGCTGATGGTAGTGATGATGCTGTCATTGTTGTTGTTGTTATCAACACGAAAGAATATTTGAAAGCCGCATGCTCCTAATACACAAGTTCAGCAAAACTAGCTGCCACTGGTTTTAAAGTCATAACGAGATGCGACGCTAAGCGACCCGATACGCTCCGACATGGACCGATGTGTCCTTTCTCGGCGTAGATGTCTTTTCACTTTTCACCTCACTGTGTACAACGTGAACTTTTAGGTTGCAGTGGCGGATCCAGAAGGGGCACAACGGGCACTCGTTAATTTCGGTGAGAACAAAAGAAATAAAAGAAAAATGTTTCTGTGTGTGTGTGTGGGGGGGGGGGGGGGGGGGGGGGATGCGTGCCCCCCTTAATTTTGCACAGGCGCCTCCCCTTTACGGAATTCCTTGATCGACCCCTGTGTTGGAATAGTGGATGGTTGTTTCATTGAATATGAAATTAAGATAGAAAGTCACATTCACTTTCACTTTTCGACAACACATTGCATAAACTTCGCTTTTCTTCGCAACAGACGAATAATGTAGGTGATACATTGTAAAATGAACAGATCAAATATCGAATCAAATTACCGTGTCACCTGACGCCTGTGGGTGAAGATTAACATGTGGAATAATATTTTTCTAACCTTGTGATAAAGTTAATGCTGGGAAGGATATTCTCATGATCTGTTTATTCTGTTCACAAGGAGAAAGTAGAAATCCCAAGGACGTTTGAAATTCCCATTCGACGGGGAAAACCCGTGTTTTGACTACAGCAATAATAAGGGAAACAGGTACATGCGTCCCATTACCTGCTGGCAGGCAAATGCGCATGCGTTTCCTTTTTGGTGAATGTATAAATTGGCGGGAAGTTCCAGCAGACGGACATATCAGACGGCATCGACTTAAGTATCGACGTCTAAGCGCAATATTGCTACCGCACTTATTCCTTCCCACCGTCTAAGCTGACTTTTCAAGGTAAGATTTGTCCAAATTTCTTTCTTTCTGTGCAGTTTCAACAACAGAGGTAGCAATGGACTGGTTCCGTATATGTCTTTAGATTTTATGCATGCTTTTTTAAAGAAAAAAGTTGTCCATAGCTACCATAAAGCTTGTCGGAGGCTTGCCCTACCTAGCAACAAATAAGTGAATTCCTGCCCGTGGCACTTGATGACAGGGTGTAGGTGAATGCAATGTTTCGTTGATGCTCTCCAGGAACCGAAACATCCATATTTATGATATTGTATTGTTACTACTAAAATAACACTTTATTACAGAAACTGTCTATTTTACGTGACGTAAATAACTGTTATTGATACAAATTTTAGATTACTCCAAGTTTATGTCTTCGATTGTAGTCAATCATTGGTAACCGTAATCGTCTCGTTTTTATTCATGTCGCTCGATCCATTCATTCTTTTCTAGAAAAAGAAGATTATAAAGCTAAGAAACCTGATATTCCATAGCTCAGTGATTGTAGGCTTAGATAACAACAGCAACAAAAAAAAAAACTTTATAAGTCGATATCTTTACACGAAGAGTCCTATCGACAGGTATAAAAAAACGGAAAATAAAAAATTATTCTCTTTTTCTATCTCGCCCACTCTCCGTTGCTCCGGCTGATGTTACTAGTACTCATATCCGTTTGTCTTTCCTGTGTTTCTAATCAATACAGGTGCTCCTCTTTTGGACATTGATCATGAATATGCATACCAATCTTCGTTACGTCACGGTCCTGCTCCTTGTCATCGGTGCGATTGCCTGCTCCGAAGCCTGTGAGTCAAACAACCAGAAGAGCGCCCCCACCTACACCGATGGTCACGTAGAAGTTGAAGTGAGAAAGTCCAGTGGAATGTCCCGGTAAGTGCAGGATCATATAATTTGGTTATGCATTTAAATTATTTGTGCATATGGACAATCATAACTATATCAATAATGTAATCATCGCTGTAGACAGACTCGCCTTCTGAAAAGAAATGAGGTACTAATTATCAAGGACAGCATCGCTGAACTGCTATTCGGTTAGAGTAATTTCCCCTCATTAAGGATAGATCAAACAACAACACAAATCCATATGATTGATGATACGGAAAGTGACCCGTATGCTTCCCTGTTAAATGGCGTGTTTTCAGGTGGTGTCTACTTCTTCGGTGTTTATTATAAAAGCCAAACTAGTTATCAAGTGAATCCGACAAAGCCAACCCCACTTGACAATCTCAGAATTTACTTTGACGTTTTCGCCACTTATCCTGTATTTTACTCGTTGTGTATTTTTCAGACTCCGCAGGTCGGTGATAGAAGAAGATCTCGACGTCACACCGCCCCCTATCGATGAAATTGAAAGGGAAGAAGCCTTCGCACGAATTGATGTTAACGAGGACGCCATGGTTTGTGTCATCGAATGGACGCTGGAAGGCGGAAGACTGGGTGAATTCTGGGCATTAGTCACCGACCATGATACAGACGGTAAGCTCTAACAGCCTTTGATTAAAATAATGAGATTCGCCTGATCCTAAATGAGAAAACATGAAAGTATTATTTTGAAATTATTCCACAAGACGCAAGCCCTCAGTCACATTAAAGATTTGATGCACATTGTTGTCATCAAAGCTCTGTAGGCTCGTATTAGGAAAATAGAATTCAACATCTACAAATAAGATATCTTTTGACAATTCTTCACCGTTCCTGGAACCTATTGATGCAGTATAGACCGTCATCCACCGACCTTTTCTGTTAAAAACAAACAAACAAACAAACAAACAAACAAACGGAGAAATGAGTAACACTTTCACACAAAGTAGGCACTACTCATGAATCTGATTACAATAATTTCTTAACCATGAAGAATTGAAACGATTATTTTTATTATTATATTTTTTAACACACAGGAGACGAGATGATCTCGGTATCAGAGTTCGATGAAGTTCCAGTGAAGCTGATTTACGCGTGAAGCGTCGGATTGCGGATAGCGGACTGCGGATAGCGGATTGCGGATATCGGATTGCTGATAGCGGACCGCGGATCGCGGATTGCGGCGACAACATCACCTTGGTAGGAATGTTTCGCTTCTTAGGAGAAATCTGAGTACTAGTATTCATCCAAATGTTTTAATGATGTGTAATGTGTTAGATATAGGTGAACCTCTTGGGTCTTGGGATTGAATCTTCACCAGAAAATTTTCACCTTCCTCTGTACGCTCCAGTTAGAAAGAGGCCAAGAACCCTTTCGATCTTTTCCCGGAGACATTACTTCATTGCTGGAATTTGTATGTGAATGTTGTCAAATGTCGTGATTTTTGTTGTGTATCTGTATGTTTGTTTTTAATATGCTCTAGTTAGAATGGGGTTAAGAATCCTTTCGCTGTTTATTGAAAGGCATTATTGCCTTGCTGAAATTTGTAATAATTTCATGAATTTTGGCGAATGTCTTGATTTTTTGAGTATCTGTATACAATGTTGTTTGTAATGATGAAATACACTACGGCATGTTTCCAGAATGTGATATATATAAGATTATGTAGATATGATATAAAGTCCAACGCTAACTGAAATTCAACACTTTTAAACCAGAAGGGCATTAACTTCAAAGGAAGTCAGTAGTGTTAAAGCTTTGTGCACCTGTTTCTTTTTTTTTCATCTTTTGATGTAACTCACCATTCACCAATGCAGTAGTCTAGAGTAATTTGCATACATAGATTCCATGTATTGGCCTATCGTTGTTAAAGGGAGTAAAGATGAGACGTATTCACTACATTTTGGGTGAAATATGAGTCAACTGAATTAAGTGCCTTTTGTAAAAGGAATTCAGTTCCATTCTTATGAACCTGAGCGGATATTGTGTACTATTGTTGGTTTGTGGACCATCTCTATTTGGCGACAAAAGAAATTATTATTATTATTTTTATTTTTGTTATTATTATCATTATCATTATCATCATTATCATTATTGTTATTACTATAATTATTATCATAGAATACATATAAAACACAGTCATTTTTGCATTGTCGCAAGTTGAGAGGAATTTCACTGGATACCCAAACCAGGCGAAAAACTGTTCTTTTTTCATAGTATAGGCCTATAGAAAAATAAATCCTCTGAAAGATGATGAGCGAATGTCGGTTCAATATTCTATGTTTGCATAATTGTCCAGGTATCCCTATTTTCATTTTTTTTTTCTTATCATTATTATTATTTGCTTTGGAAACACTCACAATAAAAAGAATGCACAAATTCCTCCTCTGTGTATATAATGTACAAAACAGTAATATTTTCAAAGGAAGCCCTTGTATATATTTGAAAACGCAAATGTCTGTATTGTGTGTTATGTTTAAAAAATGTCATCTTGATCTTTGGGGTTTTCTCATACCATTGTATATAAAAGTTGCGTCATGATCACATTTCTTTTATGACTAATACGGCCTGTAATGAAATTATTCGTTGGGTTGAAAAACAGTAAAATCAATGTATAGGCCTTGAGAACCCCCCCCCCCCCAAAAAAAAAAAAAAATCAACAAACATTCCAGACTCGTTGATTGACTTCAGTTCCACAATGCTACATCGCTTATAATGTAAAACCATTGTCTCAACATTATGTCGTTGAATGTGAACCATTGTCTCGACATTGTGTCATTTAATGTAAACCGTTGTCTCAACATTGTCGCAAGTGTCGCTCTTGTGTAAGATTCGATTCTTCATGGCTGCATTTCCCCTTAAATGCAAAGAGCAGCTTCATGTGACTTGATCAACGAAATCATTAAAGTATTGTCAAACTTTAATAATCATGGCAGTTGGATTCCTGTTTACTGAGTTATGATCTGATTACACATGAAATCACTTCATGTTTGGCAGTAAAAGCGTGGAAATATGTATGATGGAATGTCCAGTGACGTGTTCTTTGAGATGGTGATGGCATGCTGAATTTGCGTGATTGTAAATCAGTATTATGGATGATCATTGTCTGTTCTGAATTTAATATTAAACATTTCGCTCTCTTCAAGAACTCCTAAAAGACAGTCCTCTCCTGTACTGCAACAAAATATGATGTTATTAGAATACAATAAAACCTACATGAAACATTAAAACAAGGTCACCATAAAAAAAAAAATCATTAAATGAAACTTTGAACATTTTAAAAATAACTTTTATGTCTGCTATTTTTGATACTTCTGTACAGCGTTTTGAAACATTTTGTCACAACGCATTTCTAATGTTTTACGGCACATATTCACATTAGAATCAAGTTTCTACCTCTCTGGATGAGATAACCATTGTCCAGTGTTATTGGTCAATGGTAAAAAAAAAATCATCAATTCACCATCAAACACACACACAACACACACCGACACACACACACATATGTATATATATATATATATATATATATATATATATATATATATATTATGTAGATTTATTTGGATTATATGTATATGTATATGTATATATATATATATATATATATATACATGTATACAACTGTATATATGTATATTTATATAATGTACATTGTATTCATATATAGTAGTTCAACATTATATATTATGTCAACAATGTTCATGGAAATCTTACAAGCCTGGATTAAGCAGCAAACACAATTCAATTCAATTAATTTATTTTCATTCTTCTTTTTTTTCCAACAAAACATAACACAAGATAAATCAGGTATTACATCATAAACAAAAACATTTGCCTTTGCAATAAATAAATGATATCGATAAACATAAGAGCGCAAACTGGCAAAAAACAAAAACAAAGTCATGCTTCCGTTGAAAAAAAAAGAAAGAATAGAGAGGTCCACTAAAAAGCAAAGCTTGTATATTGTGAACCACTCATAAAACTAATGAATTACTTATTTACAAACACCAGTCTTGTAACAGATATGATATTCGACAGAATGGGACAAAACAGAAGAAACACAACAACGTGACACAACTTGCCAGAATAGATGAAAAGTATGGAAGGAAAGAAAGAAAAAGAGAGAATGAGAGAATGTCTACACGCTGAACAAGGGAAATGGAACAGGGGATGGTAGAGAATGTGCTTCAGGCGCTGGATATACAGCTGTGCAAGGATTGTGATGGCTACTCCATTACGTAATAATGAATTCAGTGATTGAATGATTGGTGAGTGGATGATGAACCCTGAGGTTGACGAAACCTATAGCTAATAAAAAAAAATATCAGAGAGGATTTAATGGAAAAGATTTCAACGTGCGCTTAAAAGAATACAAAGATGGGGAATTTCTTATTTCACAACTCAGTGAGTTCCAAAATCTAGGACCAGTGTAGATAAATGTATTCTGAGCCAATAGAGTTCTCAGGAGGGGTGAATGAAACTCATCAGATTGTCTAGTGGGATAATCATGAAAAGACATATTCCTTGGGAACATTGAATTGAAAATACTGGGAAGTGCATTTACATAGTAATTAAACATAAACTGACCAAGTTGAAAAAAATACAAATCTTTATGAAAGGTACAGACCAAGACAAAAAAACAAAACAAAACAACAAAACACAGTCGTGTCACAGAAATATGTTACAGAAAGATGTTACAGAATAACATCTAAACATTCGTTTGTATGGTATATAATTATATACTTACATATACATTACCACACCAAAAAAAAAAAAAAAATCATTTACACACAAACACACACAAACCTTGTTATATTTGATTAAAAAACACACATTTCTATCTCAATGATACAATTAATTTTGGTCTCATTCTTCATTTCTTCTTCCCTTTCCCTCTTGCCAGCTGTCTCTCTCGTCCCTCTCGCCAGTTAATTTCATCTGCTTTAATTCCTTGCTACCTGCCCTGCCCCCCCCCCCACACCATGCTGCACACACATAATCAATCTCTTCTCTTCTCCCTTCCCCTCTTTATTCTTAAACTCAGCTCCCTCCCCTCTTGTGCCATCAATATGGTATACTCTCTATACACGTACGTACAGATCCATCAATGGATTATGGATTATATTAAAGTAATATGGTAGTATCGACAAAATTCCATCGTTGAGATTCATAGGGCTTATTTAAATAGGAAGTTGCCACGGAATTTTGCATTAATCAAAAGCTAGCAAAGAATATGAGGGCAAAAACAAGTACAAAATACCAGTTCAAAACCTACACGTGTGGTTTTCTTTTATATTTGTTTATATCGTTGATTATAATTAAGTGCCAGGGCACTTCACGTCAGACAGGAAGCACCCAGCCAGCTCAATGTGTGGGAAATTCCCCCAAATAATCGACCATATCCCCTTTATCTGTCGAAATGATGCCACATATCCGTCTTTTATTTCAGATGTAGAACACTGAGAACAGCCGTAATAGATGGTTATCATCATTTCCCTTAAAAACAAATCTAATAAAATCCCAATCAAAGTGGGCATGATTTGAACGAGCTTTATAGGAGTATTCAGAAACTAATTAAAAGAACGAAAGAGCAAATATTTGTTACAAGCTCAACGGTAAAGCTTTTGTCTAAAATCAGGGAACGTTAGAGAAGTTATGAAATTGTGAAGTTCCTCTATTTTTCACAACTAATTCTTCAACGATCAATATGAGTATGAAAATGGGTGAGTTGACGATGTCCTCGCTTCACAATTTTCCACAGATAGAGTACAAAATGTTTGTCCTTTATGTACATTGTCTTATCGTCTTTTTTTTTTTTCTTGTTTCGTTGTAAGATAGTAACATCCGAGGTAAAACTTACAGGCTGAAATAGTTGAAACCATATCGGGTCAGAAAAGAAATATAACGTATGTGATAAGATGGTGCAAGTCCCCCCCCCCCCCCCCCCTGCTGAGGCCACATACGGGATATCCCGTATTTGAAAGGCAGCGGTGCGCCTTTTCTTTCCAAAGTTTTGTTGAATACCATGCATATAATCCCATAATGAATTAGATGCCAGTCATTTTATACATGGGTATTGTAGATAGATGCAACTTTCTCCTCTTTAAAATAAAACATTATTTCCCCATATTTTATTCTTCTTTTATTTTGTGCCAATGATTCCAAAGAGCTTGAGAGTTGTCGGTTTGAATCGTAGAGGTTTATTTATAGAATTAATAGTATTGTTTGAATGCACTCTTGTGAAAAAAAGTGTTGGCCCTCTATTGTGTCATTGCGCACGAATGATTTTGAATAATCATTAGATGCTGTTTTATTTCGACATGAATTTTCAAATTCAGGGCAATTTACAACTCTTTTGTTTTCAAATGTTACATATACGTGATACTCTGATGTAATAACTTGACCTCATTTAACGTATCTATATATTAGTAAAAAAAAATGCATATACGGGTATGGATATGCTGGGATTCGTGTTGTAACTTCTGAATCCTCATAAAACCCGATTTTTGTTTGAACGTGTTCCCTCGTACACGGTATTTCCCCTATCTCTGTTGCTGAATAACTTGAAACTGATCCAACAGTTTTCTGCCATTCTAAAGTCTTTAACCTCCTAAAAACGAAAGTACACACACACACACACACACACACACTCACATGTTTTTATCTTTCTTATCTTTATCCCATTATTAGTTAATTAAATCAAACGTTCGTGATGACGAAATCTCATTATAGAGGAGGTTCGTTTCCCCCATTAAAAGATATAATCATAATTCCTCAAAAAAAGAAAGAAAGGTGTATGCATCTAATATTATCCAATCTAGTATATACAATCACAGGTAAGATACAATAAAAGAGCTGACGGACAGAAAGACTCACACAGACACACACACAGACACACTCACAGACACACAGACAGACACACACACACACAGACACACAGACACACACACACACACACACACACACACGCACAAACTGAAGTACGTTAAGATTGACATTAAAAACAGGGATGATCAGTATATACAGGCGTTTAACGCCTTTATACCCAGACATGTTTTTGTTTGCAGGTGTTGTTTGTTCGATTTTTGTTTCATTTTCATGTGAAAAGATGTCTGGATAGCCCATATTCAGCTGCACTTGCAGGTCTTCCATGGAGTCTAGCTGGATGTGAGGTGGGACCACTTCACCCTATATATCTATGCTCTTTGCTATGAATGAATGAAGCGGATCTTTCACGTATATGAGTTGTGACTCTCTCACACACGGGGACCTCCATTCTATATCCTATATCCGAGAGACAGAGTGCCTCGCTCAGCTAAAGACTCGAGATTCGAACCCGGGTTATATGGATTGGGAGGCAGATGCGCCAACCGACTGAGCCAAATCACCGTCAGTGCATGAACATTATGAAAGCCAGTCATATTGGGTGATCTTACCCTCTTGCTGTCAAGTGCAGAATTGGCATACCCCGTCTTAAAGACTGACATCGAAAGGACAGATGCATGTCAGTTAAAGGATGATCGAAATAGAGTGAATACAGAATATATATCTAAAACTGGCAGAATAAAAATCAGATGACGTCTAAAATACACTAGCTCGCTGCTATATGCAAATTATGAAGTTAAATGGTTGCTTTATTGAGAACTCCATCCCTTATTCAAGATGACTTTGAAAATTTGTCAAGTTAAATGAATTATAGACTACTCAATGTTTACTGCGATTAGACAAATACCATGCAATGATCAGTTTTTTAATGGAATTTCAAAGTTTGACACATTTTTACAAAATAAAGAGAAAAATAGTTAGGTATGAAATTTTGATTCTCCTATTAGTCAAGAAATTGATCAAAAAATGTTTTCCGAAAAAAAAGTGAAATTTCAAAATCTTACATCTTCCTTTTTTTTTTCTTATCCGATTTTTGTCATTTTTGCATTGTCCTTCATTACAGGAATATTTTTTCTCTTTCTTTTGAAGTTTATTTATGTTTGAGCTAGATTTTCTCTTTAACTGTTCTTCCGATTACCAAGAGTCGATCTCTATACCAACAGCGATATGATATTCCTTGACAGATGTCATTGGCCTTATATGGCTAAAAATTAATCTCTCATGTTTAGATGATTTTCAAAAGGAATATTATTGCAACACTCTCCTCACTGTACCGATACAGTTTTAGTTGTTATGCGATGTTTTGTATACGATGTGGTCTTTCCCCCTAATGCATAGAGGTGTGATGTTTATCTGATATGCGTTATTACTATCATTATGAAGCATTAGTGTGGGAACCAATTATTGTTTGCAAATTCAAAATACGATCTAAGACTGATAAAGGAGCTTGCTATCTTATCTTATTGAGACAAAAGTACTGTCCTATAATCGGCTTGATAATAACAGCCCTCCTTTCCCATCTGAACTTGTCAAATTCCCCACCTTCCAGAGGAAAAAAAAAAACACCAGAGAGAGAAAGAAAAAAAAATGAGTGAAAGTAAACAATTACCTGGGAACATTAATGGTGACATTGGTAAGAGAAGGATGAGATTTTCTCCTTCGTCCTAGATCCCGAGGGCTCTCAATAATGTTTTGATTGTGGCCAGACTTTCCTAAAAATTGTGGGAAAACCCCAGACGATTGCAATAGTTCTGAATAGTGTACCTGCCACATACATGTATGTCATTGCAACATTTTTTTTTAACCTGTGAACTATTGCTGGTTGATCCCGACCTCTATTTTACCAGGGTAGACAATGAATAACGCGTTATTCTTGCTCTTGTTAATCAGAAGTAAGGTTGATTGGTTTAGTCTCTTCGACAATAATCTTAACCAGTCCTTGTATATCGAATACCAAATCCCATCACATTGTGGACCGATTTCTCTAACTTCATCGCTTGGTAAGTCTGCTCCCCATCCTGTGTATTAATTCCTCTTTCAATTATAATTTTCCCCACAGTTAAAAAATACAATGGTTATGCCGAGGACGAGGGTATCTAAAGTCTTATATACAGATCTATAGGCCTAAGTGCAATTTAACACCGTCAAATTCGAGAGAGTACGGCTTTATCAATCATAACATTTACCTGTACCTGTTACCGGTATCAGCTGTATAAAAAGCAGGTAAAATACATTCTTGTTCCCACCCTTTGTCTGACGAGTGAATGTTAGATTATGAAGTTTACCTGGAGTATCTGACTTTACTTTAATTTAGATTGTTAAAGTTAATGTGACATGGTATTGAATTATACGTTAAGGTCAGTGCAGGTTTTGGGGAGATAGTTGCAACATCACCTTCTGAAATTTTATAGCTTTTTTTGTGATCGTGACTATTCTTCTACAAAACCATAAGGAACTGGGAAATGATATCACTTTCTTTACTTTGCCCGATGTTACAGAACTCTTGACCCTTTAGTTCGTTTAATTTTCTTATTTTTATCAAAAACTCCAACAAGTAAACAACTCAAGCATGATGCATTTCATGATAAAACATGATAAGGATTCTTCATAATATGCAAGCTTGCTTAGTAAATTGATGACATTATTCCCACCATGTTATTTGCTTGGATTGAAAGGTCTTCGAAAACGAATCAGAAGGATGCATTTCTCCATTAGTGACGTCACATTTCTGCTCCTGACTATCACTCTACTAGCTTCTTCAGAGGCTTGCACGAGAGATACGAATAGTACAACTGAAGTTAGGCAGAATCCCTATCACAGGTAAAACATTATAGTTAGAAAGTATAGTATACAGATGGGTGTGATTAAAACTGTGAAATAATATGATTATGGCTATTGTATACTAGGAAAATATATAAATATGCAAATATATGAGTATATGTATACATAGATATATGAATATGTAAATATTTGAATATATAAATGTATAGATATATTCATATAGATAGATATATAAATATATGAATACATAATTGCATAGATATATTCATATAGATAGATATATGAATATATGAATATATGAATGTATAGATACTTAAATATACAAAAATATAAATGAAATTATATAGACTTATATGATTATAAAGCTGAACATAAATGGTGGCTCGATGGCCAAAGACTGCCAGAGAATAAAAGATGGTGGGCCACGTTTTCTAAGAAATTATTGTACAGTATTTCTGTGCGTTTCGCGGCTCAATGCTTTGTAACTCCACTCATTTCAGCTCTAAGTGCCGCGACCTGCCAGATCGCCACAAGTCTTCAAGGCCAATTTCGGCCAAACTTTTTTTTTCCTCACGGCCGAATTTCAAGGCTATATATTTTTTTTTTTCCAGTGATAAAACTAGGAATACCCTTATGTTCATTCCATGAAATGGCGTGTCTTGGAAAAATCATGTTTATGCCTCAATTCAATATTGGACTGAAAGACTTATAAAGTAAGCTTGGTTACAGCGCGTGATACTTGAAGCCTTTTATCATATTTTTTTCAATTATTACATACCCAGTAGTTTATCGTGATTTATAATTATTTTTTCTTTATGTGCCATGGTGCATGGAAACCCATGTGTGACACATTATTCTGAGACACCAACGTTGTCATGCTTTGAGAAAGAGTTCTGTTTTTTAAATCTTTGTAACTTTTATAGATTTCTGTTAATTGGACACGTGGTGATAAAAGTTGTAGAGAAAATGCCAAGCTTTTTTTTGACGTAAATTGTATGACAAATCTATGAGTCTTTTTCTATCAAATGACCAGTAGCCACATTACTGTAAAGGCATGACTTTTGCACACAAAACAGTATGACAGAAACTTGTAATTTACTCCCAAATTGAATAAGTAACACCGCTTGATAGTCAATCACTACATAAAATGTAAAATATATATACGAAGAACTGAATCGTGAGAAACGCTTTCATTGTACTATGGCATTTGGCGATTTATCGATCGGTTTGGGCGGGTTTGTGCTTTTGAGCAGAATATGCGAAGTTGCCAAGCCGTCGACTGAGCCGGTCGTGCGAATGTGGCACATCAAGAGTTAAGTTTAATTGATTTTTTTTTTCTAATAAATTTTACTTGTTACTGGTACTTGGTAATAGAAGCACCTTGTCACACCTCTTAATTTTCATATAAAAAATTATGATTTGTTCTATTCTTTAACGTTTATTAAACTATTTTGTGTTGCTCATGTTTTTCTTTATTTTTCAGGCTACCAAATTTCACCGTCAGGGTACCAAAAATGAGATTATTTTGATAGTTTTTGGTATGTTTGTGTTTTTCATTCCATCATGTCCATAGACTTCGTCGATCAGTACAGATGGAGGAGGGGCAAACTGGTTTGAAGAGAGAAAATGCCACCGTTACCATGGTTACTGAGGACTCTCGAGATGACTTCCTCTCCACGTTGGATCTGGACGATGATGACTGGTCGTCTGTTTCGAATTGGTCGATAGAGGGCGGACTATTGAGAAAACTCTGGGAACTCCTCGGTGGGAATGACCAAACTGGTACGTTGAAATTACGTGTCAATAATTTTCTTACCCGTGACATGATCAAATCAATTCATTCTTTGCAATGATTATCAAAATACACTCTTTGCAAAATACACTCTTTGTTTTTATACCTGTTACACGGCGGACTACAATATTCATTTGATCTGGACTAACCGTATACACATCTGGCAAAGTTATCGTACAGGCCTTAAACAAGATGACAGCTCGTTGACTACTTCACTACACTTCATTCTTAATTAACTCACTTCAAGAAGCCAGAAAGAACAGTCACATCGACATCAATTAAAACTACCAGCTCTCTCAAAGAATCAGTTCAGCATTAAGAAAATGTACAAACAAAGACAGTGCGCTTCTCCATCATGTTAATTCAATTGGACGTAGAATAAGAGAGTTAAAGATTAATAGTATACAGGAAAAACAATATATATATATATATATATATATATATATATATATATATATATATGTAAAAGAATGTTACAGACGAGAAAAAAATAGAAAAGATGAGAATATTACAGTTGTTCATATTGTCTTGAAATATTGATATTCAAAAACATCCAGAGCATGCAATAAGATAATGTATTCATGTATTCAAGATAGTCATGTCATCGTCTAACAAGTGTCCCACTGACATAGACACATGTCATCAGTGGCCACTAAATCTTTGTTTAGATTCTGTTGATAATATTCATGTCTTCCAAGAAAAGAAAAGAAAAAATGCCCAAACTGTCAAATTCCACAACTGTCTTGTCTTTGGTTTGCTTTTGTATCTGGCTGTTTTATATGGATGTCGCTTTCAATGAAAATGTACAAATAGATGGACAAGGACAAAAACATTGAAACAGTTTCTGATAGTAGAAAAGAGGGGGAAAGTTATTGGACAGTATTCATAAAACACGTCTCAAAAAGTGATCGTCATCGGCGATAGAAAGGATGCCGAAATAGAGTAGACGTTGAAGACATCTCGGTCAAATGTAACTATACACAGCCCAGTCGCTGTGCGTTTTTACAGCGACTGGGCTGTGTATAGTTAGGTCAAATGCAAATTTGTTGATGTAGGCTACAAATCAAGAGGATGACAATGATCAAATATAGTACTGCGGTATCGAAAGTTGTCACCATCAAAGTGCAAAAGTGTAAAAAATAAGGGACTATATTATAATCATATAGTAGTGATAAAAACAGATTAAAAATTATAATTTTTATCAGTTATAATGAAAATTTCATTTAAAGGAAATGTTTCCTTTCTAGATGACAACATGATTTCGAGGAATGAGTTGGAAACAGCGCCATCTGTCGATGGAAATTCCACATGAGGACTACGGATGAGACCATGAACCACTGACTATCAACAACCAAGAAGTGCTACAGAGTTGGGAGCAGCTACAATTCTAGTTCTGAAGAAATAGCATCGTCAGGATGGTGTATCTTCAGTAAGGGCGGAGGGATGGAATAGGGTATATTCTTTGAAGCCTCTACATGGACAATAAAAACATATTTCGGAGTTGCACTACATTGTCTGATGAGTTAAATTAATAGTCTCTTCCTAAGTAGCTATACCAAGCGAACACTCGCAGTCATTTTTCTACTTTTCAAGAATATTGTTACCCACACCAACCATGCTGTGTGATTGCTATGCTGTATCTTGAAAAGGTTAAACTTGATATGCCATTGAATTAGTCAATATCAAATCTGCATAAACTGGGAAACATTTCACTTAGCCTTACAAAGCAAATAAATTTTGTTTTTATTTCTACTAAGAAACTGTCTTCTGTTTAAATGTCTTCAAACATGATACAAATATTTGGTATCCATCATTCTATATGATGTATGCTTGGGTTTACAAATAAAGTAGAAAATTATAGATTGCTGATTAATGTGTGCACGCTTTGGAAAAAATTCATGCATTTTTGGATTTTTAAAACCAACTATGGGGTTGATCACTGTTCAATAAAATATAGTGTATGCACGTCTGTAAAATAGCACATAAAAAAACACAAGCGTACCACATGATTGTGTGAGTTCATTTCTACACGGGTTGTGCCACGAAATAAGATGTAATAAAAATCAGCATTGCCGATAAGATACACTCTTGTTGTTACCATTTTTCTGTGACATCTAATACTACTTCATTTTATTGTTGTTAAAGTTATTATTCTGATTTCATTTGTTAAAGAGCAGCCAATCCAGCTGTACCTGAAAGTATAATGACACATATTCTAGTGGCTTGACTACAGAGTAAAGTAAACAAAAACATTGTAGAGATTTCGCCAACATCAGCCTTAACATGAAAAAGTATTGGATATCAAAGTGTCATATATCTTCAAGCAACAGTGACATTAGAAAAACAGGAACAAATCTGAGGTGAGATCAGAAGTCTCCCGTATATACATATATATATATATATATATATATATATATATATATATACATATATATATATATATATATATATATATATACATTTATATATATATATATGCATACATATGTTTATATACACATATATATATATATATATATATATACATTTATATATATATATATGCATACATATGTTTATATACATATATATATATAATTATATACATATGTATATATATACATGTATATATATATATATATATATGTATATACATATGTATATAATTATATATATATACATATATATATATATATATATAATTATATACATGTGTATATATATATATATATATAGCTGTTTACAGACTAAATGATAGTTTGGGGGAATTTGAATAAATACCATGAAAATATTCTGGAAAAATGCAAATATTGCCCTTTTAAAGAAAATATGCATTAATATTTGTTCAATGCAGAATTGAACTGACAAGTGCACAAAATACATCTTATACCACTAACTTTTGTATAGAAATACAACTCTTGTTTAGAAAAAGCAGATATACCTAAATTCCCTCAATGACCCCTTTTCAATGCACACACACACACACACACGTACACACACACACACACATATGTATGTATATATATATATATATATACACTCAGCAAAAAAAGAAAGTAAACACTTTTTCGAGGTCATATTTTTCATGGAAGATCTTTATGAAAATCAATGTATTATATACCATATTAAAGGTAATTCAATTGGCTATCAAGCTCATAGGTTAATTGAAAAGAAAACTTTACGCATGAGTGAGCATATTCGTTTTTGTCCTGCAAGGCACAAAATTAAAAATTGAAAAAATTAACATGTTCTCTTTCAATTGCAAATGCCCTTCACGATAACATTGACAACAAAAGACCACTTTAACACAATGAGAGACATGAATGAAATAAGTAAAATAAGTTTTTGTTCCCTTTATCTCTTAATTACCTCTAAGAAAAACAAACTGGGAAACTAAAGGGGAAAAATAAGAAATTTCCGTCAAGTCGAACTTCAAATGACATAAGGACAAAAAAGCATAAAGATGGATAAATGAGCAGAATTTTTTTATTTCTTTCTTTAAAACTAGTGATTTAAATTCCATGTAAAAATTTTAAGAACCAATATTTACAATTTCCTTATTTGAAAAAAGAAGTTCAAATTTGTACCATTTTTGTTCATTATTACTTCTTCTCTTATTTCATTTCAATTTAGATTTGACATAAGATGCTTTATTTTCCTCCATTATTTTGAGCTTTCATTAATTTTTTAGGCTTTAAAGATATCAGAGAGATCAAAGGTTTGTTTTTTGCAACTTAATTCTTGTTTCTTTTTGTGTGAAATGTGTTGTTTGTTCTTATTGTTCTATGGAAGAGCGCATACGCATGAATGACAACTTGTTCAGTATTGCAATTTTTACTTTTGTGTCCTGGAAGAGAAAAACAATGGTGTTCACTCATGCGTTAAATTTCCCTTTTTGTTGACCTACCAGGTTGATAGCCAATTAAATTACCTTCAATATGGTATATAATACATTAGCTTTCAGCCAAATATTCTATGAGAAATCTAAACTTGAAAAAGCATTTACTTTCTTTTTTTTTTGCTGAGTGTGTATATATATATATATATATACACTTAGGGCCTATCAAGTTCAAGGCATTTCTAAATAAAGCATACCTTCGAAAATCAGGTCTATCCTTTCATACAAAAGGAATGGGAGGTTTATTAAACCAAGTATATGAGTTACAAAATAGCTGTTGAAAGTTTTATTACTACTTACTACAACACAAAATGCACATAAATCACATTGTTCACATAATCTCTCAAGTTTTTATAAATTATATCATTGTAATGCAATGACTTAAATGCTATATTTCTCCACCGCAATATCACAGGAATAATTCTCGATATGGTTGAAAAAAAAAATCTATATACTTTGCAATATCGGCTTCATTAGAAAATACTTGAACCGATCTTCTACCGAAAAATTAGTCCATGCTTTGATATCCTCTAGGCTCGATTTTGGAAACTCCGTCTTATCTAACTTACCACAAACTCAGCTCTCCATGCTACAGATGCTTCAAAATGCGGCAGCACGCATCATTACACTATCCAAGAAGCACACTCACATCACCCCTATTTTGAGATCACTTCATTGGTTACCAGTCAAAGATCGCATTATTTTTAAGATTTTACTTCTGACTTTCCATTGCATTCAGGGCGCTGCTCCTCAGTATAACATTGACTCACTCCATAATTACATCCCTGCTAGATCTCTACGCTCATCCAGCTCCAGTTCTCTTATAATTCCAAGATTCACTACAATATGGGGCACACGTGCCTTTGGCCATGCCGCTCTCACCTTATGGAATAACTTACCTTCAGCCATAAAAAATTGTTCTTCATCAGACTCCTTTAAAAGCAGTCTAAAAACTCACCTGTTTAAGGCCTCAATTTGATTACTCATTACATGTATTTGATATTTGATATCATTTATCTCCTTCACTTTCTCTTCCTTCCGCGCCTAGAGCACTCTGCAGAGTGGATTTGGCGCTATATAAATCATATCAATTATTATTGTTATTATTATTATACCTGTATCATCTCATATATGTATATTGTATATACATTGAAAAAAAAATATATATATACGTGTATAGTGTGTGTGTGTGTGTGTGTGTGTGTACCCCCTCAGAGGGGCATATCTTTTATGAGGCGATAATAGTGGTACCAGAAAATCAACGGAAAAAATGCGAGTGGGACATCAACTTGAACTAAAAGGTCAACTTTTTCTAATTCTGAACCATCCGATAAAAATCCTAGTTACGGGCCTGCACCACCACAGAGCAAAGATTTAACTTGTAAAACTGTCACCATTCCGTACCTTGCTTTGCTCATTACGAAGGTTGGAAGAACTAGTGGAAATGTGCTACTTCCAAACATGCGATTCGAAAAATCACAACCAGACATCTTGTCACATTTCATGCACACGAACATGTGGCACTTGTCGCACCCCATAAGACACGAAGTGTAGGGCTTTTTACACTTGCAAATTTTTGCTTAGTCCCGTACCAACGTTGGGGCTAAGGGGGGCCTTAGCCCCACCGTTAGCACTGGACTTTCCTTAGCCAGTAGCGGATCCAGAGGGGGTGCAACCGGCGCACGCCCCCCTTTATTTTTCGTGAAAAAACAAAAGAAATAAAAAGAAAAAAATGAAATGAAACCGGGAAGTACCACCAGAAATATTAGTCACGTCCCCCCCCCCCCCTTTACAGAATTCCTGGATCCGCCCCTGTTAGCGCACTTTCTGTTTATACTTGTTTTTGCCAAAGTGGTCTAGCCCCACCGATAATCCCGTACTATCTGGCCCTGCAAAGCAGGGTTAGCACCGTAATTGCGGTGCTAACTAACCCCAAAATTGTGGTGCCAAGCAAGTGAGTGTAAGCAGAACGAAGAAATAATCCGGGGCTAAGCGACGGAGATGAAGCCCGAACCCCACAAAGTATGGGACTAATCATACGAGTGTAACAAGGTCAGTTTTCTCTTTAGCCCGAGACAAGATCTTAGTGTGGGATTAATTGGCAAGTGTAAAAAGCTGAAAAAATGGTACGGGATTAACGATAGTCCT
Source organism: Diadema antillarum (assembly GCF_040938485.1). Taxonomy (NCBI): domain Eukaryota; kingdom Metazoa; phylum Echinodermata; class Echinoidea; order Diadematoida; family Diadematidae; genus Diadema; species Diadema antillarum. Next base: position 13,570,576 of record NW_027270960.1, read on the forward strand.
GAGTCAGAGAAAGTACGAGGTTAAGGAATACAAGTGTAAAAAGGGCTGAAGGGTAACACCTGCAGTGCACGGCAAGCACGTACGTTTCATGTTGCATGTTTATACAGCATGCAACATAAAGCGTACTTTCTACACGCCATCTGCACATGTTCATATACGAAGGGTGTGACTGATTCTTTGCCTATGGCCTATGATTCGCAGACAATCAATCTTCCGTATCACAATAATGGATGGTAGGATCAATAAACTTTATGGCCCGAATTCACGAAGGTGGTACAATCTTTGTCTGTGGTGTAAACCAGCGTAGTTTTGTATGGGGCGACAAGTGTCGCATGGACTATTTTGCTACGAAATCAGTCCTGTCGTCGACGAAATGTTCATATTCATTACGAAATGTTAGCATTTCTTCGACACATTTCGTCGACTAAATGACTGATTTCGTAACGAAATATTCCATGCGACACTTGGCGCCCCATACAAAACTACGATGGTTTACACCACGGACAAAGAATATACAACCTTCGTGATTGGGCCAATGTGTCCCTTGGAAACAAGTAAAATGTTGGGTCTCCCCGTCTCTACCCCCTTGATCACATTCACAGACCCACAAAACAAATTAACAAATTACTCTCTTTAAAAAAATCGAGTGAAAATATTCACCCTTGAAGGAGTGAATACAAAAAATAGTGAATTTAGAGTGAAATTGGAGTGAATTTTGAGTGAAAATGTTCATTTCCACTCGTTTTGGAGTGACCTCAGGGATCGCTCGAAGATTTGGGAGTGAAGTAAACGCATCACTACTGTTAAGCATCACATCATCAAATCTTACTGTTTCACTGGTTTGCACAATAATTTGTATCTGATCTCCAAACGAGAAATTACAGTTTTCAGCATTCAGTTCTCTGAATATACTGATCTGATAATTCCTTATAATCTCCTTTTCTAAACAACATAACAATCCTTCAACACATACATCTAACATATTTGGTAGAGGTTCGTACCATGCCGATTACAACTGCAAATCAACAAATTAGATAATAATTTGCTACTGATTATAAAAGTTTGTTCATATGAGGTTGAGGTGATAGTGACCTTTCGATGGAAAATTCATTAACATTGCATAATTAATTGTTTTGTTCCCCTCAAATGTAATAAATAAGTGATGAAACGTGTTGTTACAGCTAGCATTTTGATTGAAAGTCTTTCATTCTCCTAACTTCCTTGATCTTCATCACCAAACGTCCGAACAACTTCACCACTGGATTTATCCTCTTCGGTTTTGTTTCTCAGCTTCTCCTGGTGGAGTAAATACTGTTTTTGGAAGACGGTCTCCTTGCGAACATTGGGGTCATAGCTGTGGTTGGCCCATGAAGGCAAGTGAAAACGGATGTTGTAGAGGGAGGCCCAGCGCGCAAACGCCACTTTTTCCGTCATGAACTTGTGCCCGGAGGTGAGTTTTTTTTCACTGCGCTTGTAGTATGCACATTCTCTCTTCACCTTGTCAAAGTAGTGATAGTATGTTGTGTCCTTGGGATGCTCCCTAAACCAACAATCATAAGAGAAAAACGAAATTATAGATATTGACATTTCTCAGTTTCATTGTATCTAGTGTCACTTGGTGATTGGACAATCAAACAATCAATTTTAACTCATTAATCAGACGGTTTATTTTTCAAGTGACTCACTTGAATTTCCCATACTGGCTGCAGGTGTGGATGCCCTGAGTGAGATTACTGTAGTTCCTTTGATTCTTTCATCTTAATATCATATGAATTCTTTGAATCGTATTAGGACACATTAAAACAAACCACACTTAGACTTTGTATAACGGTAATGATTTTAAAGTGATTTAGGCATCACTAAAGGTTGCAACACTGGTAGCATACTGAATACTTCATTCCCCTTCAATTCTAGCAGAGGGACGCCAATTAACTTTTTGTATAAACATACACATATGCCTACACAACCGCATACACAGACATGTACACGCGTAACAGGACTCCACTGAAGGTTGCATTACGATACTCAGAGTAAGTGAGCATTGGGAGTTGTATGCAATAGATTAGGCAACTGTGGAGTAGTTTAAACCCACTCAGTGGCGCCTCGTGGGTTCGAGACCTTCTCAAATATCATCTTATTCCACTGATTCATAGATTATGAATGCGTTTTTTTATGCTTAATGAATTGTGTGCATGATTATAGTTGGCCTACAGGCGACTTCCGTTATAGCAAAGTCCTCGGGACCGGCAGATTTCTTTTGTTCAAGCGAAGTTACCTTATCGCCGAACAGTAAAATACGTTAGGGAATTAATCATAGAGACTTGAATTTTTACTTTGTTGTAACGTGAATGCCATTATAATCGTGGTCGTTGTAATGGAGTTGCACTGTATACGGGCAAATTACACCTATTCTCCCATCAAGTGGCTATACTGGGGGACTCTTCAGTTATGCATTTGGCGCAATACCTTATCAACATGAACTATGTGACTGAATCCCAGCGGACATACATAATATAAGGATTCGAACCTACGACCTCCTGATCTCTGGATAGGCGTCATCTCCACTAGACCACCGAGCTTCCGCCCGACAGCAAGTGTTGGTTCTAATCCTTATAGCATGCAGCGGGTGCTGTTAGATTATTCAAATTCATGAAATTCCTCCGTCGAGGTGTTTTCATTGCAACTGATTGACAAATTGTTCTACATCGACGTAAATAAGCACTATATTGATCAGTGTTTTAGTGCCAATTTGTTAATCAGTTGCAAAGAAAACATCTCGACGGAAGAATTTCATGAATTTGATTAAGTGAACACTTATTCAGTGTTTTTTAAAATACTCAGGAAAACAGTTGTAAAGGGATTCTGAGACCCATTGTATAATAAACATGAACATAGCACTGTAAGAGGCATATGATTATGTACTTGAATATGGCATTGTAAAATGGCGACACTGTTATCATTGAATCGGTATTGAACTACAATTGTTCACGTTTAAGAAAATGAAGCATGTTTCATTGTTTGCCTAACAACTGAAAGACTCGCCCCCCTTGGTGAGTGCACTCCGGCACTTAAGCCAAGTTACATTACAGCTGTATTAAATGCAAAGCTTGACAGGTAGAGCCAGACGTCTATCTGGATGTCTCGCCATGTATCATGACAAATCTGCCCTCCTTCATAAACACACACACACATAAACACACACACACACACATAAGTTGATCATCACAGCATAACCTAGATTTAAACAATTGCAAGAGTCTGCAATATACTACACAATATATTGATTATTTGGTTGAAAATACATCTATGTCACACTTACTTGCAGTAGTCGTCGTATATCATTCCATAGACGTCTGTTGAATCACACACCTCTAGCGCAAAAAGCATGGCTACCCAACCAGTGGACATCCATAGTTTACCTTTTGGTCTGAAAGGGGATAAAACGTAAGGTCAATAAACTCTTTATTTGTGACCCATCAATGTACGGATTTTGTTGAAAAAATCAACACTTCGATGTCTTTACCTCGACTGAATTTCAAAGTTGAAGAACATTATGGAATCTGAATGATTTTATGTCTTCAGGAAACATGTCACTATGGTGTTCTAAATAGGTCAATTGTGTTTGTTCAACACAATTGGTTTTTTGTATCCCGCACAACTGAGATAACAAGTTTTTTTTTTTTCAAACTTGTGTTTAATTGCTTGCTGACACACATTAACATGCATTTTCCGAGGTAAGTTATTGGAGCACAAGTAGGATTAATAAGCCATGGGCCTGAAATAAAAAAAAAACCAACAACAAACGCACATCAATTATTAAGCGTCATTAACAGGCATTAGGTGTAACGGGTCATTATATAAAATCATAGCATAGATGTAATCTGCTAAATGATTCATTTAACATAGCTGATCCTTTGCAAGGTTTGTATTACAAGCAAAAGGTCACCAGATGCGATTGTAAGTCAAGATCAGATATATCTAGGAAGGTTCTCACCTCAGAATGACAAAAAAACAAAAACCTCCAAATCTTATTTTCCTAATCCGGCAAAACAAATAAGAACAAAAGAAATACATAAGAACATAACGTCTGAGAAAAGAACTTCAAAGGTAGGCCTACATGTTTGTTCATGTGCATTGAGCTTCCTTTAACTGTGTGTGCATGGAACAAAAGCAGATTTTTAAATGACATTCACCTTGAGGGGATCATCAGATTTTCCTTAAAAAACTCGGTACATTATACATGTATTCATGATTACGTCAAACTACTAATAACTGTTTTTAGAGTTGATATAGAGTCTTCAAGGACAATTTCACATCTTCATTTGGGTGGCAAATAACTGAAAACCACGACAGACAATAAAGATTGTCTACAAACTTGATAATGAATTTTATACGATCAAATTTTATATTCACATAATATAAATAAAATGGTCATTTCTGTCGGGAACAGAGTTAACTCAAAATACATACAGTATTCAGGCATACTGGCAAAGCAGCCCAAGTGACTTTTTGTATATTTTGAGATGTAGGATCACATAGCATTTGCACTTTTCAGTATCCAGGTATTAGGTGATGATTTTATGTTGCACACATTAATTCACCATTATACAGTGTAATCCCGTATTGACCAAAAGTCCTTGGGATCGGAAGTGTTTTTTTTTTCGTTGTATCAAAATTTCGTTATAACCGAACAAATAGAGTATATGGCGAATACACGCAAACCACATGCCATCTTGATTATTGATTACTTATTAGACGCTGAAAAGTAATATCAAATGCGATGCTATCTCATCAGTTTCGCTTAAATTGTACATTAAGCGAGAGCATAAAAAAGTCTGTAATTTCAAGCTCATAGTTTGAAAAAAAACGTGTATGAAAAGTGATGTTTTCCGGATTCGACTACAGTCCCATATCCCCAAGGTTCGCTATTAGTGAGATTCGTTATTCCGAAGGTTTGTTTATCACAAAATGAAGTAGGATTCATTGTTTCGAGGGTTCATTGATGCGAAAATGGAATACGGTTCGTTAGGTTCGTAATTTCGAAAGTTCGTAATTCCCAAATTTCGACATTGCGAAGATGAAATACGGTTCGTTATTTCGAAGGTTCGTTGATCCGAAAATATACCACAGATCTGTCATTCCGAAGATTTGTAACTCCGAAAACAATACGAGCTTTGTAATTTCGAAAATGTATTAGTGTGACCTACTATGACTTCTTCTTTTTTTTTGTAATTTTGGATTAACATATCTTATTTCGTTCTCCGATTAATGAACCTTTCAGAATAACGAGATTCCTATCATTTTTAGATTAACGAGATTCCTATCATTTTCAGATTAAAGGGGATGGCTAGTAACTGATCACTGGGAATCAGTGGGAATGCTGGAGGATGATTGTTCCAATCCTTGTGGGATTCATTTAAGAGTACACTGTATATCTATTCTTGTGTGAAAATTATTTGCTTCAGAATGGTTTCATATTCAAGTAATGTGCAGTTCAAGTAATGTTTCCAGATAAGCGTCCCTGGTCAGTGACGGGGCATTAATCTGCACATTACTTGAATATGAGACCGTTCTGAAGTAAATAATTTTCACACAACAGTAGATATATAATGTACTCTTAAATAAATCCCACAAGGATTGGAACAATCATCCCTCAGCATACCCACTGATTCCCACTGATCGGTTACTAGCCATCCCCTTTAAAGAACCTTCGAACGCAGTTTTATTTTTCGTATCGACGAACACTAGGAATAGCGAAATTTCTGAATGACAAACCTCATTTCATGAGCGACCATCTAGTTAGGTCTATATACGGAATTAGTGTGTTTCAGAATAACGAACTTTATTTCCTTTCGGACTAGCATGTCGGCTTATACCGCAAGTTCTCCTCGAGAACGGTGTGCGACACAAGTAGTGAAAGCAGAGTAATTTTTGTTGGATTACACTGAAATATTAAGCGTTAACATATGCAGAGACGCTATTGCTCTGCCGTGTAATTTCGTGTGCGATCTGCATTTAGTTTTAACGAGCACATTTAATCTGTTTTTCTTTGTCATTGGCGCTAGAAAATGGCTTCGTTATAAGGAAAATTTCGTTAAAACAGTGTTCGTTACTTGAAACATGACATAAAACAATTATTCCACATGGTAGACAGATATAATCATTGTTACATCACACTGTGTGCACATGACATTACATCAAAGATAACTTTGCATGAGAATATGCAACTGTCACAAACAAAAACAACAACAACAACAACAAAAGTAAAAGAATATGCCGCAACAAATCTTACTCAGATATTCCCAGCTCCTGGTAAAAGAGTTTAACATTCCTCTTCATCACCTCCTCTTGTGTCAAGTAAAAGCTGACATTTTTGTACTGTTTGGCATACTTTCTGGAGAGAATCAGTTCTGGGTTCTTCTTGACATTCACACTGTACAACCACAGAACGACTATTGCCTCCGACCTTGTGGTCCGATTCACAAAGTACAGCTGTCTTTCCTCTTGTGTGTCGAACATCCTTGGGAAGTTTCTGTGACCTATGACCCGGAAGGTGGTCCTGCTCCCTACATCTTGTTCGTAATTGAGAGTTGGAGCAGCGTTCATTCGGATGACACATTCCGCCTTGTCAATCTCCTTGCCTGCTCGTCTGCCGCTGAGGTGGCCCGAACTGGTGACCAAAGCACACTGCTTGCAGTGCCGCAACGCCTGCAAAAAAAAAAAAAAGGGGGGGGGGGGGGGGGGGGGGGGGGGGGGAGAAAGAGAGGTGCGACAGCTATGAAGTGCATTGCGCCACTTCGACTTGTATAAACTTTGTTTTTGTTGCCCATATGCGGTGGACTCTTGCTATAAAGAACGCTGATATAATGAACTGTGATTATAAAAAGATCATTTGCCTTGCCTCAAAGTTCATTAAAAGCATACTTCAGAGAAATGCAAAGTATGATGGAAGATCCTATTTTCCATCGAAAGTCATGAAGCATTTTGATGCATAACATAAACTTGACAGATTTTTAAAATGCGGTTCTCATTATTTTTACCAGCAACAGAATTTGGAAAACTTCAGGCTATCATTGTTGAATAAAGGCTGTTAGCTGCAACTGATTGACAAATTGCCCTACATCGACGTAAATAAACACTGAATTGACCAGTGTATGTTAGCTCTATCAAACTATGATTACAGAAGTACTAATCGAAGATAATTTCCCACATGAACTTCACTATGTGCAATGTCCATGCATGTACCCCTTTTTCACACACATTATACCGGTATCTATGTATTTGCTTGATGCAAAGCAGTTTCTTCAAAACCATCCTAAACCCTCTAATTTGCACGTCTGTATTCTTACCATGTTTCTTGAGACTGACTTGTACCCTTGTCCATTCCAGTTTTTGGGCTCCAAGGACATTCCTTTTACCGTCACAGCTCTGAGTGACGTGGTTGTCGCCTTGATGGAGACAGCCGCCCCGTCCTTCCTGGGGCCCCTTCGTGTGCATTCATCACGGTTTCTACACGGGTTTCCCCCTGGAGGCATCTTGAGTAGCATCGCGGTCCACACCCATTGGTACACAGTAAACCCGACACTGATGATCACACAATAGAAGAGCAGGTGGAAGAGTGCTGCCGCACACCTCTGGAAGGCACAAATGCACAAAAAGGAAACCATTTTCATTTTAAAAGCAAGCACACTAACAATGCATTACGTTGCTCTGCTGTATGTGATATTGTTTGTTAATATCAGTTGGGTTCAGTTGTATTCTGCGATACGTCTGTGGTAGTGTACCTGTGATGTACTTGATGTTTATTTGGTAGTGATGTCCAATGTACAAAGAATTTCCATTGTTGACAATAAAGTAATCGATTAATCAACCAACCAATCAATCAATCAATCAATCAATCAATCAATCAATCAATCAATCAATCAATCAATCAATCAATCAATCAATCAATCAATCAATCAATTGTAATATGACCCATTGTCTAGGCAGGGGACGAAGAATTCCACTACAAGTATTTCAGTTCATACTATGGTAACTACATTGACTGATAAAGTATTGCACCTTAATTAATGTGTGGACCACACCTCTCGGGGTAGATCGAGTTCATCGTGTGGGACAGTTTATCTCTCAAAAGTAGGAGGGAGTCGATAAAATCCCCTTATGATATCAGGAATGATCAAAGCTGAAGAATGATGTTTTGAGTTCTTCTTGTCAATTCAGCTTGGCTGTTTACATGCAACTACATCATAATTATATGACAAGTTTTGATTTGATTTGATTTGATTCATTTTCTATTCACCGTAAATTCATGCAAAAAGAGTGCAGTAAAAGTATGACAGGCAATATACAGACATATTAATATAATCAACAGAAGAATAAAGTGGATATACCTCAAAAGGAAAAGAGAAGAAAGAAGAAGAAAAAAAAAGCGAGCAATAAATATGTATGAAAGGATCGCCCATTCAGCTCTGTCTACGATGACATGGCTGTTTTCCATGGGGTCCTAACACAAAATTGACATTTTGATAAAAAGATTCAAACTGTGAATATATATATATATATATATATATATATATATATATATCACAGATAACTAAAAAAGTGTATATTGGCTGAACTACAAAGGTAATAAACTTATACTATGGACGGCTTATAAAAAATATGAAACAAAAATGACATTGACTTCCTAGAAATGAGACAGGACTACAAACAACTTTTAAATTAGGAGAAGGATTGTATCGCACGGCATCCCTATAATAAAATGTCCTTTTACAATATTCTGTCCTAGGTTTTAGTAATGCTAAGTTACCGTTTGACCTACGTGAATGATTGTATTTTGAGGCCTTTCGTTTAAGATCGTCTCTCTTTTTCATTAATGTTTTAATGTTAGCGTCCATTCAAGGGGCAGGCTGTTTTCGAACGCGTTTCTTTTTAACAGGGGCAAATTTTTCAATTGATTTCATCAGATTTGTTTCTCAAAGTTCAGTTGCTTTATCAATAGTTGTGGCTGCTGGTATTTCATGATAAGACGATTCATCACAGATGAAAACGAAAAGCTTCCAAATCTACATGTTTGAGATTTCGATAACTTATAATCCTAGGACTTTGCGCATATTTAAAATTCAAAATCAAATAACGTAAATTGTGATCACTCATTCCAACATTGATTACTCCGTGAGTTTTTGCTATGTCAATCGCATTTGTCAGCGTAATTATGGTCTATTAAACTCCTAGTACTATGACTCGAGTGCATTGAGTGGTATTTATTTGCTGCAATGAAAATATTGTGTTAATTTTTTCAAAACGCTTCAAAACGTTCGATTTAAATTTCTTACGTACATCACAATTCATATCTCCCATCACAATAATATTCAATCTGAATTTATCAACAAAAGCTAGAAAAAAAAAAATCATATTTGTTCATAATATCAATTTTGCTGTCAGGAGGGCGATACGAGGACATAAACAGAAAAGGTGTCAAAGATTTTGGTCGGACTCTGATCAAAATAAGTTCAAGCGGGTCAATTACATCAGAATGTATCACTTCATAAGGAACTGAGCTACGAATATAAATAGCGACACCTCCGCCATTACGATTCCGATCTTTACGGATTATATCGTAATGCTGAATGCATATTTCATTATCACTTATAGAATCATCCAAAAGTGTTTCACTTAAAGGGTGTGTACAGTTCTGGTCGAGGTGGAGATTTAGCGTTTAACGTTTTGTGAGATATTCAGAAACCTCTCTATGAGATGTCAAAGAGCATGCAGTTCTACGGGGTATCAAAAGTTTATTCGATGAAAATCGGTTTTGAAATGGCTGAGATATCCAAAAACAAGGTGAAAGAAAGAGATACTAATAAAGTTGGGGCATGTCGCCTTTTATTATTAGCACTTTTTTGAATTTCTCAGCAATTTGAAAACCAATTTTCATCAAATAAACCTTGAATCCTTTTTAAAATTACATGCTCTTTCATATTTCATAAGAGGCTTTTCATTATCTCACTTAGAAATGTTCAAAACATGAATCCCTACCTCAACCAGTACTGTACAGTCCCTTTAAGGCTATGAATATAATTATCATGTAAAAACATTCCTATTTCTTCAATACTACCATATGAACTACGAATACTAAGGTGACTACAGTCATAATAAAGCCGCTATTTTTGATTTGGTCATTTTTTCTTGTTGTAACTCGTAATACATCAGAACTATCATACTCATTACCGAGATCCGAATTCGCTGGAGGTGTGACGACCTCTCTAGTATTGACATTTGACTCATCGGTTTACAATTAGCAAAAGGTAAGTACTGAAACATGCATTTTGTACATCTCCAGTCCAAGAATTCATATTGTACATCATCATATTGATAATTTTTTTTTTACTCCTGCACATGTTGTGCATGTTGTGTGCGACCAGGCTGATCAGTGGGTGCATTGTAATCCCCTTTGGTTGTTTCTAACTGCCTTAGTACAAGTAACACAAGGGTATTGCACAGTCTTGTAGCAAAGCAATGAATTAATATCTGACTGAAATAAAAAAAAAGTATTACGAAAACAACTTGATGATGCGCAAGATTTTTTTTTTTTTTTTGGGGGGGGGGGGGGAATGGAAATACAAACAATCAATAGCCTAAGTAAAGAGAACAGAGTTGAGAATGCATCATAATCAGTAACATTGAGAAGCAAACTCTATTACAATGGAGTGGACTGATGTGAACTGGCATAACGATAGTGTAAATTTATGGAGTCATATTCAATCTAAGTCAATTTCAGAATGAATCACACGCTTGATAGTTTTCCCGCCAGTAGCAGGGAGAAGGGCAACCACTCTCCTATCGGAAGTCCAAGCTGAAAGCACCTTGAGACACGCTTTTGTTTTGCGAAGCAGCGAAGCGCTTTCCTTTTTAAAATCTTCATCGATGCCCATCCTGGAACCCTTGAGGGCACGCCGGTTGGAATTGACAAGTTTTCTCACGCGATATGAAACTAATTTCACTATGGCTGGACGAGGCTTCGCTTTGTTGTTCTGCGAAGCGCGACTGCTCCTCCTCAGAGATCCGTCCGGGCTTTCACTATCGCTAGGGGATCCGATGCAGTGAGATCTTTCGATGTCATTCTTTGTGACAGGTATTCTGAGGATTTCGTTCACAATGTGGCAAACTTGATCATCGGTGTTCTCGCCTTTTGACTCCTCCATGCCATAGAATCTCAGACAATTACGTCTTGAGTATTGTTCTTGCGCGCTGACACCTCGCTGAATGCTCTGAACAAGATTACGCTCCTTGTCAGTAAGCCAGTTCGGGGTTAGCTCATGTGAACATGGGTATAAGTGACCTTTCTTCTTTCTCAGTTGTGAGGCACTCCAAGTTTTCAAGCAACAGAATGCATTAGCTTTCCCGACGTAACAATTTATGGAATTTTTAGTCATGTTCAAACAAATGAAGAACTTGCGTAAACCAGGGGACCAGAATGATTCATCAATTGCCACTTTGGAAAGCACACATTTCATTATTTTGCATTGAATGTATAAACAATCATTTTCTATTGATATTGCCAAATGCTGCTTTTGATGTTAGGTGGATGTGCTGGCAAGCACCACTTATAAGGATCACTTAAATAATCATTACATCACAGATGTTTATATCAGTGAATTTAAAAATCAACATACTCTGCTGGTACAATAGTGCCCTTTGGCGCTCATGCTAAAAGTAGAACCCCGAAATGGCTTATAGATTCGTGCAGATTCGTGATTTCAGTTGACTGGACCTCAACGCGCTTTTCCAAGTCCATTATCCAAGCCTCATTCGCCTCGACACGTTGAACAATGCATGATAGTTCGGACAGCATTCCTGAGTGCTTTGAGGAGTGCATCTTCTTCAACAAAAGCCTTCATTGTCTCATCAATGATGGCTCGGACCTATTCCTGAGTCATCGACGAGTTAGGCATGATGGCAGATGAGATTGAGAGATGATAAATGACGAGTATATAAACAGGAGCCCAAGTATAGGCTAAGTCAAATAAGAATTGAAATGATGTAGTACAAATGAAGTTGTATGATTGTAAAATGGCTCAAAGATGACAGATGAAACTCCGTTAAAAAAAGATCCAAGAGTCAAATCAGTTCACACGACTATTTTCAACATGGCGCCGGCGCATGGCTATGTGTAATGCCCATTGCAACAAGTGGCTATATTCGGAGTTCAAAACGACGAAATTTACGAGGCATTCTCAAATGCAAAACATCAGGTAATGTTAATGGTTCATTGATACTGCAAAAGTGGCCATATAAGAATTGTCTATACAAAATGTATGTCGGAAAGGTATGCAAGAGCTATATACGCGGTGAGTAATGGACGTTCAACATTCCACGTTTGCATGTGCGTCCAACACGTTGTAACGGCAATGGCCGCTACAGTACGCAATTACGTCCAAGTTCCTCGATCACAATTTCGTGAAAATATGAGCCTATCCAGCAAGTTAAAAAAAAAAAGATACGACCGAAGTGACTTTGTAAGAAATACAAAATCAAGGAAAAGTTATCTGAGTCCATTAATGAGACTCTTTGTTTGTGTTTTTGTATTTGACATTTATGTGCATTTTAAAATGTCTGTATTTTGTCATGTGGGATGATCTCGATTCCTGCATGTGATAATGCAGTGGTGAACAACCTGTTTGTTGAGTAATCTTACGTTAAGCCACACTCTACACTGTGTTCTTCACCAAAATATCATGAGTATGAATGTCACATTAAACCTGCGGGTGATAAGGAAGACTAATTTGCTTAATAGTTTCATCTCAAAAGTTAAACTTTTAAATGTGCTACAGCTCATATAAATCACTGAAACCTGGTACCTTGTGGGTCCTATACAAAATATACAGCCGGGGATTTTGAAATCTGTAGGAAGGTAGTGGCATACTAATACTCCCAATTTTTTATTTAAAAAAAACCCCACCAAACTTTATGTGACAAAATTGGTCAGACCAATCTGACATGGTAGTTTTCATGGAATCATAATTTTGTGCTAATAGTTCCTAAAATTATTTTGAGTGTTTCTAAACTCATTGCCTGTTGGCATGTAACTTCTAAATTCACTTGGCATAAGTTATCAATGTCACCAAATTATTTCCATGTTGCCCTACATCTCCGAGTAGTTTGTGAACGTAAGACTTTTCTGTTCCATGAGCCGGGTCTGCCCATAGAGTCAGGTCTGATCGTCTAGGAGGCAGAAAACTCTGTGAATTTTGATATACAGTATGATAGATGATGACTGGCGGGGGAGGGAACATACCGAATGTTCCACCCGAAGGGTTTGAAATGCTATTGAGGGAGGTTATAAGTCCCGAGACGAAGTCGAGGGACTTATAGCCTCCCGAAATAGCATTTCAAACCCTGAGGGTAGAACGTTTGGTACATGTTCCCGACAACAAAAGTCATCATCTGTTATATTATATGGGTTAGTCAAATTATCACACTTTCCTACGCATTACAATAATCGGTCATCTGCTTTTTCACATTATGGAATAGGCAAATATATCCTATCGATTGCGTGAAAAATATGATCGTTCAATCATTTGGTATCGTTTGTCATTTGTTACGTGAAAATGTTTTCCCATGGGAGAACATTACAAAAATGTTCTGCCTATGGGCGAACATAACCAATGCGCCTCCATCACGTGACTGTGTTTAGCCAATCACTAACCGGTATTTGACTAACCCATTTGATATTCTATGGTGTTGTCATTTTCAGCATGACATTTAAACATTTATAAATTAGATATGTCTTATTTCCCGTTTCTGCTTGGTAAACTTGATCTATGTACAAAACACCAATACACAAGTCATAATTGCATAACATAAATGACCGATAATTTAACAGTATGCAGCATGCATGTATTCATTAACTTCCTAAGTTATGCTGTTTATATCATAGTTTGAGGTATGCAATATATGCATTTTTATGTTGCCTTTTGTCTTTCTTCGTTTGTGCTATATTTTGTACACGGACACTCCATTGAAAATGAAATAAATGAAATGAAATGAAACATTGCTAAATGAAGAACAGCATTAGAAATGGTAAACTAGTACATATAATTCCGCACTTTAGAGGATTCGCTGCCAAAGGAAGCAGAAGGAGAGCAGGGAGTAGCAAAAACAACAACAACAACAACAACAACCATATGATGATAAGGGAGAGATGAATGAAACGTAGCCTAGAAGAGAAGAAAGTTATATACAAATGTATACATTTATAAGACAGAAAAGAAGAGCATGGATGAGATTATAAGAGAAGTGAAAGAAGGAGAGATTAGAAAGGAGAGATAGAGATTTTCGGCTATACAGCAGTTTTGAAATCACCATCATTATGAACTCGAGCAGCTGACTACAACTTACAACTTTTAGTACACTGAATACCTGGAGACGATACACGATGCAGCGTGGCGCAAAAACAGGTGAATCTATGGTGCATGCGGAACGTAGTGTTATGAATAAAAGAGACTAAATTTGCGTCTGCTCAGTTTGCAGGCAATAATTGTATGAAAGCAATAACACTTGTACTTCCAGCAATGACTATGTTTTATAGATATTTTGCATTAACTAGCGGAGCATACACAACAATTTGAGCAGACAAAGAATATCATACGTCTTCATAGACTAAGGCACCAATAGAGATTGGGGATTAATGAAACAGACTGAATATTTTTCACTAGCCTGGTTGGATTTTAACTGCACTATTGAATTGAAATGCGCATAAAGGAGGGAGATATTCCGTTATTTTGATGGAAGATAAATACTGCAGTCTTTAGAAAGTTTAAATCTGAATGTTATGATAAACTAAAGGATGACGTGTGCTTAGAAATTCGCATCACATGGCCATGCATGGCGTCCTTTTGTCATAAAGATATTCGGATGGTGATATTGTATGAGTCTGCTAAAACTGTATTACAGATATAGGTAAAACTGATATGTAGAGATAGAAATAGATGTAATATGAGTTCTGTTTGAAGGCAAATGATGATGCAATCTGCAAAAAGTACCAACACTGCACTTGAGTCATCGAAAATGATATTGTTCAAAATCACTTACACATTTTAGATGAGATTACCTGACATTGAATGTGAGAGAAACATGAACATAGCAAACATCTCCTGACTCATAACACCCTCAAGATTGACGAGGAGTAGCCATGATTTTAGATGACCTGTTCCTCATGAAACCCAAACTTGTAGAATGGTAACTTTAGTTCTAACAGACAAAGCCTCACTGAAAAGAGACAAATATCAAATATTGTTTCTAACAGACAAAGCCTCACTGAATTAGACAAAGACAAAGCCTCACTGAGACAAATATTAGATATTGGAAGATAGTATAATTTGAAGTGCATATTGCTGTAGAAAAAGATTAATATGAATACACTCTTCCTTTCCTCGGCGTATTTAAAATCAAAAGCTACAGCAGAGTGATTATGCTACGATGCTCCACTCTCTTTCTACGTCCATTTTTTTTTAATGATTAATCTGGTACTGGCAGTCTGGGGTTTCAGCGCACAGGGAGCAATTACGGGCGGCAGTGCCCTGGGTATAGTCTCCTCTTTACAGATAGCCATACCACTATACATATCGCCATTAGCTTGAATAGCGATAGGCCTAAGCACAAAAAATAAGATTCCCAAACAGAACATGAATAAATCATGGTAATGGCCAATTAAGTATCTGATCTTAAATGACATCTGGGAGCACCCCTTAAGGAAGTATGGTAGATCAACCATGATATCAGGTAGGCCTGCCATTTGAGGTGAATATCCATTGCATTCTGGATAATTATATATTTTCGGATGAGAACCAGAAGGTCGTTATTACAATTTTTGGGGTATTGAATTATTGGCATCACATTGTAGAGCTCCATCTCCTCTACATTATAATGTCAGTTTTAATCTATTTTATATTCAGTAAAATGTTAAAAATCAAACCACAAGGGTTGTTGGTTTTTTTTACCCGATGTTAGGAATAATGCTTATCAATCTGTCCACTTTTGATTAGATAAACTTTTTATTTCAAGAAAATGTATTGTTTCGTTTTTATTTTTTTTACCCTCAAATCTTTGAACCTAATAGCGCCCTTCTGGTTCTCACCCACGATATATTGACTATGAAAACAGACAGAAAAGGTTGAAGATGTCTTATATTGGAGTAAAAAAACAAAAAAACAAAAAACAAAAAACAAAGTTATGGAATATGAAAGGTTCACAGTTCCACAATAATATTCAACCGTCGAATCCAGCTACTAGTTTGCAGCAGGTGGTGATGCCACTCCCTCACAACTCGCTCATGGGTCTGTACAGAAAGAACATAAAAAACAACATACTATTGGTTAAAATCTGGCCATCACAACCCCTTCCCCCTTGTTCGGTTTTTACAGTTCTAGAATGTTTTGTTGAGAAGAAGTCTATTATTCTTTTGCTTGATTTCATTTAGAAAAATGAAAACTCAGCAAAGTTCTATGGCGACCATGAGATATGAGTGACCTGGTTCTGTTTAATACATGTATCTTACACTCTCTGTACCATACCTTGCCCCTGAGGGATGTAGGGGATATATCTTTGCAACACTGTCGTAGAAGACGCATGATGGTCAAAGATGGCCAGGCTGTCCCATCAACTGTGTAATTCTGCCCTCAAGAAATGCACGTCCTGCAGTTTATTTTAAAGAGGTCAGAATGACAAGAAAAAGCTGCCACAATGAAAATCAATACGAAAATACAGACAAAACATATAACAATGCTACAGCAAAATGGCAGAAAAATATACCTTCAAACAACTATAATTGATTTCTATTGAATACATCAATAACCTTGCATCCCATGTGCTCACTGGCAGACAATGGGATGACGTGTTTTTGTTTCTCATCTGACTTCGGCTACGTTCGAGCGCTGTAACATTTGTCTAAAGCGAACTGAACTATTAATAAAGCATACCGTACCGTACCGTACCGTGCCAGTTTTGGAGCGTTTGAGCGCTCTATTGAGAAGCGTACTCAAATACCTCACATTTCTATAGAAGAGGTCAAGCATTTTGTAGAAAGGGGGTTATCCATCTAGCGCGCTTGAACTAATTACAGCTGCTGCTGTCCCGAACGTACGTCTCCGTTTTACACATGAGCCTACTGAATACGCTGAAAAATTAGGTATTTACGGCTAGGTGAGAGTCTAACTTGTTAATGGTTCGAGTGGTGCCGCGCGGAGTTCGACTTGTATTTTTAACCAGTCAAAGTCATTTTACTTCACATTCATGTGTACGTCGGTACTGGGAAACATATACGTATAGCCTTAGTACACAGATCTCCATAACTCAAATCATGGCTAAATGATGGAGGAGCTGAAGGTGACTGCTGTTGATGATGCCATCATTGGAGATTCAAGATTCAAGATTCAAATTCAAGATTCAAATTTATTTTCACTTCCATCAAATAAACAAAGAAACTATATACAATGTATGTGCACAGGATTGCAGAATGTGATTAACAAAGTACATATGAAAATGAGTAGCAGATGAAAAAAAAACACACAATTATATGTTTGTTAATATATACATAAAGGGTAAGTGGGGATGGAAATGGAGGGTCCCACTAAGAAGCAAATCTTGTACGATATGGGACCCTCAGAAAATACACAAGACAGCAATACAAAACAAAATAAAACGAACCGATGTCAACTGCCATGAAATCAAAATAATTGGGAAGGGAAGAAAGAAAGAAAAAAAAAACCTACAGCACGTGCCATCGTGGACTCAAGCAAACTAGATTCCATGATGTAAAGGTAGGGATAAAATACAACCTGGATTTAATATAATGCAAACAATTTTAAACGTAATTATACCGGTAAGAAGGCAGGAGAAGGAGAGAATAGACACATTGGTATGTACGGAACAATAACAGGAACATGTAAGGAGGACTTGAGTTTTAAAAAAAATAAATTTATAATTGTTTGATGTTCAAAGAAATTTTGTAATGATGACTTGACTGATATGGTAAAACGAACCTAACTCGGTTGGATGTTGTAAGATTTCATTAAAAACAATTTTAATTTATTCTTGAAGGAGTTCAAAGATTGAGCTGTTGTAATATTGTTATGAAGTGAATTCCAATACTTTGGCCCATCGTAGATGAATGTGTTCTGAGCCAGCAAAGTTCTCAAAAATGGCAAATGGAAATCATTCCATCGCCTTGTTGGATAATTGTGAACGGATTGATTTCTTCGAAATATTGTTTCAAATATATTTGGTATATATATCATATATCATATATATTTTGATTAAACAGATAAAAATCATTAATTTTCAATATTTTATGCTCAAAAAATGAGCGGGTCAGTATGGGACAAAAATGCAGTATGATATATGATACGGAGAGATTTCTTTTGTAATAAAAGTAATTTATCTACACGTGCTTTATATGTATTTCCCCACGCGAGAATACCATAATTTAAATATGGCAATATTAAAGATGAATATAATGTAAGCAGGGACGATAAAGGAAAAAATTTAATTTTATTAATTATACCAATATTACGTGAAATAATTTTACATGTACTGTCAATATGAAATTTCCATGAAAGGTTATTATCGACTGTCATTCCAAGAACTTTTACATGGAAACATTTTCAAGCGGAGTACCATCAAAAACAATATCAACAGGTAATGCCTCAGTAGAATTGCTAAAAAGCATATACATGTATTTTGCTTTTTGAAGATGAAGAGATAACTTATTTGCTTTTATCCACTGGGCAACATTTTCTAATTCTAAATTTATTGTATTTACAAGGGTAAGAGGATTATTGTGCGAAAAAAATAAATTTGAGTCATCTGCAAAGAGAATAAAAAAAGGAACATCTGATGATCTACAAAAATCATTTATGCAAACATTAAACAAAAGTGGACCTAATAAAATTCCCGGTGGGACCTCACATTCAATATTTAACATCTGTGAATTACAACCATTAAAAAAAAACATATTGCTTTCTGTTCATGAGATGGCTCCTGAACCACTCCAAGGCCTTCTCACGCACTCCATAATGATGTAATTTGTTAACGAAATATAATGATTAATGGTGTCGAAGGTCTTGGAGAAGTCCAGGAACAAACCTATCAGATGAGAAGATTTGTCGATAGCATGTGCCACTTTTTCTATAAAAAGTCAATAATGCATGTGTAGTGCTATGTTTCTCCCTAAATCCAAACTGAGAATGTGAAAATATATTATTGGATTTAAAGAAATTAATAGTTCTTTTATAAATAATATTTTAAGAATTTTTGACAATTTACTTAACAAAGAAATTGGTCGGTAATTATTTACATCTATTTGTCACCTTTTTTTAAACAAAGGGATGACTTTTGCTGTTTTCATACTTTCAGGGACAGTGCCGTTAAAAAGGGATAAATTTAGTATATGAGCTAAAGGATCCGCAGGTGACGATATTACTCCCTTTAAAAGTAAATTGCTGATGTCATCGTGTCCAGCACTTTTGTTTTGGAACTAAAATCAGAAACAATATTGATTATCTCCTGATTGTATGTTGGACTAAAAAAATATTGAACTAGAATTTGATGGACCTAAAAATTCGGAAAAATGTTTTGTGGAGGGAGGAATATTACTTGCTAAATGTTCCCCAATTGAAGAAAAATGATTATTACAAATTTGATGAGGATCTTCAAAAATTTCACCATCGAATCTAATTTTTGTAATATTTAATTTGACATTGATATATTCATGGCTTGCTTTAAAATTTTCCATGTATTTTGCATATCATGCCTGTAAAGTTGTAACTGGTTAGTATAATATTTTTTCTTTTCTATTCGTATAATTTTCGTCAAAGTATTTTTGTAACTAGTATATTTCAGTTTTGATTGCTCAGTACGTTTCATTTTAAATCTATGATATGAATTATTTTTTCTATTTATTGAACGCAAAAGCGATTTAGAAATCCATTGGAGCCTAAGTTTTTTTTTTTGTGGTAGTTAGCTGATTTTTCTCTACGTTTTGGAATACAAGTGTCCAAATGTTGGGTAAAAATCTTCATAAAACATTTAAAAGACAAATTAACATCATTTGTATCAAAAATACAGGACCAGTTTGCAGTGTCTAAACTAGCACCTAGCCTGGCTATAGTTTCATGTGTGATTCTTCGTTTAAATATACGGTTGTATTTATTATTAACTGTCTCATTTAAATAAAAACTAGTCGAGATGGGGAAATGATCCGTGATATCTGAGAGTACTACACAAGAATCGGAAGGTGGAAGAATGTTACATAAAATATTATCAATAAGAGAAGCGGATTCATTAACTATACGTGTGGGTTTAGATATCACGGGTAAGAAGAAGCAGATAAAAATATTTCCAAAAAAAATCTTGTGACGTATTATTCTGTTTTGATAAATCTATATTGAAATCACCCAATATAAAACAATTTGTATTGATAAAAAGTGGGTTTTTACCCAAATCCGAAAGATAATCTAAAAATGATTTAATATTCGCGCTTGGTGGTCCATATACTACACCTATGATTATACTTTTACTGGCAGGAACTGTGATTTCAATAAAAAGAGACAAAAAAAAATCAGTCATACTGTTAAACTCATCACGAACTACGTAATCATAATTTTGTGAAACATATATGGCAACACCTCCACCTACCCTATATTGTCTGTTATTAACCACAAAATCATACCCGTCAAGAGCGAATGGAAGACTTGAGTGATGAGAAAGCCAGGTTTCTGTGAGGCCTACTGCCGAGATATTTCGCTTCATGGGACTATTTAAAAATAACATCAATTCTTCAAAATGTTTATTAATGCTCCTAATATTAAAATGTATGAGAGAAAAAGTAGTATTATCATACTCCTTGACAACATTATTGAATTGGTTTTTAGTAAGATATTCATAAGATGGACTTTGCAATTGGTTTTCTGTGTCAAAATCATAATTCAATTCTTGCGGCGATGAATTAAAACAGTCTGAAACATAATTATCAAAGAAAATGTCATTTTGATTGATATTTGATTCGTTTTGCACAAAAGAAGGTCCTACCAAATCAAAAAAGTCATCATCATTGAATTGAATGATATGTCTATAGAATTGCGTATTAAAGGGTGAACGTGATGTCCGTTGCTTGAGTCCACGAAGGCACCAGTAGAGGGCAATATAGAACAATTTGACTGTGGAGATCGTTGCAATATTTCAGTTACACGTTATATCGTTGTCTCTTGACATAATGTTATCTACAAAAGGAAACAGGGTCGTCCTACACATAACATTAATGCGATCTTGATTAGCACAAACATGAAGAAAATAGTTTATCATAAGTATACAAATATAGACAAAGTATGCTATAATAAGACTCCGCAAATTATTATTTTTCCATGCAGTAGAAGGAATGCATGAAATAACATATCTATAAGTATTATATTATGAATTAGGAATATTCACCGATATCCCCTACAACCGAGAAGGAACAGGCTATTCGTACAATCCATGAGTATGTTACAATGTTGTGAATTGCAGCACACTTTTAAGTCACTGATGGAAGAAACCTTTAAAACTAAATGTAAATAAAAATTTGTCCCAGTATGACATATCATAATCAGTGACAAAACAAAAGGTAACATCATTTATATCATGAATCCTATCTATTTCTTTGCATCGAAGGTGGAAACACGTGCATCTCATGGTTACAAATATATGACATGTTAAGACTTGCAAAGATGCTTATGTTCAGAAAAACAACAAACAAAAGCAACGACGTTGAAAGGAAAACCCAGAGGGTGGCCAATGAGGCCTCTCTAGAAAAATATACAGTCACAAAATCCGCGTTGCATCAGAATGATCTCTTTTGGGCTACCATGTTGAATTGGCACGTGCACACAGTCATAAACAAGTAATTGATACAGCTGAGACGAACAGGTTAATGCTGTAATGTGCATAGCCTATACATCAGAAGACTGGCAGTCTTGACTGGTATTAATGAAATATTGCATGCTTCAGATCAAGGGAGTAGAAAACAAACAAGAAGGAGAAAGATCTGAAGAGAATATCGGTGGTAAGTAACAAATCAATTAGGCCCTACATTGATGGTGTCGTCCCTACAGCCTAAACGGGAAAGGATCCACAAACAACCAAGCACCTTACAACCCGGGAATATTATAATAATGCCTTGGACTGTCGTAATCTGCCCGCATTAATTGCAGTTATAGATTGAATAAATACCGAGAGTCATAACAGTGCGTTTATAACATGGATTTTGGTATAGACGTAGCTTTGGTTGCAATGGATCATAACCCCGTGCAGGCTCTAATCACAATAAAGTGACCTGACAACCATCATGCCCGCCGGGTATCCCAAGCATCTACAGCCAAAGCTAACTCTTGCCGAGAAATTCATTTGGAGGGAACCAGCGACGGGCTTGTTCAAATGGAACATCTATGAATAGACCATTTTTATCATTCATTACAATAAATACGATGTGTCCTCTCCCACAGCTGCAGAGCAAAAAATAACCCCACCCCTATGTCCCAACAACACCCACACGCAGGAACCGCCAACCGCACTATACCGGGTGTCCCAAAAAAAAGTGGAACGGTCGATTTTCAGTACCTTGCGTTCTAAAAGTTTTATATTTCTTGACGTCATTAGAAAGAACATCTCCCGCAGAAGACAATGATACCAAAATCATTAAATTTGGTTAAGTACTTTTTATTCTACGCCAATTTCTGTAAATGCAGTCATTTTCAAATTTTTGCGACTTATGAGATAATAATTTGGGTGCGACGAGCGTTCTATACGGTAAATTGTGTAAGCTCGTTGATCCATGTCAACAAAGGATACAGCTTTCACATTGGGCGCGCACACACACACACACACACACACTGTTTTTTCCTGGCCCGCGCCCAATGTGAAAGCTGTATCTTTTGTTGACATGGATCACCGAGCTTACACAATATTCACCGTATGGATCGCGTGTCGGGCTCAAATTATTATCTCATGAGTCGCAAAAAATCCGGCGAAATTTGAAAATGACTGCATTTACAGAAATTGGCGTAGAATAAAAAGTACTGAACCAAATTTAATGATTATGGTATCATTGTCTTCTGCGCAAGATGCTATTTCTAATGATGTCAAAAAATGTATCACTTTTAGAACGCAAGGTACTGAAAATCCATCGTTCCGCTTTTTTTGGGACACCCGGTATAGGGCAAGTACACGGTTGCCAAGGGCAAATCTAGCGAACAAGACATACACCAAATTCGAACAAGTTATAAGTGAACATAATAGAGCCGGTCCACTGCGTGAATGTAGATGAATATAGTGCTCGACTTATACTGTATTCAGTTCAGATGGCAACCTTTTGCAGATGCCATCATGCACAAAAAGAACATACCGTACAATTCACCCTGAGTAACAATACAACCTGCACAATATACTTAAGCGTGTTGCATTAATGATAATGAAATATATCTTACGTACGTTGACTGCTAGTCAACGATGAGCCTCTAGCTCTGCTATTGGCTGTAAGTTGAAATTTACGAATAGCACTGCACAGCAAGCTGTCAAACAAGATCTCATTTTTTTTTAAGAAAAAATCAAGGCTTTTGAATATCCGTACACACATAACGATTCCCTTTAAAGAAAAAATCAAGGCTTTTGAATATCCGTACACACATAACTATTCTTTTGCTAATTTGATAGATATCCAGAAATAAAGATTTTGTATCAGAATGATGGGAGAGAATGATAGTTCTCTTTTCTATCAAAAGAAAATATACATATATTCATAATAGTTGATTTTAGTCCGGTGGGATTTCAAAACGAAAAAATGTTGGGAATTCGACTCTGTCTAATAATTCAAGTGCGATGACGGAATTACAAAGAAAAAAGATCCAAGTCCTAAGTAAAGTGAATTCTTAGTACACGACCATTTAATTTGCATTTACAAATGGCTGCCAAATCATCACTTTCTAGCATTCTTGCAGGCCATTGCCTCTGGTAAATTCTAGACAGAAATGACAAATCAAAACTGATTTCATCCTAAAATAAAAAGATGCGGCCTCAGAGAGAAGTTAAAACATGAAAATGACTGGCAGAATATGCAAATTAGGAGTTGCCATACATATAACACTATAGAATATCGCCTATATATGTTTTCAGTATTTCTACAGTTACCGCAGGAAGCAAACTGATGACGGCATTCTTGTAGTTACAAAACGATCAGGTAAAGAGTCAATGAATTATAAAGTGATAGAAATATGCAAATTTGTATGCAAATTAGGATACACGAGAGGTTTACATTGCTAATGGGTTTCCGGATTGTATGAGGTCCTATCGTTAATCTGCATAATCTGGACGAATCAGATTACGAGCGTGTGTGTTATTTTGCCTTTTTTGTATTCTTTTTGTCAATTAAGACTTAACCTGGTTAACTTTGAAAGACTGAACGGCAGTACGTTAGAAGACAATGCCTTATACGATATGCATTATATTTACTCATACCAAGCATGTCGCAGGAAGATGAGCAAATGAGCTGCCCTATAAGGGAAGTTCAAGACAGGTTCAGTGAATGCAGATACTTGTGAAATACTCAGTGACAGTTTGAGGAAAATCATTGCTTTAAATTTGTGACTTTGATATCGTTTATTCTCTTATTACAGCATATATTACCTCCTGAATATCAACACCACCTGTGTTTATTTCATGAGAAAAGAGACGAACTTGAAGCATTATTCAGAGTTGCTCTGTTAACTGCAGATGCAGCCATGAAATGGCTCATTGACTTTACAAAAAGTTCAAAAGTAGATTATGAAACTTGGTTTGTTTTGTAAATCTTCTGTCGTCTCCATGTCTTGGCAGTAATTACTACATTGTATATTCAAGCCTAATA
Source organism: Diadema antillarum (assembly GCF_040938485.1). NCBI lineage: Eukaryota > Metazoa > Echinodermata > Echinoidea > Diadematoida > Diadematidae > Diadema > Diadema antillarum. The sequence goes on from NW_027270960.1 coordinate 13,595,507, forward strand.
ACTTATGCATTTTGTTTTCTCCTTTTGGCACGACAAAACCAATCCATGATAATGGATAAAGTAAACCGAAAGTCTCTAATGTTTAAAACAAAAATGATGTATTCAGAGTAGAAATACAATGACAAATAGACATTGATTACATTTTTTTATGGTCATAATGAAAAAAGGAATAAAAGCTCTTTTTATGCACAAAACTTTTGCCTCATTTAGACATTTATACATTGCACGGCTCCACAGGTTACCACAATAAAGAAATGAGATCCTTATTTCAATGGCCAAAATAACCTTGCATATCACTTCATGCCAGTATGAAATGTGATTGCTTGGTGTACATGTAAAGAAAGTTTCAAGACCAGTGATAGTGGTTTTAAAGGCATGTTTTCACACTATTACTCAGTATTGGTGCATGTGCAGATGTTGACTTTTAAAATTGCTGTCTGTTGATTAGAAAATAATTTGGAGCATTTCAAATACTACTACTAGCATTACTATAGGTCCTCAACTGTTGTAGAGTCTTTTCGTTACACTATGTTCTATTTACCTTATTCTCTGTTGTCAAAGGAAGTGAAACATGTTTTGTCGAAAAATGAAATAAACTATGAAATTGAAAAATTGAAAAAAAAAGGTTCATGCTTACATATCACTAACATTGCTGCTGATTTTACTTCTACTTCTGCTACCCTACTACAATTTGTGACAGTTGCAATGTGAATGTGAATTTGAAGAAAGCATGAACTGTTACTAACATGAGAAATAATGATTCTTATGACATGAAAATAATAGAGTACTGTTTTTCCTCGTCTTGTTTTGTGTTTTTTGTTTAAGATTATTACTGGCGCGTCAAAAGAACACACCCATCATCTGTAAAATATGTGCTATTCAAGGTATATGTTTCATTATTGATAGGTTTGAAACTTCTGGCCCCAAAGTATGTTGGGAGGCATCATTTTTTTTTTGTCGGTTTGTCTGTCTGTTTGTCTGTCTCTTCATCCACGCACATCTTATTGACATGATATCTTGAATGCTCTTCGGTAGATTTTTGCAAAACACGACCAAAGAAATACATGTAGTTGAATAAACCATCATTATGAAATAAATTGTCGTTATAATGTGGGCCCTGATGGCAAAATTAGAATAAGGAATAAACAAAATGTTGAGAACAAAAAAAAAGTAATCAAATCTAACATTAGTCTCTGATATGCTGATACCTGACTCGTTTTAATTTTCTGACATATATGTACACCATCTATATGTTTGTTTTATTTCATCATATGATTCCAAGGTCAATGAACGTCAAGGTCAAGATCAATATGTTTGTCTGCCAATGACGGTACATGTATTTAGTCATTACTTAAAGTGCAATGAATATGAACTTGTATAGTAATTGGATAAATTTGGATTCCGGTGCCCTTCAACCTGAAGATCTTGGCAGTCAATCTCGTTGGAATCAAATTCTAAGCTCACCTGAGCCAAAGGTTCAAGTGAGCTATTGCGATCGCTCTTCGTGCGGCGTCCGGCGTCCGTCGTGCGTCGTGCGTAAACTTTTTACATTTTCATCTTCTTCTGGAAAAACCTCATGACGAATTTTCACTAAACTCCCTAGGGGGGTGGGATCAGAAGTAATAGAGCTAAGATAATACCATGAGCTATACATTGATGACTGTAGTTTCAAGTTTGTTCATGGCGGAATCAGGGGTGCCCCCTTGGGACCCAGGGGAGGGGTGGGAGGGGTCATACAGGGGGCCAAATTGTACATTTTCATTTTCTACTCTGTAAAGTCAAATTTCATATGGGAATGAGAAGCACCAATGGTCTTTCATAGAGTGTGTTTCCAAAAACAGGAAAATGAACTGAAATTGTCTGAAAAGTAGACGTGCATTGCTGTAAACATCTGGTACAATTTTAAAGATTTTCCAAATGCTTGCCTGGCCTTTAACCCTAAAAGGGCCGGAGGCTGAATCTCGATGTTTCGCTCAATAATTCTACAACGTGAGAAGGTCTTCGTCATGTGGCGTCTCCACAATTTTCGTTCAAATCTTGCGCAACTTTTGAGACCAAATTAGGTACATTTGCGACATACCGTTACAAAGCAACGCCCATTTTTGTGATTTTATATCACCACAAAACGGGCATAATTTCGTGATTTTGTATACATTTCTTATAAAAAATAGTCCTCTCATAAAACTCATGAAAACTTGACTATTCTTTACTATTTATCACTTCGAGTGATTGATTTCATGCTAATTATGGTAGAAAAGTGGTCGGTGGCAATTTTCAACGAAAAAGAAAACAAAAGTAAAAAAACCGAAATACATGGTAGATTCAAAAAGACAATGAAATTGAAATGACTTTTAGAAGTTTTTATGATGTACAATTATTGGATATATCAAAACAGATATATGAATTAAAAATTAGGCTCTCACTGCTTTGAATTGGTGTGTAAGAGGCTGAAATAAGTTGTTGGGCTTAATTTCATGATAGATTAATAACAATTTGAAATTGATAATTTGTAAAAGTTTCAAGACACATTGTTCAGTGCAACAACATGGGTATTGCTTGTGCCAAATTTCGTCGCGATCGCGCCACTGATGACAGAGATCTCGAAGTGGGGTGGGGGGGGGGGGGGGGGGGGGGGGGGGAGGAACCCCCACCCCCGGATCTAGCATAGCAAAAGAAGTAAAGAAGCCTGGCCTGATTAGAGAGGGGTTTCAAAAGGTATTATTTTTGTACTAAAAGTGGATTTAGGCACTACTGTTTGCCTGTTACTTCCCATTGCTTATTCATGCATGTTTCCATGACAGTGTTCTTGTTTAGTTTATTTTCAAAAGTGTGGAAATGGATCATCTTTGTTTTCAGTGGTTTCATCGATATCACCTAACTGTACTGTGGTGAGTTGTTCTTGAAAAGATGTTTATCTCCCAATTGCAATAAATCCAATATTTATGACAAAACAATGAGTATGACACGTAGACTGAGCTGTTCCAACATTATATGCAAGTTTGGGGCATTGCCACTCGGTCTCGCGTTCACCCGTTTCTCGCAGTCCTCGGTGTGGCGAGTTAGTCTCAGTCTTCAGCCACGAGGCCTTGTCAAAAGGCTAGCACGGGTACGGTACGGTACGGTACGGTTCGCTTTAGGAGAGCGCTCGAACGCACCCTTCCATTAGCAAAATTAACATGCAGTCAGCATGACATTCATCTTTTTTTTTATTTCTCATGACCTTGACAGTATCGCGTGACAGCTAGACTCCACTGATTAAAAGAATCCTTTCAACTTTGCATGTTTACCTGTTCATATGCCAAGGTCCTGCAACACCCACCTATGTTAACGCTGATGTGAATATGTCCACACACACAATTTCTGGAACTGATTCACTCAAGGATATTCAATGTGCTGTGATCCTGCATCAAAAAGCTCACAAACTAATGGTCACAAAAGTCTAAGACATGCACTATACATGTACAAGAATTTGTCATGATAATAAATGTGATGCTGTGAGTTTGGCCAAAACACAATCAAACAAACAAACAAACAAACAAACGAACGAACACAAAAACAAAAAACAAAAACAAAACTAAAAACAAACAGTATCTCTGTTGTTTTTAATCTGTCTTACATCATATTCAATTATTGAGTGCGATGGGCTCAAATTGCTCCAAATCTCACTAAATAGAGTGCAATTTTTAATTAACATACCCCCCCCCCCACCCTGTGATGTCTCTCAAATTAACGATGAAACATTGTCTTTCCAGTGATTGCCTTCAGTATGTTCTTTGGGTCTTTTTCAGAATGAACTCCACAAATATTCAACTACAACTGTAGCAGTTCTTCTTTAATACATTTATTCAATTGCTTTAAACGGATGGTATAGTCAGGGTTGAGATGCATGGAGCTCATACAGGTTTGTGAAGTAATAAGAAACCTCTTATGAAATATTACAAAGTATCAATCCTAAAAGGAATTCAAAGATCATTTCATGAAAATTGGTTTTGAAATGGCTGAGATATCCAGAAACAAAAAGGTCCTAATAAAAGATTTGACCCATCTTTAATTACAAGTAAAACCACTTTGTTTTACTTTGTTTATATATCATAGAATTGTATGCCCTTTAATACTTCATAAGTGGTTTCTCATTATCTCGCAAAAATCTAAATCTGAATCCCCCATCGCAACCAAATCTATCTTACATCCATTTGACATTCAAAGGGACTATACAGTACTGGTTGAGGTGAGGATTCAGCTTGTAATGTTTTGCGAGATATTTGGAAACCACTCTATGAAATGTTAAAGAGCATACAATTCCAAGGGAAATCAAAAGTTTAGTTAATGAAAATCGGTTTTGAAATGTCTGAGATATCCAAAAACAATGTAAAACATAGAGGTCCTAATAAAAATCATGGCCTGTCACATTTTATTAGGATCACTTTTTTTTTGATATCTCAGCCATTTCAAGACCAATTTTCATCAAATAAACATTGAATCTTTCTTGGAATTACATCGTCTTTCTTTTTCATTAGAAGTTTCTCATTATCTCACAATAAAATGTTATAAACCTGGTGTTAGGTTTCGACCAAAACTATACGATCACTTTCACTTTGTATGAGCTCTAAAACGAACATAAACAGCAAGAAGAAGATCCCGGTTCTCGGAGTAATTGATACCTCAATCCTCAGTATGATATTCAGCCCCCAAAAAATCCTATCTCGTCAGAGGCGAGGCAAGTAGCTCATATGCACCACCCGTGCATGTTATTTCAAGGGGCTTATCTCTGACTATACGTAACAGGTTAATAATACATACCATATCATTCCTCTTCGCATCTGCAGATGGCAAACCTGCAGAGCAGATTCGCCGCAATCACGGTTGTTTTCATTCTGATCATTTCTAGTTATTGTCCAATGTCAGCATACTAAACGGAGACCTCATTTTGGCGCGAGGCTTTAGTGATGGCTCGTGTGTAACCCTCAGTGTTCGAAAGCCACGTTCTTATATCACGCACAGGTGTGCTCTCACACGACATGTACTGCGTACATGTACAGTCTCATCCACCGAGAAACGCACGAGCCGTATCAAAAGCCAAGTGATTATCTATCAGTCACCTCTCGGGAGGATGATCTAAAGAGTTTTCATCCTATGTCTTCCTATCGGGACGCCATTCCCACAACAGGTATCCTATTCAGTTCTCATCCCTTGTATAACGATGATGTAACTTACTGCTTCCCAATTTCCGGTGAGGAGAGATGCCCGTTTCATGTCGACAAGCGTGTAAGTTGATTCCGCGTCGCAATGCAGCTCCCCTTATGCCTACTTTAGCTTGGCAATACACACACAATATTATGTCGCATCGACTTCGTCGTATACGCATAGTGAGTATCGTATGAAAATCTTCAAGAACTCCCCAAGATGCCCTTCAGATCCCGCGGAATCTCCATGCGTAGTAACGCCATGCAGTCTTCACACGCAAGCCATTGATGATTTACTCCATACTTTATTATTATAGTATGGGGTCTTACGGAATGCTTTGGTTTGGTGGCCGTTGTAAATAGAGTAAAATTTAAGAGACTAATATGAGTTTCATCAAAATTTAACTTGAGAAAGTCGCTGGGTTTGTTAAATCATCTTAGTTTTATCTTATTTGACGGCCATTTTCTCCATAGCATATGAGGGTCCCATATCGTACAAGCTTTGCTTTTTAGTGGGGCCGTCCATTTAAATTCCCATCCTTATTTCATTTGTACTATGTATATGTATAATATTAAAAATGTTTTCTTCATTTTGTTGCTCATTATCACATGTACTTTGTTACTTTACGTTTTTGCAATTATTGCAAATAATTTGTTCTGCTTATACACTGTATATGTTTTTCCTGCTTATTTGATGGAAATGAAAATAAATTTGATCTTTGAACTTTGAACTTTCTTAACTCCTTTTAATTTTACTATTTCAGTATCTATACAAAGGAGATTTGACATGAAGCAGAACTGCGTCTGCATGCTTACCCTCCCCCCGAACCATATCATACGTGAAAGTCTACTATTCATATCTGTCGTTGTTATTCCACGGTTCAAATGTTACCTTGATTGAGGAAGTTTATAACGAATGATTGAAAGAGTCTGAAGATGTTAAAAATTCAACCAACTCGGAGCAAGTTGCATAAGGCTGACACTATTCGTATTCAGCCCTTGTCACTCTTTTAAAATGATAAATCTTCACGATTATCAAGACAACTTTCCTCGCGTAATGGTTTCGCTATACAACAAAGTGAATAAAGAGTTTGCTGGTTGTGGGTGTTGTTGTTTTTTTGTATGCCTTTGAATTCCATGTGACACACTATCTTGCTCTTTGTTCTTCACCTTCATGACCATATATACTTTGTGTTTAGAAGTTTGGAAAATGAAAAATTTGTGTTCATTTCAGCCTGGCCATGCAGTCCATGTTTGATTATTCGTAACTGCAATATTTCCCCGTTTATTTCATTAAGAAAATAATTATACAGTCATGAGATACCTAAATGATTCCCAAGGCGATGATCCAATGAATTTCATTTCTCCTTTATGAGAATTGTATACATGCCCAAAACAATATAAATAGTTTATAATAGAATTTCCGAAGTTCATAACATTCAAACATAGATGATAAAAGTGTTTTATATTTTCTGTATCATTATTATTATCATCATTTATTTGGTGCTTCAACATAGAATGCAAACAGAAAATCATGTAACACGATAATAAAGACGGCTGGAAATGGAAGAATAAATGAATAAATAAATGAATGAATGAAAGAATGAATGAATGAATGAATGAATAAATAAATAAATAGATAGATAAATGAATAAATGATATCATACTATAGGTGCCACAAAAACATTTCCCACTTTTGATCCTCAATAGTTCAAAAACTATATATACATCAGATAACACTGTCGTTGATATGAGTAATAGCTGAATAGTACACAATTTTGTATACCTCCGCAAGAGGTTTTTGATAAGGAATTGCGATATGTTACAAATTGGCTGCGAGCTAACAAATTATCAATCAACATATCCAAAAACTGATTTTATGATATTTACAAAGAAAAAATTTAACATCGGCACTGTATTCATTAACATGTGTGGTTCTCAAATTTTGCAGACATCTTCACTGAAATTCCTTGGAGTTCATGTGGATAATAAATTGCATTGGTCGAATCATATTAATTTTGTTTGTAATAAATTATCAAAAAATATTGGTGTAATGTATAAACTTAGTTTTCTACCAAAGTCTGTTTTAAAATCAATTTATAACGCCATAATTTTACCTCATTTGTATTATGGAGTAACTGTTTGGGGCAATGCTCACGAATGTTATATTCAAAGACTTTCAGTGCTTCAAAAACGTGCAATACGAATCATTTCCCATGCCTCTTTTTTTCTTTTTTCTTTTTGCCCACACCCAACCACTGTTCTTATCCCTGAAGATATTGCGGTTGAATAATATGTACAAATATCAAGCTGGAATTTTTATGTATTTGTGTAAAAATCGTTTATTACCAAGGACTCTCTTAGATTTGTTCACTTTTAATAATCAAATTCATAATTATAGCACGCGATCCGCCAATGATTTTCACCTACCTCTATCTCGTACTTCTTTTTATCAAAGATCTATAATTTACATTGGTCTTACCCTGTGGAATTCTCTCCCCTGTGCAATTCGTAATGCTAACTCTTTGAATACGTTTAAATCTGGTTACAAAAAAGCTCTTCTCCATAATTACAGCCAAATTTATTAAGGTCAGGAGTATATTTTTTATCCCCTATGTTTCGAGACATCCTGTATTATTGTCATTTTATGTTTTGCTTCGTCTTGTCTTGTCCTGTTCTAACGCTTTTACTTTCATTTGAACACACATTATACATAATTGAAATTGAATGAATTATTCTAGGTCAGCTATAAATAAGGGACATCTCCTTTCTGGCTGCTACCTACCATAGCATAACTGTTAACCTATATACTGTACATGTAATTGTCAATATATTTATGTATTTTTGTTCCTTTTCACTGTCTTACTGATAATTCATGTTTGTAATCATATCCGAATATTGATATATATAATTGTTTTTAATATGTTCCTTGCTTTGGTGAAATAAAGAAACTTGAAACTTGAATATAAGAGCATGAATCAGTTTCAAGAAATTCATGCTTTTAAAGTTACGTCCCACATTTTGGTCAAATTTGGACCCTCTGTACAAAATTGAACTTTACACAGGAACCAGTGATGTGTATGTGAGTGCGTGCTTACAATGACCCTGAACAATGACATGAAAACCATGAATACCACCTTTTCAGAGCTCTGCAGACTAGGCTTCTGGTCTCTTGCTCCAAGGTACAAGAATGCTTTATTGATAATTTATGATGGATTGAACTGGGCACTGCTAGTCTTAATTCATGGTAAAGGGTAAAATGTATGCACATGAGAAAACTAAGCACATGATTGCATACACTGCATTTCAGGATGAATAAAGACTAGCTGTGATAGTGGAATTTCTCATGAATATGTAATGGAGCATTCAACCCTGGCCATTGTTCAGGATCATTGTCTTGGTGTTAACTACACACTCCCCAACATACCAACTGACCCCTGTGCAAAGTGGGAGTTTTGTACAGAGGGTTGAAAATAGAGCAAAATCTGAAATCTATCTTACAAATAAATCATGAATTTAATGAAGCTGATTTATGCTTTCATTTTAAATTACCCTCAACAAAATTGTACACTATTCAGCTATTGCTCACATCAATGTTAGTGTTATCTGATATGTGGTTTTTTAACTATTACGGCTCAAAAGTGGGAAATGTGTTGTTGTTTTTTTGTAACACCTAGTACTTTCACCTGTCCTGAGGATGAGTGTATGCACGTTCACAGACGTCTCTTCTTTCGTCTCTGCTCCTTCGCCTTTCCCAATATTCTTTGTTGTGTTGTATTGTCATTCTGTGTGTTGTTGTTTTTTTTAATTCTTGCTACAATATCGCAGCTTTTGCTATTGCGTGCATTTGTATCTATCTTGTGTCCGTGACCAACTGCGTGTGCATCATTATGCTGTTGTTTTGTCACCCCAGTATTGCGGTACACCGGCTCAATGAATATATATAGTGTCTGTGCCCGGTATGCCGTAACAATGATGTGTTATTTGTCATTTTTATTTCCTTTGCACTTTAAAAAACAACTCTAATGTAAACAATAATCCTACATCAACTACACATCAGTTAAAGGGATAATCCAGTCCAACTATAAGTTAGTCTGATGAATAACAGTACAATCTTGGGAGTTTAACGGTAGAAATTGGACTGAAGTCGGACAAAAAAAAAATAAGGAGGTCATGACATTTTGAAGTTTTTGTACAGTGGATATCAATATGCAAATGAATGAGCTAACCATGTCATAACCTCACAATTTTCCATTGATCCTGTACACACACAAAAAAAAAATGACGAAAATTCAATATTTCTGTCATTGAAGTCTGAAACATGATGTTATTCCTGATTGAATAACTGCAGAATAGTGATCTGTTGGATATACAGGATTTGAGCCTCGGGCATAACTGCGTTTGAATGAAAAACTGCAAATTTCACAATTTTATGTACAAACTATGGCAAGTTGTGAGGGGATGACATGCTCACTTTTCCATTTACATATTCATATCCACCGTTCAAGAACTGTTTCCTGAAAAATTTGCAAATCCTCAAAATATCATAACCTCCTTATATTTTTCACCCGATCTTGATCAAAATTTTACCGTTGAACTTGGAATATTTTATTCTGTCTTATCAGACTAACATACATTTGGACTGGATTTCCTCTTTAACAATGCTCTATAGCTGTACATAGGTATACAATGAATGATTTGCATGTCATTTTCGAGCGATTCACGTCTTACAAGCTCCGCTTTTCGCATTTTCCATCGCTCTATTTCTTATCCTTGTAAAGTATGCTTTGTTCCTCTCATTCCATTCATTCGAACATATCTCTTGTTTCCTGTACAGCGTACTTCTTACACATTGCTAAAGCAATATATTTTGTATAATTTGTCAAATGTAAACTTTGCATTGTTTATTACCCTTTGTTGGATGGGAATAAAGTGGGGGGCTTGAATTGAAGTTCAAATCCCATCAAAACACAAACATTTTATTGGTCTGCTGTAGCTACAAAATTAACACTCCGAAAATTCTGTTTTTTACTGCTTACTTACTCGAAAAGTTCGCCTCAGGACAATCAAGATACAATGACCTAAAGTAACTAATGAAATCACGTTTTACAAGAAAGTGTTATCTCATGATGCATGCAGGCTTTAGTCTAGCCTTTTGTCAAGGCCCTCTCGCTGTATGGTGAAGAGAGCCCAGCTGAGTGGGGCTGTCGCGCTCGGCTGAGGGCCTTGACAAAAGGCTAGCTTTGGTCATGCTTCAAACCATCCACAGTGACCCAGGCGACGACAAAAATGTCATGCCTTTGCTGAGGTTATCACAATGAATAGCGCTTTTCATAATGACACACATCCTGTATGCAAAGTGCAACCATGGACCCTACCTTTTGTGGCATCGGGTCCATGATGCAACAAATACGAACACAGTATGAGACAAGTGCACGGTCTGATTCCCCATCCTAAAATGTCTATCAGACTATACTGACGAGTCAGAATGGCAAATCCCACCGGGTAAAACTGCTTGATGGTGCTCTGAATTATTAAAGTAGGTCTGAAGATACTGTCATTTTGAGTCTTTGATTACGACAGAGGTCTAAAGGCACTTATATACAATAATAGTTAAGTTATTCAGTAATCTAATTCTATGTGGTAAGGACAATAGGGAGAGGAACGGGAAAAAAAGGATTCCTATATTTTAGAGTACACACGTCTACGGTTCCTAAAGACAAAGACATGCTGTCTCTACTAATAGAGAAAATCTCCGCTCCTTTTCAAGTTTTCAGGAAATAGTATAATAAGATATCCAATCGAAGTATTCGTTTCATTACAACAGATTAGCACGCGATACGAAAGTTATGGAATATCATTTTATCACGTATTTTCACGAAAAACAGACCAATCTCAATCGTTCTTTCAAGGAAACATTAATCCTACGTAGCAAAAATTTTGTATTATTTGGATATGGAAATAAATGAAATGAAATGAAATGGGAAAGAGTTCCTTATGTCCCCCCCCCCACTAAATTACTATTTTTTAAATCAATAATAAACTAAAAAGGTTATGCCATTTATGGGAAGACTTCCTTTTGAGACATAACCCTAGCATAACCTTTATTCAGCGTTTATCATTAGTAACAAAAAAAGAGTAATTTATTTATTTTGTGCAAATTAGTGGAAGGGGGGGGGACATAAGGAACTCTTTGCATGAAATGAAATATGCATAATACATTATGTGTATGTATATAATTATGCATATATATTGTAACGTATAAATGTAAGTATCCTACGGTTTCTCTCTTTCTGGGTTAGTTTTGTATAGCTGCTTAGGCTCTACGGTCAAGGCCTTTAAGTCAAAATTACACCAACACATCACGCCATATCATATTCGCTAAATTGATCACACTAAATCACGCGCATCATAATTCAGCGAGATCGTGAAGAAGAACTTTATTACCGTATGACGATCCAGTCGAAAGAAGTGGGTGTGATGCCGACGCCAAGCTTGCAGCACCTACAGCTACACACGTAACACTATGGTCACTCGTAGGTGAAGATTAGTCTGACGGAGAGAATCCAGACCGCACGTCCGTCCGCGGTGAACGCTCAGTCAACTACGCGGACGCGTTCGCAGATATACCCTTCCAAAGAGGGCGTAGTCCAGTAGCGGAGGCGGCGCGGCCGCCACCGAACTAGAAACAGTGGAATGCGTGTTTACCACTGAACTCTGATAGTGGAAGTGACGTTACGCTTAGTGCTTGAAGCCAGCGCTTTGCTTTAGTTGGCGCTGCCATTTTAGGACTCCACCTTTAGACACCCCCGCCCACTTTACTATACGCTACTGTTGTGCAAAGCACTGAATTCTTAAGAGTTCAGTGGTGCAGAGGATACGCAGAAGAAGCGTGCGTTTCTCAGTGGAAAGTCACTTTGATGTAAATTATGGGGCGCCAAGTATTGCATGAGCTATTTCATTACGAATTGATTGATTTGATTTGATTTGATTTGATTTATTCACAAAATGCATATATACATACGTTATTAAGCAAATAATCAACGTTGGTGAAGGTGATGGGACAAACTATCACTTCCGAGGCGATCTGGATGTAGCTATCTTTCCGAATAGTCCAGGCGCAGGGACCCAGAAAAAAATGACTTCGTTCAACCCAACCCGCAAAAAAGGTTTCACTGCATGGGCTGGTAAATTGGACCCTCTGGAACACCCCTAGGTAGTATGTGATTCTAAATTGTGGTATCAATAAAATTGTACAGGCCACTTTAGTTGCGACAAGACCTTATTCTTCGAAAAAGAGTCTGCGCATGCAAAGACTACTACAAGCACCACTAGTACTGCTACAGGCGCCAGTGCCACTGGTGCGTGTAGTAGTCTTAGCGCATACAGACATTTCCTGCGACAAACAAGGGTTTTGGCCTGCAAACTAATTTTTCATGCCAAGCTGGGGTAGGTGTAGTGTAGTTTCTAGACGTTTTTATTTCGTCTTTATTTCTCCGAGTTTAAGCAAGCCCAGTGAGAGCGCATACCCAGTGATTGCGACGCCCGAACCGTTTTTTGGCGCAATCACTGGGTATGCGCCCTCACTCGGCTTAACGCAAGACAGCGGACTTCTGCACAATACACAAGCTTCAACTCAGAGAAATAAAGAAGAGATGAACAAGACTAGGAATTAAGACTAGGGTCGATAACGCTTGTCGCTATTGGGGCACTGAAAATGAGAAATTATCACAGTTTTTGCATTTATTTCACGAAGAATTCATCAAAACGCCATAAAACTATATGTGTACATGTTGCTAGAGATGTCAGCAATACAATGGGATACATAAGATATAATATTGTGCGTGGTTACCATGGTAACCGGAAGTCTACAGGTGATTATTAACCTACTAAAAATATCTGGAATTTAAACAGGTTTGTTTCTTTTGCCTTTCGTGCAGATCACCCATTGTAGATCGGATATAAAGTACCTATACCTCAACACTGTAAAATTTGCCTGGATTAAAGGGAAAAGACGGACCCAAGATTTTTCCCTCATTCTCTCCTCAGCATTAATTCATTAGGCCTACTGCACGTTTTGATACAAATTTACATAATCATGATTTTTCATTTCATTATATTATTTTTTTTTTTATAATAGCTAGCGAGTACAACAGTACGCTTAATTCTTTGATGGATAATACAGTACACGTGTAAATCCCTTCTTAAGAAAGGAATTTATCTGCATTCTTGAGAAAATAAAATCCTTTAAGAACATGAACAATCAATATTGCTTTCCTCTGCTCTTTTCCAGGATTTTTTCGAATAACCATCGCTCTGTAAATACTCAAAAGAGCTAACTTTAGAATATACTTGGCTTTACTCTCTGTATTCACCCTTTATTTTTAAGGGAAATTCGTGTCCATACATTACTAAAAACTACATTTGCGTATACTTTGAAGTCAAATTTGTGTTGAAAGTACGACGGATGCAACTTTTTTTCAGGAATTTTACTATTCGAAAATGATATCAATGGCCGTTTATTATGCCTTTGTTTACAAATTTGGCTGTAACTTGAGAATGTTTCAATATATTCCTCACATATGTGGTACACTTATGCAAAAGGAAGGACATGCTTATTTAACTTTTTGAAATTACGGGCTTTAGTTTTTGAGTTATTGACGGCTGAATCCTGATTGGATAATACTGGTTGCCATGGCAACAGGAGAAAACTTTTTTACGATAATCAATAAAAATGTATTTTTTTCTATTACATCTATAAACTAAACATTAAAAAAATCCAAATTTGCAGTCGTAGGAGGAATTTTGGGGGTTACCAATCACCTGTAGGCATCCGGTGACCATGGTAACCATGCACAATATTATAACTTACAATGAATCCCACTGTATTGTTGACATCTCTAGCAACATGTACATATATAGTTTTATGCAGTTTTGATGAATTCTTCATGAAATAAATGCAAAACCTGTGATAAGTTTGTCATTTTCATTGCCCCAATAGCGACAAGCGTTACCGACCCTAGTCTTATTTCTAGCCGTTTTTATTTCGTTTTATTTCTCTGGGTTGCAGCTTGTGTGTTGCGCAGAAGTCCGCTGTATTGCGCTAAGCCGAGTGAGGGCACATACCCAGTGATTGCGATTCGGGCGTCGGAATCACTGGGTATGCGCTCTCACTCGGCTTGCTTCAACTCGGAGAAATAAAGACGAGATAAAAACGGCTAGAAACTACACTACACCGACCCCAGCTTGGCGTGAAAAGTTAGTTTGCAGGCAAAAGCCTTATTTGTCGAAGAAAAAGTATGTGTGCGCTAAGACTACTAAATGCAGCACAGGCACTGCCGCCTGTAGCAGTGCTAGTGGTGCTTGTAGTAGTCTTGGCGTCCGCAGACTCCAATTCCAACAAATAATGATGAAAGGGGGCCAGTAAAATTCTACTGACACCACAATTTGGAATCACATACTACCTGGGGATGTTCATAGAGGTTCCATCTACCACCCTGTCTGGTCAAACCTTTTCTGCGGGTTGGGTTGAACGAACTCCTTAATTAAGCCCCTTACAGGAATTAGCGCCTTGACTAGAAGCGCAGCTGAGGAAAGATAGCGTATTTATTCAGATCGCCGAGGAAGTGATAGTTTTTCTCATTACCTGAAACTAAAAGTTGATTATTTGCTTTTTATACAACACCTCAGAATGATGTCGAATTGTGATTGGCCAAGAACATGTCACATGACATTCAATAGAAAATACCTATCAAACTCATTGAGAGTGACAGCCATACAATAGGCCCCTGGCATGGGCCTATTGCACGGCTCGAAGGTACTATAGCACGGCTTCGCGGGGGGCTACTAATGCATGGCCGCTCACAGAGTTCTGTGGCTCACACCCACCCGTAGCAAAGCGCCAGCAAACTACTGTACATTGTACGTGCTGGCCGGGCGCTGCGCTGCGCTGCGCTGCGCTGCGCTGCCGGTAAGTCTCACAGACCAGGCGCGGCGGAGTACTGCAACGTTAACGTGTACGCGCAGCTACTTTACCTAGCTAGTTGCATGTATCGCGGCCTTTATACCTACTGCTGTGTTTTTACTTTTGACTCTGATCTGCTACGTGGACCACAGTGATCCCAAAATCAAGACTTCATTTCAAGTTGAGAAACCGTAATTTGATTATTTTTTCTGTGTTTTTATACAAAATCATTTTCGGAAATAGACAAAGTCTAGACCTACTACTAGATCTACCGACATCTCAGATCGGCCTAACAGTCAGGCCTAACTCGATCTAACGTTAGCGTAGAATGGGTATAGACCCTACGGAGTTTGTGATTCCTGTGAGTGTGTGGTCGAATCATGACGAGTGTTTGAAAGCAGTACACAGGGTGGTTTACAATTCTCTGCCTAATTGTTACATTTATTTTTGGGCCTTCCTGAGCTGGCGGTCACTAATTTAGTACTGTGATTGTGGACAAGGTGTTGTATAAAACGAATAATTTATGATTTTGTTCGTGCATTGGGGCACGTAATACCGCACTCGGCGCGAGATTCGCCACTGGTCTATTCAACGCGGCGCTACGCGCCTTGTTGAATAGACCAGTGGCTTATCTCGCGCCTCGTGCGATATTCGTGCCCTATGCACTCACAACTCATAAATTATTCGTATAATATTCCACATCTAGGGTCCTAGAAATTCCCATTTTATTCCACATCTGAAACCGTTTTAGCTGTCTTTATGTATCCTTAGGGTTTAGGCTACCTGTGCGCGCAGATGACAAAACAATGCATTGCCTGCGCGCACCGCGCGGCACCGAAGTGAAAGTGCGTTGCACTGTGTACTATCAAGACAGTGACCTAGGTCATAATTTATGATAGTCCACAGTGCAATGCACTTTTATTTCGTGCGTACTCATCTTGCATTAGGACTGTGTGGACTGTGTGGAGATCAGCGAAACAAAAGGGACTATCAACATTAGAAATGGGTCAATTCCCTGATGCACTTAAGATTGCAAAAGTGACGCCTTTGTTCAAGAAAGGTTCGCAAGATGACCCAGGTAATTACAGACCTATTTCAGTTCTGCCAGTAATTGCAAAAATTTTCGAGAAATTAGTCAATGGTCGTCTAATGGACTTTTTAGAGTCCACTAACATTTTGTACAGACACCAGTATGGATTTCGTAAGAAATACAGTACAAAATTATCATTAATCAATTTGGTTAATACATTAATACACTCAAATGATAAAGGTGAAATAACCCTTGGTATATTTATAGATTTCAAAAAGGCGTTTGACACAATCAATCATCGCATCCTTTCAGCGAAATTAGAGTATTATGGCATAAGAGGCATTGTGTTGCAGTGGTTCTAAAATTACCTCTCAAACCGATCGCAGGTATTGTGCTACAAGAATGAAATATCCAGTAGTGGAACGATCACATGTGGAGTACCACAAAGATCAGTGCTGGGACCCACACTGTTTCCTATTATACATCAATGATTTACCTAGCTCATCAAACTATTTTCAGTTCAGACTATTCGCTGACGATTCAAACATTTTTCATACATTTCCCAAAAGGTACAAAAGAAATTGATATGAATGACGTAAATAGGAAACTGAATGAGGTATACAGGAATGGTGTATTGTTAATGAATTAACTATCAACTTGAAGAAAACAAATTATATGATTATTAAAGGACCAAGACAACAAATTGCAATTAAAGGTGTGTTAACAGTCTCTGAAACGGTTATAGAAAGAGTACATGTAGCATCTTTTGTAGGAATCCAAATTGACGAGACCTTGATGTGGAAGGATCAGATTCAGTGTATCAACAAATGCATCAGTGTATCAACAAATGCATTAGATACTTTGTTCCAAGGCATGTTCTCATACTTTTATATAAATTCTTTACACAATCGCATGTACTTTATGGAATTGAAGTATGGAGAAGTACCTACAGAAGCCACTTAAATTGTATATTTTTAGCACAAAAAATGGCCGTGAGAGCAATTACATTTTCCCCCTTAAGAACAAGTTCTAGGCCATTATTCACCAGTCTAGGAGTGTTAGATGTTTTTGACCTGCATAAGCTTGCAGTGTCAACCTTTGTATATGATCTACACAAGGGACATTTACCACATTCTGTAACGCAATATTATGAACCAATGAATCATGCATATGACAGGACTAGAGGCAAAGATCATTCCATGCTTAGACTCCTGAAATGTAAAACGACACATGGTACATTTTCTATATCATTTGTCGGGTCAAAGTTTTGGAATAGTTTGCCCAAAAATGTTCAAGAGGAAAGAACCAGATTTTCATTTCGAAAAAAAACCTAAAAAATCACTTGTTAAATGAAGTTTAGTGACGAAAAGAATATCCAGTGTTTAGTTTAATGTACTTTTATAGTACAGTTACTTTGAAAGAGTAGACCTTGCATTAAGCAGCTTAAATATACATGTAGCTATAATGGGAGAACCATTCTTGACTAGCACTTGTGCTAACGTTTGGTTCCCCCTTTAACAACATTATCTTCTGTTTTCTATTTTTTTTCTATTCTTTTTTCAGAACCTTTGTCTATGCGTATGTTTACATTACATACTTATTCATACTCTTTGCCTTTTCAGTGATAAATGTATCACAACGAAACTAGATCTACAAAATTATACCACATGTGTTCTTATATGTAAGATAAATATAAGTATGTAAAATATGCTTACTTAGCTGTAAGAACCGTTTACAAAATCATTGTATTCTCATAGAAATTTTCATGTTATTGTATCTTACCCTATGGAATTTCATGTTATCATGTTATCACATTCACATGTATGTTGTTAATAAACTCAACTCAACTCAACTCAAGAGTGTAACGAACTTTTCTTCTCAGGTGATGTGATGGGCAAAACTACGCTTCATCAGCTCTGGACCAATCCTATTGCAACATTCTTAGTATGTGGAATATAATCACAAATATGCACATAGTTTTGTACACGAAATGTGTTATTATACATTTGTGTAGATCGTCATAAGCTATGAAAAGCTTGACTAGGACGTCCCAGTATGATCAACGTGCGTGATTTTTCTGTGTCTTTCGTGCGTCAGTCGGAATATTTAGTGTGCATGCGGTAACTATGGAATTTAGCCTAAACCCACTCGGCTTCGCCTCGTGGGTTAAGCATTCCATAGTTTACCTTATGCACACAATTCCGACTCGGACGCACTCAGACCTGTGCGTCATTTGTATACTGGTACAGACTAATGGTCTCGTAAAAGCCATTGCTACAACTGGTTTCATACAGTATCCAAAATTGGGAGATCTGATACTTCCTTTTATGCAGTGTATGCAATAGGGAAGACAATTCTATTCGGCGCTTTTCAGTTGGTTTTTTGTGTGAAAGCGTTGCTCCCATATGGTCCAGATTAGAGAGATATTTAAGCTCCAATCTGAGTGAATGAGACATTAATTTTATCAGATTTTGAAAACTATTTGGAGTCAACCATTCTTAACCTCACTCGTCTTGGATCAATTTCTTTTTGCTCTGCACAAAATTTTTCATATATCGCTGTAAATTCAAAAAGGTTAAACCCTCTTTCCCTTCACAGTTCTCTTATACATGTAGTCCAGAGTATAACATTGTCTTAAAAAGTTGCCATCTTGGCATTTACTTTAATAAGTTAATGTTTAATGTTTCAATTCAATTTCAATTTCAATTTTATTTTCATATTTCTCGATGAAAAAAATACATCAAATATAACGAAATTAAATAATACATGATATCAAGCTAGGAGGCATGATATTACAATTTTAGTGAAGTAGGCCTACATGAAATTCCAGCTAGGAGACATATGAAGAGTTTGTTTGCAAAAAACCGATAAGTCCATTTTTTGAAGATTTTGAAGTACGGTCTCTGTCATAAAGTACAAAATAGTACCTTTTAAATGATATATTGGTCACTACATAAAGGTACATTTTTGAAGTTATGGTCAAAAGAAGCAAAAATTTTCTTATTATTCTCTTTATTTTTCTTGACCTTTAATCGCAAATATCTACATTTGGCAAATATGGACTTATCGGTTTTTGCGAACAAACTCTTCATATAAAATTGCAAACACTTAAAACATAGTGGTCGATCTATGAAAGTTGGAATCTGAGAATGAATGCTAAAGAAATATGAAGGAACCTACTTAAAAGCTGGCTTGTAAAGCGTAGGTCCCAGATAACGGATTGAGATGAGGAGCGCGGGTACGACAAATGACTGAAACGTAGAAAAAAAAGAAAATACCCCCCCCCCTAAAAAAAATGGAAATATACAGGGATATAGCAAATTCTTCTCTAATGCAGTTTCACAGTTTCGGATAAGCCACATGCTGCAAGCGGATAAGCCGTTGTCATTCTGGCAATAATAACAATATGAGTCAATGTATAATAACAATGGTATACGGTTTAGACAATATTTGAAAATTATACATTTCGTGTCTTCAGAAGAGACGGGGAAGTATTGAAAAGTGAACACATGCACCTGTAAATCAAGGGGGGGGGGAAGAGAAAGACATCCATCAACCAAATGATGTATTGCACTTTTGAAAACCAACAGAACTATAAAAGAAAAAAAATACTGTGGCGCCTGGTTTGCCTCCATGATCCGCCATATCTCATTATTCCTCAAATTAAACCGACAAAACTTCGTACATAAGACTGCAACTTCACATGACAGATGATAACCAAAAATAGCATTTAGAAATGTGATTGCACAATCCCCAAATATATCAACTTGGGTATAAATGGATGGTCCACCGCGAGATAAAAAGAAATATCCTTCCAGAAACTTCTTTGAGACATCTGTGCTTATTGTTCTTCATTCTCTTAATCAGGCCATCTGTACCTAGTCACGATTAATTCAGTTTGCGCAGTGACGAATTGCTTGTTGTTCCAAAAATTATGAAATCATGGGAGATCGGTCGTTTCATGCACGGGTGGAATCAGTTGCATCGTTTTCTCTTCTCGTTAATAATATTTCGAGAGTTGTATGCTGATTGTTTCAAAATTGACCCTCCATACCACTTTATTTTGAAGCAGCTTATAATCTTTTCCTTCACTTAGATGCGTTACTACTATAATGAAGGAAGTATTCTTTACAGTCTACATTTACTTTTATCATTTTCTCTATCCTGACTCTTTCAACCTGATCAATGAAATCTTGTACTGTTTGTGCATGTTGATCATGTTTGACTTTGCTAATGGTGTCAAGGAAGACGGGATGAATCATAATAAAATTAAGTTTAAATTTATGTCCATGGTTTCTGAAACACCCTTGCTTCATGGCGCGCACAGATAAGTTGCGTAAGCGTACGTGTACACGTGACACCACAAATGCATACACATACACACACACGTACATCTTATACACACAAACACACACACACACATACAAAATACACACGTTTCTATGTGCACTCCGTAGGACAGCGTATAGTTGCTGGTGAGCTGAGTTATACATTATTCATGAGATAATCTCTCGCTTAGTTACGGAAAGTCGTGAGGGTGCGCTCCCTCTTCAATTTTGGACGCCTTACTAGTATTTGAACGCACGCGTCTTATGGCGACTACTTACTCTATATTATACATGTAATTATATAAAATCTCTTTGACCCTTGCCCCCTTACCATAACTAGGAGCGCTAAGCGCGTCCGCCCTTAAACACATACTAGTATACTATAGTTGCCGAGCGCGCCCGCCCCTGGCCCGCCCTTCCTATACACGTAAGCTAATTTATTTATACAGCATGTATATACTATAAGTATGTATATATGTATACGTGTATATATTTATATATACATACATAATGTATATATACACACACATAATGTATGTGTGTGTGTGTGTGTGTGTGTGTATGTGATGTCCCGCCTTAAACGCTCCCAACGCACACTGCATTGCATCAAATTTTGTGAAGCCTATTTTGTCATAAATATTATAGACATATTATATACCACCCCTCATTCACAACCACACCTTTGTACGCGAATAGCATATCATAGATAGTACATGTACATGTATATTGAACAAGTTGCCTTTTATATGGGGGCGCTCTTTAATATTCATTAGCCACACGTCAGCAAAAAGAACCGTCATGACGAATGGAGTGTTCTCTATCTCTCTCTCTCTCTCTCTCTCTCTCTCGCTATCTCTATTTTACGTCAACAATGGAATTGATCAGCATTTCTCGTGTTGTAGTTAAATAATTCTGCCCTACTTTTGCAAAAGGAAGCAAGTGGCATTTTCGTGGAAATTTACTTTTTTATTGATTTGGCATATTTGAGGCATGCTCTATTTAACTGAAAACTCCAGAAGTTACAATTTTGGCTCATTTCTGAGATGTTTGGGTGGCAAAAGGAAGCAAGTGCACAAAATTGCATGAAAAAAAATTGGCAAAAGAAAGCAAGTTACAACCTCATGATTATAATTGTCACTTGCTTCCCTTTGCCAAATCATTTATATTTACACAAAATCTAAAATACTTTGGCAAAAGGGAGCAAGTAACATCCGTATGATATGATTGTCACTTGCCTCCTTTCGCCAGTTTTTTATGTTTGTTACAAATCTATGATATGATTGTCACTTGCTTCCTTTTGCCAGATTTTTCATGTTTGCTAAAAATATGAAACACTTTGGAAAAAGGAAGCAAGTTACAACCTCATGATATGATTGTCACTTGCTTCCTTTTGCCAAATTATTCATATTTGCACACAATCTAACATACTTCGACAAAAGGAAGCAAGTGACATCCTTATGACTTGATTGTCACTTGCTTCCTTTTGCCAATGTTTTTGTGTTTGTTACAAATCTATAATACTTTGGCAAAAGGAAGCAAGTAACATACTCATGATATGATTGTCACATGCTTCCTTCTGCCAGATCTTTCATGTTTGCGACAAATCTATAATACTTTGGCACAAGGAATCAAGTTACATGATGATGTGTTTCTATGGAAATATCAAAATTCTTCAAATTGTCATAATGCATCACATATGACTTGCACGAATACCGACATTTTTTCTCAACACAAATTTCCATGTTGGAGGGCCTACCCAAAAACACATTTTCTTTATTTGTAGCATTTGTACTCGATGTCACTTGCTTCCTTTTGCCAAAGTAGGGCAGAATTCTATCGACTCCTTCAACGAAAACGCTTAGGATTTTCTTTTCTTTTTTTAAGAATCTTTCCTGTTTTTGTTTTGTTTTTTGTCTTTAACATAAAGTTGTTTGTCATAAACATACTAATGGACAACACACTTACTGTTCGGAGAAAATGTGGTTTCTGGATGTAATGCGAAAGGAATTACAAAATATTAGTAAAGTTTGAATGTCACCGTAACACCCGATTAAATCACACGGACTGTTATGCTTCTTATCTGCAACTACTACAAATCTGATCACATAACGTGAATCATTCAACCACGATTTTCTCTGACAAAAGCTGACGCATCAGTCCCTATATACCCCTTCTTACTTCATTTATTGAATTATAGAATTACCATACTTCTCATGAAACACTATAATTGGCCACAATCAACAGATTTTAGACAAGTTTAATCAAAGATGACGTTTTCATGTCACTAATTTTAGTTGCTAATTATTTATCAACTGTGAAATCTCATGAAGTTTAGTGTCATGTTGAAAAGTGCACTGCGGAATTTTGTGTTCATGTGGAATCACGCTGTTGTTGTTGTTGTTAATAAAGTCAACTGGTTTACCTTTATCAAAGATAAGACCTTAGTACGATAGATGTATAATTTGTCTGCTGTGACCAGAAACACAAACGGTAAATATTGATCGCGTGTCTACTTTGATAATAACAATGACTACATGGATTTGTACCACGTGACATTTTATCAACATTTCTCATCCTGCAATTGACTTTTTTAAATTTCATTTATTTAATTTATTTATTCATTATCATTATTTTTTTGCTTTTGCCGTGGAGTAAGCAGGGACGAATTTCCCAGCAAAACACATCGTGAATTCCAAGCCAAAATTGCGCTATGATCCAGACGTCTCGAATGAAGGAGCGCCATCTTGTGGCAAGAACAGCACATGTCAACCAGCCTTCATCACTTACCAAGGATTTCCAAGTGAAATGGTTGTGTGCAAAAAAGCTTGAGGAGGATCAGTCAGCACAGAACGTTTTTTCTCTTTTTCCCTCGAAGACAAGACAAAACAATACAAAACAAAAGCAGACAGAAACAATAACTATCATAAACTGCTTACATGAACTTTGTTTCCCCAATAGGTTGTCCACCTCGGAAAGACTTTATTTACCCTTTGCAGAATTGAAACACAAACCCAGCTTTTGTAGTTCTTCAAAACAGTTTTAAATGTGAGCTGGGATAGCAAAAAATGTAAAAATGTTAATCAGTATAATCAATGTTAAGCATTGTTAAACATACAAAATGTGAACAATAGATGTAGAAATAGATGAGAAAAATAATGATATCTCCCCATATTTTAGGCTTTATTGCAAAAATTGTATATGGTAGGATGTTTTGTGATACTATTGACCTACAAATTTGCATCAAAAGTGATATCTTGAACATTTTTTAAATCACTGCTCCCAAAGGTAAACTGGACCTTTAACCAAAATAAAGAGTGGGCGCGCTCCCGGTGCGCCCCCTCTGGATCCGCCACTGCGATGATAATAATGATAATGATGTGAAGTATGAATAGAAAGAAGACGTCATGTTAGAGTGTGAGTAACTAAACGCAAGCTTGCATGCTTTTTATTCAGATGATCGTCTCAAACTCTGTTTACGCTTCGAACATGATCATTGTATCTTAATTCCCCCAATTATAGGTCCTAATCTACACTTGCAGACAGAGTAAATAATTAGCACGAATGAAATATGCTTGTCAATAAAAGTACAGTCTGCTAAGGAAGGCAGTGGAAAACAGGTACTATACATCTTGCTCAAACAACTCACTTTGCGCGATACACAACAGAAGAGAATATTGTTCTATTCTATATCTACTTTATACTTTTTTTAACAATCGATCGGCACACCGTGAGATAATCTCATTGCTATGATCTTCTCACTTCTATGCAGTGTTACGAAATCAAGAGATATATACGTTTGGAGCTATCATGGGTCGCCAAACAAAGAAGTTTTAGGTTTGCTTAATTGTTAGTGTGTTTGTCACCATTGAACGTTGAAAGTTGGTAATATTGATGATCTTTCTCCTGAATTCCTCAGTCTCTGATGATAATGATGATGAGTCACATCGTGGTCTTTTTATCCCAAATCGCTTTTCTTTGCGATGTTTCGAACGTTTACGTTGTCCGCAATGCCACCAATATAAGTAATGTTTGTCTAAAAAGCAGATAATAATAATAATGAAAATAATAATACTCACTCTGATGTATGATAGGCCTATGTATTTTTGATCACTGGTTATTAAATCGTATCTACTAAGAAAAAAATAAAAGAAGAAATAAAACCCTGAAAAATGTCAGGGCCAAGAAGATGACTGACTCAAGTAAGGTTTCACTCTTAGAAAGATCATACTCTTCTCCGACTGATTTCTGAATTGACGTCGAGTAACAATTAATTATTCATCAACATCTTTTCTGGTAAAGAAGATTAGTTAGGGAGAAAAAAAATGAAAATGCTATACACATAAAAAATAACTGATAAATTTTCATTGTCTATTGTATATGCGACTCTTAGTAAGTAATTCTTGTTAAAGTGTTAACGATTTCTAGTTTTCTTTATTAGATGCATGCCATGATACTTAGATAACATGACACACATTGGATGTGTTAACTTAATACCGGGTGAAATATTGCAACAATAGCTCCATACAATATAATAAAAAAATGATGATACAATGTAACAATATTTATGCTCACAATTATTAGCAATATCCTTACACGTTGGATGGATTTAAAGAGTCTCGTTTTGCGTCACTTTCGGACTGAATGAACGCTTGTGTGTCGTCTTTTTCTATTGTGTGTGTGTAGATAATGTAATTATGTCTTCTTTCGGTATAGGAGGGAATCCGTTTTATTCATTTACCTTTATATTTTGGATCTGCAAATTGGAGCACAACTTTTTGTTTGAATTTCTTTCCGTTCTTACTGGAAAAGGTATTTTTCCTCTGACTTAGATTTATCAATCCTTACCACACAAAGAAAGTTCCCTGCCCACTAAGTGATCGGGTGTGTTGAGAGACTCAGAGTTTTGCAGTTTTGTGCCTTGGGTGTTGGAGGCCCTGGGTTGAAGGCAGTCATTCATGAAGGCAGACAAGAAAATCAGCTATGAGCACGCCCTCTATCACGAACTTCCTTACAGTAACCGCTGAAGCAAGATGACTCCATACCGTAACACTTTTAATACCTGATAAAGAGAGTGAGCAATAAAACGAGTGTGTACAAAACCAACGGGAAAATTACGAGTGCGCGCGAGATCTATAGGGCTCACACCCGTAAATGCAATGGACTGCCCCAGACCCCTTCACAAATTCGTACCAAAGATACCAAAATAAATGAAGAAAAAAATTAATTAAAAATCAATGATGTAGTTTGGCAACAAAACTGAATAGCTGTAGATACTGAGTATGAATTCCTCTACAAATTGCATTTTGGTTGGAAGATGAAAGCTTTTCTGGTGGAATTTGAGGGGACTATAATCATTGGGTACGTGTACGGAAAATGGATGATTTTTTGAGTGACAAGAACTCGTAGTCTGCTTTGCGGACCCCTGGACAGAATTTGGACTGAAGAATCCACCCTGAAAATTTAATGGATGAAAGGATATATCTCACTTATCCAGGTTAGTGAAGCTGAAACACCTCATTTCTCCCAGCTATTTTACAGAATTTTTTGAAATTTGATTTTTAACACACATCCCTATGGGGAAATATCTATGGGTGTGAGCCCTGTAGAGGATGCATGCAATGCACACAAGTCTTTATGGGAAGTATTCATCCCATACAAACTCTGCTGGTTTATGTTGATCTATTGTGTCAGATCTCTTCCTCCCTCCCCCCTTCTCCTTCCTACCCCCTCCTACCCCTCTCCTCTACCCCCCCCCCCCACTCTGTTTGGCTACAATTTGTTTTCTTTATATTATGCTGTTGTGTTATAATAGATCTTTGTACATAGCAGTCATCAGTATCACACAACTTTGAATGACTGTGTTATTTTAATGTATTTCTTTGTTTGGCTACCACTGAAACAGGTCAAAATTCATAAAGTTAGTCTGTTTGACAAAACAAAGTCTTTTCAAGTATTTTGTAGGCAATAATGTGATGATGACACCCCCATATATATCAAAGATTACTGCCTGAATCTAGGTATTCATCTTATGAAGAACTGATCAACATTACATTTTTTATTTTCAAAAAAAAAAAAAACCCTAAAAGGGCATGAGATTCAAAAGTGTCCCTTTGAGAAGCTTTATAACCCTTGAATGTGTAATTTCCCATATGATGTAAGGGCAAATATCAAAAACACATTTATGATGTTTAAAAGTCAAATGAGAAATATGACCTCCACTAGATGAAAGATGACATAAAACAGCCCTACAGAGGGAGGCAGACTGGATATGAAACTCATCTGACTACTCCCTAGATACGTAGACTCACCATCAGCGTGGATGACAGTCGGGGATTTCCCCATGATGTATCTCATTCGTGAGTCGTGGGTAATCAAACTGTGGAGACGTGAGTATATTACAAGGAAGATAAGTGCCACCAAGATGCCTTCTCAACCGTCTCGGGTCCGAGAAGGCAAAGGAGCTTGGCGAGATGAAGACCTCTTGGCTCTTGGAAGGCGCTTTAGGCTGCGTTCACATAGAAGTATACTATTCGGGTATTCGGGGCTCGTTTTCGAGGGCACGCGAATAGCTTGAATCGAACGATAGGATTTCCTCACACACGGTTCACATAAGAGGGCACTATTCGAAAGTACCGAATAGCTGCGAATAGTATAGCAAAGTGGGAATCGAGCTTGTTCGATTTCTTGCAGCGTATACCGTCTCTCGTTTATGAAATAATGACAATTTTGGTCTGGATTTGCCCTTTAGCAAAAATAAGCATGTAGACTGACATTCTGATGCAGTTTAGAAATTGTTAATAAGATTTGCTGGGATGTAGGAGGAAGAAATTCTCATTGCATGGGATGGTGAGTTGACGCGGTGCAGATGATGGTGTACTCGGTGCCCGAATAGCGAATAGCGAATAGCGAATATTTCTATGTGAACGCAGCCTTCGTGAGGCCTCGTCTTCTCCTCTACTGCTATCAGATTCGAGAAGACCAAAAAAAAAAAAAAAAAAAAAAAAAAAAAGTGAACTCTTTCCGGGTCCTAAAAGGTTGACAAGGCGAGAAATCTCGCACTTACTTAAAGCGTCCATACAAACCTGCCCCTTCGCTGTACCTCTGCCTTTTATCAACGACCCATCTAGTTGTGCGTTTCGTGCTGTGTTTCGTTTTATTTTGTTTTTGTTTTGTTTTTGTTATTAGAAATTCTCCAAGCCGCACGTTTCAGACCGATAGTCGCGACCTCTTAAGGGCCGTTCACACTGGAGCGGTTTTGCGGCAGCGGCAGCGGCAGCGGCGTGCCGCAAAAATCCCTCGCGTCTTGTTCATGTACAACCGTTCACACTGGAGCGGTAGCGGTGACTTTTCAGAGCGGCAACCGCAAGCGGTTTTCTCGAATCGCTCCGCAGAGCGATTTTTCTAGTCTGCCGCTGCGGCGAGGTTGCTATTGACCAATCATAATAGAGTATAGTTCGTGACGTTATTATGTGGGTGGGGTCATAAACTTTAACTTGAAAAAGAGTCTCGCGAAGGTACAACACGTCGATCGAAGAGCGGAACGAAGACGTCCAGAAAAGACAACTTTTGTACAATAAACTCAATTATGTTCACAAAAACTCTCCTGAAGAAAATATCGAATTGGAGACCATTGGTGATGAAATCGGGCTAAATGGTAAGTTGCTCGTTTGGTTTTCTCAAGGTTTTGCCATTTGTTTCGACCCTTGACAGCGGTCACTCTCTTGCAGAGGCTACATTGCAGATTGTAACTTTCCACGTATTTTGCCATAGACGCAGACTCGCCAGCGAAAGATCAATATCACAGTCCCATATACGCCTATCTATGTCTGATATAGTATTCTGCCAACGTGGTACTGAAGCCTTTGAAGTCTAGAGTAGATCTAGAACTACTAGGTCCAGCAGTAGGAGCACTCCTACTGTCCGACTAGTCCCACACCTACTATTAATGACCAGTAATGTATGGGGTCCATAGAATTCTAGATGGGAAGGGCTTCTCATATGATCAATGGACCACAATATGGTCGATTGTATACCGGTAGGCAGGCGGAAGGGCCTCATTTAAAAAAACCAAAAAAAGAAAGAAAGAAAGAAAGAAAGGCTGGTCAACTGGTTACGTAGGCGTATACAACCTATTTATTACATGCTTCTTAGTAGACTAGACACTCTAACGTTAGATATGTTTGATATCATAGAGTATTTTTGAATTATTCTAATGAAATTAAAATAATGTAGGCCCTGCCTAGGGAAAATTTTGGAATTAAAGTATTAATTCATAAGTAAAAATTTGGCATAAATTAATACGGGGAAAAAATGATCAATGATAAACGGCAAATAAATTCAAATAAAAACAACAACTGAAACACCTAGCCTGTAGGCTTGATACTCTGATAGTACTGTTAACGTTAGACATATCTAGTTCTAGACCTAAACACACGTTAGGCCCTAAAAGTTATGATCTGGGTATTAACTGATCTGCCTCTTCTAATCTATACAGGCCTAGATCTAGGTCACGTACTATGTAGGTGTTTTTGTACTGCCATACCGCCACCGCACTGGTATAAATGCATACACATAACCACAACTTTGTCCATTGGCATTGCATTGGCATGACAAAGACGATCTACTTGAATTTACTCGCGTTCAGTCTCGCATCATCAGACAGGCAGTGAAGTAGGACTGATTTGTCTTGTTAGAAAGTGAATCAAATCCTCTCAGGCTGAGTCTGACCAAGTTAAGGGTAATGTTTTTAAATATCACTTTAACTGTAACTATACTGTAGCTGGTGAGTATGTGCATTATCTTGTATTGCCTTTCCAAAGATGCCCACATTTCTCACAATCAATAGACTTGGATGGTTTCTTCAATGTATGGTAATGGTACCAGCTATCGGCAGGGTACATCGACACCCTGCGTATCATGGCTGTTTGCGTATAGAACAAAAAGGTACGTGTGGGATTAAGTGCCATACTCTATGAAAACAGTTACAAAGAAACGAAAATCAAGCCAACAAAACAAACTGAACACGTTTCAATTACACATCCACTCAGTAACAACGCATGACTGTGAAATTCACATGTATTACCTATGGAGGGAAGGGGTGCAGATCGTGAGGTACCCTTTTTCAGCCACGCAAAGAAAATGCATCGCACGCACTAAAATTGCATAATATTTATTTTACAACGGAGATTCAGATCAACAGAACGGTCACAAGATTTGAAACTGCAGTATTTACAGCTTATTTGAGGAAAAACTTAGGCGAATTTGTTTATACTTTTGGAATAAACTGCTCTGCAAATTCATAGGGTGCCGATAGGTGGTACCCTCATTCATACAATTTAAATGCCAGTGATGCAGTGGTTAGTTAATTGCTGACCCTTGACATATTGTATCAAGGGTTGAAGCAGCCACTACTTCTTCTGGGAGGCTGTGCCAGTCCTTTGTGTTCCTCGGTAGGAAAGATGACCCTCTGTATTGTGTTCTGCAGGTAATTCAGTGCGTTAATTCATGTTGGTAGCAATACCAAATGTATATTTTCATGAATAGTTTCATTGATAAAATCACTTGGCATTTTAGTAGCACTTACACTGTACTGCAAAATGAGCAATTTAAGAGCAAAAATCAGATATCAAAAGTTCAGGCAATCAATTCCTGCATGTGGTGTTGGTTATGGGGGTGAAGGGCTAAGGTGCTTTTTAAAAGAGACCTGTTTATATTACATTTTCTTTGTGCTGAGTAAAAAGTTCCCCCTATTCATGTAAGGAAATAACGTTATAATGCTTTGTATAACACATCATTTGTATACACCTCACTTGTATGAATATCATTTACCCTCGGGTAAACAGTGATTGAATCTGCTTCCCTCCTATTCAGCAAATGCGGAAAGACCATGCAAAGGAGGCTGCATCCCTGATCAGGCTTTGATGCAAGCTCACTCATTGACTGGAAAACTGTGAGTTTCAGCTTTCAGGATTTACTGAAAGTGCATTATTCAAAAGATTGACATTCTAGGTACATTTATACCATAACCATTGTTCAGAACTTGACCTTACTCCTGTGGGGGGGGGGGGGGGGGACAACAACTTTATCTTGGAAGTGATGCTACATGTATTGCACCGTACCTGATAATTCTAATGACAACACAGGTACATATTTTGTATGTCGATCACCTAGAACTAAAGAGTGAACTTAACTTAAGAGTGAAATTTATGTGAAGGCACATCTTTTAATCTTTACTCTGCCCCTTCATTTCAAGGAAATGTACATGTATGTAGATTCTTCTCTTTCTTTATGATGTATATGGCAACATCCCATACATTTGACAGGTATCACAATATGCAGCATGGACCAATCAATCATTTTAATAGTGTATTGTAGTGTACCATAGGTGCCTAGGTCTAGTAATTGGCCCTTACCAATTTAATCAGTTTCGGAGGACATGAAAATGCAAGTGAAATGTAACTTTGAATGTAAAATTGTCTGTCACTTTTATTTATTTTTTTTGGGGGGGGGGGGTTGGGGGTTGGTCAAAAAAAAAATTGACTTTAGACAAAGTTACACTTCATTGCAAAGATAGTTCTGGTTTGTGATTAAGCTAGACATGGGGAAAAACAAACAAACAAACAAATATCACCATGAAGGCCAGAATTGTGTGAATTGTTCTGTTGTGATGTGTAGCTTTCTTACTGGCCTGTACTACCTCCCCATTCCCTTCTGAAACAATCTGCCCCCTGTTTCCAGATATCATGTTTGACTCACTCCTGTATGTGCATAGTAGATCTTCAGCTTTAAAGAATGACCTTCTGATCTTGGTCACTCTTGCTCCTAGTTTGCTGGAGTTGCTAGTAAATATATGATACAAAATTACTGGAAATATCATGTGTATAAAGGCATAAGAAAATAGTGCACATCAATATGTCTTCAAAATGTTTACACTGTTTCCATTGCTTGCCTTTTTCATTCTTCCAGGAAGGACTGTTTTAGCTGCTCATATGTGGTCGACACAGAACATCCGCAGTCACAGCCCTTCATCCTTCTTATTGGAAAAAGCAAATTATACCCTCTTCAGGTACATGTATCTGCAGTTGTGGAGCACAGGGCACAATCCGCAAGGCATTGTGGGTGCAGCTGATCTTGTCTTCAAGTTGATCTTCGTTCTAAATCGCAACTGCTGGCCACATTGCATGGCAGTGAGACCATTTTAAAAGGGACTCCTGTACAAACAAGGAGGATTTGTAACTTTGGCATCCATCCCTTATTTTCTAAATTTGCAGAGTCAACCATAATGCAACCTATTTATTTCTTATCTCCACCCTTCCCGTATCAAGTCTGCATAATAAAACAGCATTTGCTTGAGAAGTACATACAATGTTATAGGGAAATAGGCACTGACCTTTAATTGTGGTTTCCTCATAACAGTGACCATTTTATTTCACAAGCCATTTGCCATTTATGGATATTGTTGTATTTTGACTATACACCTGTACCATGTATGAATGATAGGGTACATGTATATTGATACTATTAGTGGTCAATGCTTCTTTGAAACATGTATTCACTTTTCAAGGAGTTTAGTTTTACTTATGATAATGTAGACAAGTATCAAATATGTGAAAAGCTGCTAATTCCATTATTACACACCACGCCCACGCATAGTGTGTACAAGTTGACAAGGGATGTATAGAGCACCAAACTGTGACATCGCCATGGAAACTAGTTCTAAATGACCTCACCTGACCCAAATATCTGTCAACGCTATTGTTGCTAACCATGCTTGCACCTGGTTCCAACCCAAGTTACAACAACTCTTGCTTTTTTAGGAGCTTACCTATAACTTGGCATATGTGGCCACAATTACAGATAAATGTGGTATGTAATTAATGTGTTGCCATGGTAATGAAAGAAAAAATCTATAGAAAATTTAACCAAAATATTGTGGATCAAACTACTTTCAGTCTTTATAATGTGAATGGTAATTTGAAAACACAAGATATAATTGTCTTCAACTGGCATCCTTCATGAATCACTTGAGTAGTGAAGATGTACCCCAAGCAATTTCATCTATGTTCGTAAGAAGTGATCAAGTTCTTCATGATTATCATACAAGGCAGGCTATTGTGTATCACTTCGCAGTTAGAACTCGACTCAGGAAATGTGATGGCATATACATGTACAGGCCCACAACACAAGAATTCTTTGCATTGCTCCCAGGTAGGCCAGTAGCCATCATACTATTCAAACATATGAAATTCCACCTTTCCACTATGCACCTACATAGTACCTGTCACATGTGTGTATTTGACTTTGGAGTATGCATGGATGGAATATTGTATTATGCTGCATGGCAATGAGCAAAATAATTAGCAGTGGAGCAAGCACTTTATAGTGTACCTGAAGCATGCTACTACAGATTTTTGAAAGCTTCGAGTTTATCTTGAAACCCAAATCTATAAATGGTGACATGGCATCGAATATTATTTTCATTACATGAATAATCTTGAACACTCAGTTTGTACTTTCCTTGCATTAAATTAGTATTTGATGTCAGCTAACTCATAACGGGTCATTGCACTATATGCGTAATATGTTGCTATTCTGTTTGCTACTTAATTTTGTTATCTGACTAGCTAAATTGAACCATGTAAGCACCTAGGTGCCCATTTTTGTTGTATTCCTTTGCTTATCCTGATTTTTATGCCTCCGCCACGAAGTGGTGCCGGAGGCATTATGTTTTCGGGTTGTCCGTCCGTCCGTACGTCCGTACGTACGTCTGTACATACGTCCGTACGTACGTACGTACGTCCCTCCGCTTTCGTTTACGCGATAACTTGAGTAATGTTTACTGGAATTTTACCAAACTTGGTCCAAGTATGAAGTATGATGGGGAATTTATTTTATTAGATTTTGGGTGAAATCGGCTAAAGGTCAAAGGTCAAAGGTGAAGGTCAAATCATGAAATTGTATCCGTTTACGCGATAACTCAAGACTGGATGGAGCAAATTTCACCAAACTTTCTTGGAGGATAGTGTATGACGGGACAATTACTTGATTAGTTTTTCAGTGTAATCGGACAGAGGTCAAAGGTCAAAGATCAAGGTCAAATCCTAAAATTTATCTGTTTACGTGATAACTCAAAACTGGATGAAGCAGCTTTCACCAAACTTGGTCCAAGGATGATGTATGATGGGAAAATTAGTTGAGTAGATTTTAGTGACATTGGCAAGAGGTCAAAGGTCAAAAGGCCAAGGTCAAATGCTAAAAATGTTGTTATTTTCCCCATATCTATGCAATGCCCACAGTTATTTTCTTGAAACTTAGTGTAGACATGTACTACTGCGTAAAGATTATTCAGAGAGAGTTTCATGTCATAAGGTCAAAGGTTAGGTGAAAATGTTGCAATATCACTTTTCTCGTAAATAGTTCACGTATCTTCATGGAACTTGGTACATATGCATGTACGGACTGGCAGGGATTATCTAGGGAATTTAGGGGTCATGGGTCAATAGTCAGGGGGTCAAAGGTCAAGGTCAACTCCTCAAAATGTTACTATTTCCCTCATATACTAGTATATGCAATGATTTCATTATTAGTTTTAAAATTTAATATATGTACATAATGGAAATTCTCTTGGAAATTTCCAGCCAGAAGGTCAAAGGTCAAAGGTCAGGTTTAAATGAAAAAAAGATATATTTTGTACTGTAATTACACTCTTTCTTCATACCTTGAAAATTATACTCAATGCATAAACTTATAATAAGGTCGGTCAGAAGTCAAGTAAAAATTTTTAATTCCCCAAATATGTGTACCTGCACTCTTTAATAGACAATTATAGCAAACCCAGTTCGTCGGTGGAAAGTGAACATTCAAGATATTTCTGAGAAACCTGTTATTTCGATATTTTGCCAGTTATGTGAAACTGTCATCACACATTGTGAAGACATTGTACAATACACCTATTGGGAGAATCATGCATTATGGCGGAGGCATCAGTCGCCATAGCGACATTTCTAGTCTTATGTTTGTGTTTGTAACTTCAATACAACTGTACATGTCCATATCATTGTAAATCTTAAGCCTCATCCACCCCTATGTATCCACTCTTTCTTGCTCACTTCATTTGATGAACTCTGTTCTGCTCTTTTCTCTCAATCCTATTCTCTCCTATATTTTCCCTCTCCTACATGTATATACGCGTATCCGAGCAATTGTCCCAGAGGGCAATTACCCCCTGGCTAAATCCTGGGTAGTGGTAAGGTAAGAGTAAAGATTAGAGTTAGGATTAGGTTCAGGATTAGGATTAGGATTAGGGCCAGGGGGAGGGTCCGGGGTAATTGCCCATGGGGGTAATTGCCCTAGACCCATGTACATGTAATACAAGTACTTTTTGTATCTTATTGATTAGAAAGATTGGTCCTTATGAGGTTTGAAAGATGAAATGTAAATGACTGATTTGTTTTATGTTGTAAATTATGCATTTCTGCTAGGAATTTGCACTGAATTAATTCTTTTTTTTTTCAGATGTAGGAGATGAGAATAACATGCTTGTAGAAAATTGGTCCAAGATACAAATTACATTGGTGTTAATTATCATACATGTACTTCAATCATTCATAAAATCCAGTACCATACTACCATTACTGTATTGTTTTGACAACTCTTGTGTATCCATTCAGATTTACAAAGTTGCTCATACAATGTCAGATCTTGTGAATTTTCATTTTATATGTGGATGTGCTATATTACTTCCTTTTGCAAATGTTAACAGTATATGTATACACTGTACTTTATTTCTGCAACAGACTGCCATATTAGATCACATCAAATGAGATTGTATGTTGCAATGTTACAATTGTCCTGAATTAGTGTCTCAAGTGCTATGAAAATTTGACATGTGTGGTTTGTATTAGTGTATGTACATTGTTTGATGTGTATTTCTAGTGATGTTTGTCATTTACCGACATAAGTTGGTTAAAATTCCCGTTAACTATTGTTTTCATTCGGTGGTTAAATTAATTGAAGAAAAGATTTAGTGTAATTCCACAAAACTTGCTTAAGATAAACCTGACCTCAGTTGGCTTTTGGTAATCGCTTTACCCAACAGTTGTGTGGTTCACTTGGAAATCGACTGTCTGTTTAAGTGTTAACATGCTATCCAGATTTCTGAAAGCGTAGATTTGATGGTGTAATACAGATGTATGAATTTGAAATCCAAACTGAGATTGTGTGTGTGTGTGTGTGTGTGTGTGTGTGTGTGTGTGTGTAGTTTTTGTTCTTGTTTGTTTGTTTGTTTTTCTAAGAGGATGCAAAACTGCCATTAATTTCTTCCCTATGCATAATATGCAATACATGTGGAGAGTGAAAATGCTACTCTTGTTTTTCCATAGCTGGGAGTACATTATGTTGGCGACTTTATTATGGGCTGTTTGTGGATTACATTATACTCTACATACGTAGATCTAATAGGTTGGAGTAGGAGAGTGAATGGTAGGCATATTACCTAAAACATCCCCTCACCTTTGTAACTACACTTCCAGAAAGAGCATGAACTGTGACAGATATCAAATCAAACATTAACATTTCACCCGTATAGAGTTCATCGGTAATAATGATAATAATAATACAGTATACATTTAATGTGCCAATCCCACATGACTAACGTGCTCAAGGCGCAGTAGGAAAAGTGAGTTATGAAGTACAAAAATCATTACACAAACATGCACATGAAAATGAATGACACAATTATGATGATTAAAAAATATATATATACAATGTATATATATCATAATACCGGTATACTGTACTATTCTATGGTAAAAGATTGGAATGACAAGTAAAGAAGTATGTTGCTGTTTTTTTTTTTGTTTTTTTTTTTTTTAAGAGCTCATCTTTCATACAGTTGACTACTTTGCCGACACCAGAAAAAAAAAAATACTAGTCATTTTCTCATCAACACGAAACAAGATAAGATATCATTACTTTGGATGCTGACTAATTTTGTTTTAAAAAAAAAGAAAATGTGACATTCGCAGATCATGTTTGAGATATTGAGGTCTTGGATGTTCACATTTTAATGTACCACCTTCTCAGTATATATGGCAGTGGTCCGATGCAATAATTTCTGCATGCATACCAATATCAGTAACACAAGGAATATGTTGCAGTTTCATCGAACAGTCTGTGTTGAAAGTGGTTTTTTTTTTTTTTTTTTTTTTTTTTTTGCAAAAAGCTGAAAAGCTGAGATTCCAGTACTGATTGTCCAATAGTCTTCTTGCATGTTGCGCATCTTTGATTTCTTTGTTTCGTTTTGGAAAAGTGATTTTGTAAATTCTCAGATCCATGGGGAATGTATTCACGGTATACATGTGCATGATAATTATGTAATTGGTTACAAGTACTGTAAACTGCAGGTGCCCAAGGGCAACAATCTAATTTGCATATTACGCGCGGCAAACCGCTCCAGTGTGCACAGCGTGCCGCTGCGGCAGAGTTTAGCGGCAAACCGCCGCCGCTGCCGCTGCCGCAAAACCGCTCCAATGTGAACGGCCCTTAATGAATAGTGAAAGGGGAAAGGTCAACGTCCCTGGGCATCAAGGGTAGTAGTGCGCAGCTGCGTTTACAGCACCGCAATGCATTTGAACAAGAAATGTACATTATTGCTCAATCTAAAGTGGTGGGACTAGTTACTACTACTAGCTCAGTTCGGGAAACCCACTCACAAGGGGGGTCCCTCCTTATAAGTAACCCGTCCCCCTTATAAGTAACCCCGTCCCCCTTATAAGTAACCCCCGGGGCACCCCTTATAAGGAGTCTCCACGCTTTTTTGCAATGCAACGCGAAAATGAAAGGACAGCGGCAATTCGCTTGATTATGTCCATAAAGCTTCACAAGTTTCCTAGTTACTCACGAAATTTGAGCAAAATCGGTTTGAGGCATCATATCTAAAATCATGGATTTAAATGCGATGTCAAACGACCCATGCGAATGCTGAAATGCGAGCGATTACTGGCGTGAGTGTCGCCAGGCGCGGCGGCGCGGCAATGCTTGAGTGCAGACGTGGCGACTGAGTGCCACTCAGTTGCCACGTCTGCACTCAAGCATTGCCGCGCCGCCGCGCCTGGCGACACTCACGCCAGTAATCGCTCGCATTTCAGCATTCGCATGGGTCGTTTGACATCGCATTTAAATCCATGATTTTAGATATGATGCCTCAAACCGATTTTGCTCAAATTTCGTGAGTAACTAGGAAACTTGTGAAGCTTTATGGACATAATCAAGCGAATTGCCGCAGTCCTTTCATTTTCGCGTTGCATTGCAAAAAAGCGTGGAGACTCCTTATAAGGGGTGCCCCGGGGGTTACTTATAAGGGGGACGGGGTTACTTATAAGGGGGACGGGTTACTTATAAGGAGGGGCCCCCCTTGTGAGTGGGTTTCCCGAACTGAGCTGACTGCAAACACGAGGCAGTGTGAGATTTGGGCATGAGGGCACGGTGAGAACACAATATTAATTTTTCTTCTTTTTACTCTTATAAGGAAGATTCGATATTCATTGTGGTGACTTCATAGAAAATTCCCTACAAATTGTGGTAAGCCTATAAACCCGCGACCCGATGCCAAAAAAGTGTGCTATCTCACGTGAGAGTGCGATTAGGACTTTTGAACAGGTGTACACGCCACCACCTACACAGTGTTTGGGTAATGCTGTGTTCGTGGAGACTCGGTATGTTTAATATTTTAATTTTCATCTTGTTCATTTAAAAAAGGATTATATAGTTTTGGTTAAGTTCTAACTTCATGTTTCTAACATGTTTTGGTGAGATAAAGAGAAACCTCTTATGAAATATGGAAGACCATGTAAATTTAATTCCAAGACGTACCCACAAGAAGAATTCACCGTTTGTTTTTTTTTTGTTTTTATTTGATGAAAATTGGTTTTGAAATTAAGATATCCAAAACAGTGCAAACCTAATAAAAGGTGGAACCCACCTTTTATTAAGATCGTTTTGTTTTACTCTGTTTTTAGATAACTCACCCATTCCCAAACCGATTTTCATCACATGAACTTTGAATTCCTCATAGAATGGTATGCTCTGTAATATTTCATAAATGGTTTCTTGGTATCTTGCAAAATATTAAAAGCCCAATCCTCATCACCACCAATGCTAGATCTATCACCATCCCTTTAAGTGTTGCTAGTTGCTACCAGTATTTGGTCAACCAGACCTGACCCCCAGTAGGCTACACATGTCGAATGCATGAATACATAAAACTGCTCCCGGTGTAAATTTCTTGAGATTGAGTGCTAATTAACGAGGATTATTGTTACCCTATGTGTGACACTTTTGCAACATAAAAACTTGCC
The DNA here is from genome assembly GCF_040938485.1 of Diadema antillarum. Lineage (NCBI taxonomy): Eukaryota > Metazoa > Echinodermata > Echinoidea > Diadematoida > Diadematidae > Diadema > Diadema antillarum. Next base: position 13,634,368 of record NW_027270960.1, read on the forward strand.
CTTCTTAGTTCTGGACTAGTTTACAGAAAAGATGCAACAACTTGTTTCTCATTTGATCTGAACATCAAATGTTATTACACAAATTCCTCTATCACTTCCACACCTAAACCATTGTAGACTGAATGATTTATAAACAGACAAAGTAGATTTAGATCAAAGAAATAGGCCTATCCCTCATTTAGCAACATGGAATGAACATCTATTTTGCCATGGTGTATCATTCTCTTTGCTGAAGTGCATCATTGCAAAAAAGAAAAGAATGATAGTGATAAAGAATTAAAACAATATGAAGTGGACTAGAGGACTAGCTCAGATGAAAAGTAATATGATGACAACATTATAATCCAGCAGGTTACAATTTAGAGTTCTGTTGCTCAGATTTTTTTTTTATTTTTTTTATTTTTTTTACTGATTTCATGATTTTAGATTGTGTCTTTTTTTTTCAGTATTAGGCCTATCTTCTCTGTAGAAAAAAAAAATCCTTCAAAGGAGTCAATCTTTCTAAAAATTTAATTGGCCTGCCTATTTCTTCCTTGTTCAAATCATAGCACAACTGCATAATATGTAGGCTTATGTTTGCATGCATCATGCTTTGATTTTTCCCTTTGTGTTAGTTTCTGTTTAGCTCTAATTAGTCTACACCTGCCACGAACTATTTGCTCTCCAATATTTTTCCCCCGTGCAGACATGTTGATATCAAGGTCCAACAGCCAGGGGCAAATATTTGCCCTTATCTTGTTGGGTCCCGTATACTTGCTATATCTCGGGTTGGATCAGTAATATTGAGGAATGCATACTGATACTGTACATTCTGGAATGACTGTGGTGCATGTGGGGGATAGTTTCTACAGCTGATGACACATCCTCTTTTCATGTTCTGATTTTGATTGTCCACGACTCGAGAACATTGACCTTTGGGAAATAAACTGTGCTACCAGTGCTGTAAAGGTTTGTATAGATACATACCTCTTGTACACTCTTTGTAATTCATTTGACATCAGGCGCAGTTCATTTTTGATTGGTGATGTATTTCAGAAATGTATGAATGATTTACCGTCAATTCCGTACTGTTGATGACATCAACAGACCCTTGATCAGCAAACGTGTAGGAATGCGAACATTGTGATTTTCAAAATCTTTGTTTGCCCACTGTTATGCATGTGAGATGGAGGCAAACGACAATTTATCTTTGCAAATATTATTCCCTTTGAAGTCTTGTCTGAAAGGAGAGGAGAAAGGACCATTTTTTGACAGTTCGAATTATATTCATCATATTTCACTGTGCATCACAAAACGAACAATAAGTCGAACCCCTTGATTTTCTGTGAGGGCCCAAAAAAGGTGAAATTGGTCAACTGAGTCAATCTTGCGTTGTTCATATCTTCTGAAAGAGCTATCCTTCAATTCCTCTACATTATTCTGTAATTTGGGATCATAACATGAATGGGAAAGTGTGTTTCCAGCAGTATTTCTACAACCCTTTTTTGGGATCTCGAGTAGAGTGATCAGGTATGTCTTTTCATTTCTTAAGATCCTTTGCACACTCTTCACTTTCAAGTCCAATAACTTTTGAAAGGATAATGCTACTGCTTTGAAAGTTGGCATTAATTGTGGACAGAATGTGTTAAAAGAACATGTATGCTTAATTTCAGTTTAATCTGATAATCTCTTCATTGTTGTTGCTCCAATGGTTTACATCCTGTGTTTTGTCCCTTTCATCCCACAGCTAGCACAGCTTGGTAAAGATCAACCACTTGAATAGATGCTGTACTTCAGAGCCTCTTTTCTCAGTTTACACTTTCCCAGAGTGTGTTTTTTTTCCCCCAGTATTTAGATAGGTTAGGGGAGTCCTTTTTTATTTGAGTTATACATCATTTTAAAGCTTGGAGTCTGCTCTTTCAGAATCTGCCCTGAACTAAAATCCATGTTTGGCGACTTTTTGGGTTTTTTTGTGATGCAGGGTCACATATTAGTGTAGAGTGTAAAGAGCTGGTAAATTACGTTTTCAAATTGGACATGGTGTTGGGCTTTTGATAATCTTCCAATATATGTTTTTGTTTTGAACATGCATTTGCTCCAGTGCACACTTGATTGAATTCAACTATCTAGTCTCCCCAGGGAGGTGGTACATATCTCTTTTAAAAAGAGATTCCACACAAGGCCAGGAGGCATATTGCCTTGAAGTCCTTTCTTCTGCACTGTATGTACCTCCAAACCTATTCTTTTAGCTGGGTTCACCACTGACTACTGAAGCAAAACCTGTTAAACAGTGTGCAATGATAACAGACAATGAATCAGATGGAGTTTGTTGTTTCGTAGGTTGTGTCCCCCATGTTATTTTTTCCCCTGATATCTTTTGTGGGTAAACAACTGTGCATGACTGCAGTATTCATACACTCCTGCAGTTCTCAGACTTGGGAGTCTCATTTCAATCGGCAGTCAACCGAGAGCAATTTTGAATTGCCATGAATTTCAAGCATTTCATGAATTCAGTAGTGAGTTGTGTATGAAAAGCCATCTAGGAGTTGCCTGAGTATGTGCATTAAAAATCACTTCATGCACTACTTGCAAAGGCATGCATAAGACACTACACTAGCTGCTACCACACTGGCTCTGTTGTAAGTATGCAGACAATCATTTAATTTGCACTGAATCTGAAAGTATTGAAAAATTTGCTTTCATGCTTATTTTTTAATGTAATGGGAAGACCTTGAATCTAGAGATATATTTCATTTTTGTTCTTTCTCTGATCATCTTTATGAGCACGACAGAAGCAAGCTCTGTAGGATGTAACACTTAAATTTGATTAAGTAAATCAGATTAAACTGGCTTGCTCATTCATTGAGACTAGAAAACATTGGAGAGGATTAGTTTAGTTTTTCAATCATCTGACCATTGTAAGAACGCACTACAGTTTGTTACTCATGCATGTTTGACACAATATTCTCTTGTATCCCAGTGGGTAATCTGAAGTCCACAATTGATGGAAACAATGGATGAAAACTGCCTGGAACCAGCTGTTCCAGCTGCCTCAACAGGACAAATTGAGTGTGAGTAAATTATTACTTGCTTTATCCGATGGTGCCTGTGATGGTGCCTGTGTTTAGAAACAATGTGTCTTTATAAATTTCAATTCACACTATACCTTTGATTGCTATGGCAATAATATCTTGATATTGGGTCTTCAAAAAATGCATGTTATCAAAAGATTTAAAGGGAACTATTGGGCTGAGGAAGACTGCTGTTTGTCTGTTTTAGGTTTTCAAGCACTCAATGAAATATCTATGGAATGACTATGATTTATATTCAGAGAAAAAATGATTTATTGCCCTTGCAGAATTTATCATACATGTAAATTCCATGTTGGACTTTCACTGTGTGTGCATTTAGATGATACTCAGACGTTCGTGGTTTATTCCGTCTAAATGCATGGGTCCATTCTATTAGTGATAGTGAAACATGCATGTACAGGAGGTACAGTAGACAAGATATTTTAGATCAGGCATGCACTTGCAATGGGTGCAACTGGATGCATTCAAGGGGCCTTGCAATTTGTCACTCTGTGTTTATGTCTATTGCATTAAGTGATATTTTGTGTTGCCTAACTTTGTACCTTGCAATAAATTTGACTCCTACAAACATGTAGGTGGATTACTCAAGTGCAATGCCCCAAGTCGAAAGTTATACCTGCTTGTACGAATACATAGTCAAGTTTTTAACTTGATATATTTGATATAAAAAATGTAATGTACTCAAGCAGCTCATAAGTTTATTTTATACAATACATGCATGTTGACTGTTTTGTGAATTACTGTTGACCTGAAAAGTGGAATGCTGGCTCATGGTATGTTTATTTTACTTTTCTTTTATTTTATTTCTGGGTTTTCTGATTCAATAGCAGGAAGATGGCATCCTTCCACAAACCCATTTTCTCCAACCACACCCACCAGTCCTGGCAACCCCTTCAGAGTGCCTTCTGCTGCACCCGACACCAGAGAAGTGCCTCCGATGGTCACCCAGTTCCAGCCCGCGTGGTCTGCAAACTTTTTGGACCCCTTTGCCTCTGGGTTGGATGGAGACCCCTTTGACTCTGGGATGGCTGGAGACCTGCCATCCTCTTCTTCAACAGCTGATCATTTGGAGCCCCAGACCATAGATATGGCATACCAGCAGGGAGAAGTTCAGTGGGGATCAGGTGGTAAAGATGGTGGTAAGGACATTCACAATAATGAGGAGACTGAAGATCCGGCCAATGGTGTTCAAAACGGATTTAGTGATGACTTCAGCACAATGAGTCAGACAGAAGTGATGTTTAAGACTGGACTTAGGGATGACTTCAAAGCTGTTGGAGGTAAGTCACTGGTGCATTAACCCATTGAGGACGGTTTGATTTTTCTACAACACGCATTTTTAAAACTTTTTGTGAGATATTTCACTTTATATGAAAGATTAAAGAGTATACATTTGAAGAGAAATGAAAAGTTTATTTGATGAATATCAGTTTTGAAATGGCTGAGGTATCCAAAAAAAAAAACAACATAGTGAAGCAAAAATAAAAATGGTCATAATAAAAGGTGGGTTCCACCTTTTATTGAGACTTCTTTGGTTTACTTTGTTTTAGGATATCTCAGCCATTTCAAAACTGATTCATCTAATAAACTTTTCATTTCTCTTTAATTGTATGCTCTTTAATCTTTCATAAGTGGTTTCTAAATATCTCACAAAAAGTTAAAACCTGAATCCCCATCTCAACCAAAAACTATACCATTCCTTAAACCCATTGAAGACTGTATAGACCCCATTATATTTGGGCAGGTGTCCATGAAAAATGCACGTTATAGCAAAATCTGCTCGTCGTCAACTGGTCAAGAAGCAGGAGATTATTACTTGTGGTGATATGCCATCATTTGTCTGGTTGGTTTTTTTTTGTGCTCATGTCACTCATTTTTACTTACCTGAGTTGACTGTACTCAATTACTGTCTTCATCTGGCAATGGAACCCTGTGAAATACTTGCCATCTGCCTCCATTTCCCTCATGTGCCATTAGAAAAAGTGAGTGTCAAATCTTAATGATCTATTCTTCCAAATATTCCTCACTTTTTCTTGAAGTACCCTCATGTATATATCTTTAGATTCAGTGCAAAATTCTCTAAAATCCTTTGATTTCCTATGTTGAAACAACAGAGTGTTACACTGCAGGGTCACATTACTCTGGATAAATGACTTTCTTTTTAGAACTCGGTTGCTTCCCCCCCCCCCCCCCCCCCCATGATACAATTGATGTAGACAAACTCTCTCATGTCTTTGTCCATAGTTACTGCAGAAGAAGACGATTTGTGGTCCTCTCTCTGTTACGAGAATTCTTCTGGTGCCGAGTACGAAATGGAGAGCCACTTGGGGTCTGACAGCCGAGATTCAAACCGATCTCCGTTTATTGAATCTGAAACGTCACATTGTCTTCCCACTTCAAACCTTGAGCAAAGCCCAGCAAGCAGTGACCTTGAAATCAACCATAGTGTGCATTCAACATCAGCTGTGCCTGCATATGGAGATCCTTGGAGATCTAATGAACCTGTGTCTGTAGAACATGGAGAGAATCCTCCAACCTCCCATCTTGTTCAAAGCCCCACACATGGTGACTTTGGTAAGACAAATGACACTGAGGATTGTCAAGAATTTTTAGTAGACAGCAACGTTCCGTGGACATCCACTTTTCCATTGCCAAATCAACAACACAACGAGTGCAAAGATGATAGGGAACCAAAGTCGCAACTCAAGAACAACCAGGAGTCTGAAGGTGTTCCAAGCAGCTCAAATCCCTTCAAAAATATCAGTGTTGATTTGATCAATGAGGGGAACCAACCTCCAGATGCAGAACAAACTCCTGATTTTCTATGGCAGCACAAAGCAGCAGGATTTGATGAACTGATTTCTGAAGACAACTTGATGCACATTGACATACCATCCGCCGTTAGTCCAGGAGATACTACAAGGTCACCTAATCCATTTTCACCAGAAACATCAGTCAATCCTTTTCTCCAAGAAGTAGATCTACTGACTACCAAGTGGACAAGTTATGAAACTGAACATAATCTGGTGAGTCTATTATGTCATTTTATTTCATTTATTTTATTATCTTAATTTTGCTCATCATAGCAGGAAAAATGTCTCTGAGGCCATTAAAAAGCCAGAGAATGTGGTTGAAAACGTCTTGGTATGTGAAGTGTTCACTTCCCTTTTCAGGCAGAATCAACTTGTCGTAGGTCAATGCATTAGCGTGGAATATTGCTGTTTAGTATTTCGGAGATTTGCCTCAACATGAAGGAAGGAAGGAAGGAAGGAAGGAAAGGGGAAAAAATGCACAAAAATTAGTCTTATGCAAATGTACATGTAGTTCTGAATCTTGAATCCATGTTGATTGGCAAGTTGAATTTCAGTACGTGACCTGCAGTCAACTTCATCCTGTTCCTTACATGGCCCACTAGGTTCTTATAATTCCTAGGTGACAAGTTGTAAAGTCACTCAGCTTATAGCCCTGGTTTTGCTTGACATTCCCATGCTACCACATCGCAATGGCTATGACTTTAGGATTATGTTCATCAACATCCTTTGGTATAAATGGTGCATTGGAAGAAGTTTACAGGGATATTTCATTGGTTACATCTCCTCTATTCAGCCATCATTAGTTGGGTTGCTATGATGTGCCCCATCACTTTTGAATGAGAGCATAACCCTGTCCATCAAGATTATTATTTTGACACCTGTTCTTTTTTTTTTTTTGGGGGGGGGGGTCAACCCTCATCTCTGCAGATTTGAGTTTAGCAGTGAGGTTTTTGTATCAGGCCGCTTTAATACAAAAAAACTCTTCCATACCAGGACCAGTCCTACTGCTAATACTTATAGAGCGATCGTTTGGAATTGGTTTTCCTATTTCTGTGCCAGGTTATGACAACCTGGAACTAATCAATGATCATGACTCGGTGTACATAGTTTTATCAGTGAAATGATTTATTTGCAGAATCATATCAGCAAGACTTTGGACATTTTACTTTCTTGTATATGTATTGCTATCTTCACTCCTTTGTCACCCTTTTCATTATGTTTTGTAATCATACAATCAAAGGAAAATGTGTGTAAGTCATATTAGATTTGGGTGACAGGAAGCTAACTAGCCACAATCTTGCTCTGTGACTGTGAAGCTTCAAGTATGTTTGGCTCCCTCTATGTTCACAAGACAGGAGACGCTGTAGGCGACTGACAGACTTTTGTCGGGACATTTGTGTGCCTGAAGTTCCTTTCTTGTTACCCACATGTTAGTTGAGGGTCTATATGATTGATGAAATATCAAAGTTTTTGTTTGTTTTGTTCTTTTCTTTTTTTTTGGGGGGGGGGGGAGTTAGGTTGCTGTAGAACAAGTTACAGATATCTTTTTAAAGATGATTTTTCAGTAAATTTGCAGACTAACTCCTCTTAACTTGATTTACACTGTCCCTCTTAACCCATTTAGGACTAGTCTTGAGTATACTCGGGCAAGGGTCTATGGGAAATGCGCGTTGTAGCAAAATCAGTCCGTCCTCAACGGGTTAACTTATAGCAAGTCACAACAGGAAAATGGGAAATTAGAAGAATGTTTGGTTGGATGCAGTTCTAGATTCTCAACAGGTTGAAATCCACAATCCAAACAGATGCTGCAAGGATGTATACAGTTTAATCGTGCATACAATAGTGTCAGTGAGTGTGTGTATCAGAGGCGGATCCAGGAATCCGTTAATGGGTGTGGGGGGGGGGGGGGGGCTGCATCCACTTCCTTTTTTTTTTTGTCTTTTTATTTCTTTTAGTTTAGCAAAGAATAAAGGTGGGGGGGGGGGGGGGGGGGGACATGCACCCGGGGCGCCCCCTCTGAATCCACTACTGTGTATAATTATAATAAAAAAAAAACAGGTGTATCTAATATCTATTCTCAGAGAGGACTGTCAAAATCACTCTCTTGTTGTGCATTAGAACTCTAGGTGAGCCATTTTTGTAGTGTCATTTTATTGATGTTGAGGAGTAAGTTATGAATAGTCTGCAGTCCTTGCATGCATCGACAGATACGATTACACAATATCCTGTAAGGTAGGAATATTCAAAACTGATGCACTATGGAGTACGAAAAGTGCAATAATTGGCGATTTGTCATTGCGTTGCATACTTTTACAATTCAGCTTGTAATCTAAATTCAATGGGTCGAGAGACAAATGCAATTGAATTTTGTTGTTTTTTTCTCACAATGCTATAAGTTTTGATGGCTACTAAAGACTGAAGTCATAACAGTGCTCATGTAGACGTATGTGAATGAACTTTCTTACCAGAGGTACAGTGTATGGCCGTCACATACAATGTACACTGTGTAGCAGTAGTAGCTACCATACCTTACAAGTGCTTTCATGTGTACTTGAGAAAGTTACGTACCATTGTCAAGGTTTATAAAAGGGCTTTTAATGTGTACCCAAAGATATAGTTTTTGTAATCATAAATCAATTAACTATGTCATTGTTATAATGATTGTGTTGTTTGCATATTTTATATCAAGAGTAATTATAAACCAATTCTCTATGTCATTGTTATGATTGTTATGATAATCATGTTTTTTGGCATGCAAATATGTATATATCACAATTTTTTGCCTATTTATGATTTTATAAAGATATGTGCGGGGCAAATGGAATCAAGAGTTCTGCCACAAGAGCCTGAAAGCATGTTTGAAGATATGCATCTCTTTTTTTTCTTTTTTTTTGCATTTATATTCTATATTTCTGTCACTTATTATCAGACACAAATTTGTTGTTAAAGAAGTACGGGAGTGTGGTGTTTTAGCATGCTATCATGCTTTGTCTAATGTTGAGAAACCATTTAACAAACACATGCTGTGAGGTCGTCAACTTCTGTCTCCTCTCAATTAGGACCACAATGCAAAAGACTAATTGGCCTTTCCTCAATTGATGTCAATAACTCCCTTGGCTACTCTCAAATGACACCAGGCATTATCGTTCATTATCACATAATACGGCAAGCCTTATCAGGAATTTAAAGATTCTCCCCCAACCTTTCACTGGTGTCAATGACATAATTAATTCATCCATGTCAATTTGAACCTAGAGAAAATCCCATTTGTGTTTAAGCCCAGTGACAAGGCAGTTCTCTCTCTTCAGAAGGTCTTTGTTGGTACCCATCTTTCATGGAAAGAGTTTACGAAGTTAAACTAGATGGATATATCCTTTATTCCCTGTGGAAGTCCTGTTCTAGAGGCATGTGTTGCACATAATGCTCCAGTAATGGTCTAGGACCAGACAGTTGCAGCCTGACTGTGTGAGTTGACTCGTAGTTTGATGAAACCTTGTGGGTTTTGGTTTAGTCGATCCTTGTGGAGAATACCGTGATCTTTTTTTGCATGAAGGCCTTTAACAGGCAGTCGACGTTTGATGCATGCCAGTGAGCTAGGGGGAAGCTGTGTAGTCTGGTGACATTTAAGTGTGCCTGTGAAGATGGATATGATTCACGGAGTGCAAGGATACGAGAGCCAGCCGTGGCCGTTTGACGGAGAGCTTGCCGACATGGATTTGCCGATATTTTGGGTAAGGTTTAGTTAAAAAGTGTACTACCTCATGACCCTTATAATATGCACTGGAATAATTTCACTTAGTTTTGTTTTTATGACTTTTTCCCTTTACTTGGTCAACTCTTAGTCACTCGCAATTAATGATAATACAATCTGAAACTTTTACCAAATTGTGAGCTCTGTGAGGGATGCTAATGGCATCATAGGCATACCTTCATTCTTGTATCCTTTTGTTTTGCAACAAGCTGTAAACCGTTTTGAGTATGCCTTTCGCAATTTGTGGCTGTAGTCATCAGAAGAATGGAAATGTAAAATATGACATAAGAATGGGGACGTTTCTGGAAAATGAAGTACAGGCAGGAAAAAGTAAAAAATTTCAACATTCTCATGAGATTCATGTCTGTAAATGTATATTGGCATACAACAACAACAATGACAACAAAACACATCTGTAGGAACTATTCCAGATGGTACCAGGGGTATTACTTTTATGGTTTGTTTAGAATGGTTTTTCTCTCCCCAGAAGTATTCACAAAAAGAAATTCAGTTAAGTGTGTGTTCTCCCAGGTACCAATGTGGTTTGAGTATGCAGGTCAATGCTTTGTTCATTGTTTGCATTCATGCTTCTGAGCACAATGATAAGATCACTCTCTAAAGTTGATAGTGTACATTCTAAACTTGCTCTTTTCTGTATGTTTCTCATTAATTGGCATATATGTTCATCCGAAAAACAGTGGTATCACTGTTTTTTTTGTTAGCATATATTGACCCACTGAAGACTATTCACATATATACTTCGGCAGGTGTCTATGGGAAATGTGTGTTACGGCAAACTCAGCTACAGTGCCGACCGCGGGAAACGTCACGAAAACCCCTAGGGCAAATGCGGGAAGCCCTTTCGTCCGGGCGTACTAGGTAATACGCGGGCGTTTGGACGCGTACAGACGAGGGAAGTCGCCCGCACTTTCACGCTCGTCTAAACACCCGCATTTGCCCGAGCGCTCCAGCGCGGAATTAATGATATGAAAATCAAACTCTCCCGTCAACCATCGGCTACATGAAGGAAATTAGCTGAAATCGATCCGCGAAAATCTTTTGAAAAGTATCAGTAATTTGCCGGATGTTTGCTTTTACGTTCGAAAGTAAAATAATAACCATAACATTCAGCTCCCGAATATGCTAAAGCAAATGTCGAATGATCCCTTTGACGTTTGGAAATGAATAACAATAATACTCCGTACGATGATTAAATAAATGTCGGATGTTTGCTTTTACTTTCGGAAGTAAATAGCAATAACATTCATCTCCGGAAGATGCTAAAATAAATGTCGGATCTTTGCTTTGACGTTCGGAAATGAATAACAATAATATTCAACTCTGTACGATGATAAAAATAAATGCCGGATGTTTGCTTTTACGTTCAAAAGTAAATAACAATAACATTCAGCTCCGGAAGATGCTAAAATAAATGTCGGATCTTTGCTTTGACGTTCGGAAATGAATAACAATAATATTCAACTCTGTACGATGATAAAAATAAATGCCGGATGTTTGCTTTTACGTTCAAAAGTAAATAACAATAACATTCAGCTCCGGAAGATGCTAAAATAAATGTCGGATCTTTGCTTTGACGTTCGGAAATGAATAACAATAATATTCAACTCTGTACGATGATAAAAATAAATGCCGGATGTTTGCTTTTACGTTCAAAAGTAAATAACAATAACATTCAGCTCCGGAAGATGCTAAAATAAATGTCGAATGATCCCTTTGATATTCGGAAATTAATAACACTAATATTCAACTCCGTATGATGATTAAACAGATGTCGGGTGTTTGCTTTTACTTTCGAAAGTAAATAGCAATAACATTTGGCTCCGGAAGATGCCCAGAAAATGGCAGATGATTGCTTCTTACGTTTGGAGGTGAATAGCAGTAACAGTCTGCTCCATATAATAAAATAAATGTCGGATATTTGCTATTACATTTCGAAATGAAGAACAGTAACATTCAGCTGCGTTTGATGGTAAAGTAAATGTCTGATGTCTGCCTTGACGTTCAAAATGAAAAAACAGTAACATTCGGCTCCGTACGATGCTAAAATGATTGTCGGATGTTTGCTTTTAAATTTGGAAATGAATAACGGTAATGTTCTGCTCCGAACGATGCTAAAATAAATAACAGATTGTTGCTTTTACATTTGGAACTGATTAACGGTATCAATCGGCTCAGTTAGATGCTAAAATAAATAGCGGATGTTTGCTTTCACGTTTGGAAATGAAAAAGGATAACATTCAGCTCCGTAAGATGCTAAAATGAATGTCGGTTGTTTGCTTTAACATTTGAAAATGATTAACGGTAACATTCGGCTCCGTAAGGTGTCAAAATACTAGTAAATGTTGGATGATTGCTTTTGCGATCAGAAATGAATAACGGTAACTTTAGCCTCTTTACAATGCTAAAACAAATGTCGGATAAATCAGATAATTTTGCTTAACATTCGACGTCGTGCGATACCAAGTTGATTGCATAAACCTTCGACACTTCGTTGCTGCTCAATTTTATTTGATCTCGACATTATGGACGCTATACCTATTTGATTTAATTGTCCTTATTTCATCAACTTTCGACATCAGCCGCTACTTTATAGTTTTCTCGATCACTAACGTCGGACGGTATGACCTAATCAACTTTGGACATTGGTCGCTATTTAATAATTTCATCAACCTTACACATCGGTAGCTATTATTCCGATGTTCGTTATTCCGAAGGCTCTCTAGTCCGAAGATTCGTTATTCAGAAGGTATATTGTTCCGTTAATTTCATTTTCGGATTCATGAATCTTCAGAATAACGAACCTTCGGAATAACGCCACAAACGTTCGAATTAACGAACCTGTAGGTTTAGGGAATTTGTGTGTTTCGAATTTAACGACCCTTCGGAATTACGAACCTTCGGAATATTACGAACAGCACCCATCCGATTATCAACCTTCGACATCGATCGCTGCTTACTGATTTTATCAACCTTCGACGTCGACCGTAAATAACGTATTTGATTGACACTTTCGACGTCGATCGCTGCACATTAGATTGGCAAACCGTCGAAGTGTCGATCGCTGCCTATTTATTTAATGGTTCCCCAATTTCTGACTTAGTTTCTGATTTAATCTACCTTCAACATCGGTCGGTCATTATATTGTAAGTGGCCACTTATTGTCTCGAGCTTGATATTTCCCAATGGCGTCCACGTCTACACACACACACATAAAAAGAAAGAAAAAGATCTGAGTCTTAAAGGTCTAACGAGGCGTGAAAGTCCTTGTGTGATGCTTTTAATTGTGTCATTCACAATAGTGTCACGGTCCCTAAGATGGATGAAAGAGGCGCAGATCTTAAGAAGCCACTTGAGTTGAAGTTTAACACCGTCTGTCTATTCTTAAAGTACACGATTTGTAGGGGAAAAAAAAGACAAAGAGAGGGAGAAAACAAAGAAAACGTAGGAGAGAGAGAAGGGTATGGCGAAACCACCAGAGTGGCATTATGTAATCAACAAAGCTGCGTTTAACTTAACTCGAGTCCCCGAGAAGTGGTACTACACGTGCATGCATAATGTTTATCTTGGATACATGTACTGTAGGTACCCTTCTCTCCTTTCATGATAAATTGTTTATACGTATCACATAACTATGTCAATGCATGTTTACGTCGCAATTTGTCCAATCGGGGTTTTCCCTCTTTAAGGAGTGCTTGCTTTCCAAGAAAAAAAAAGAAGGATGAAATTAATGATTATGAGCAAAACTGAATGCATTTAAGCAGCGGAATCGCGCTACATCAATAGCACTCCAAAATCTTCGAGTGATCTCGGAGGTCACTCCGAGTGAAAATGAACATTTTCACTCAAAATTCACTCCAATTTCACTCTAAATTGACTCCGTTTTAAATGTATCCACCCCTTCAAGTGTGAATGTTTTCATTTTTTTTTTTTTTTTAGAGAAAGAGAGAGAGAGAGAGAGTAGGCCTACTGTGCATTGGAATACGAATCTCTGCTGTGCAGCGATATTATGATCGCTATAAAAACGATCAGTTCGATGAGCAAAGCACGTGCTTGCCCTGCCAGCAGTGAGTGCGCCATGTGGTTCCAACATACTCATCTTGTGTGCCCAGCGTGTTTTTATCACAGAACTCTTGTGTGTAGAGTTCTGTCGTTTTTACGTTATGGTCAATTCATGACGTGTGAGTGCTTCGACTTGACGCCTGTGAGATTGACAGGTGCCGTTTACGAGAATAAAAACTGTCAGTAGTGACTATCAATCCCAAAATCAGTTGCTATATAATAATCAGACTAATTACTTAAATGTAGAGTTACATGTAGTTACATGTATTTCGAATGACAATGCGCACATCCCCTTTATCATCACACTTTTGATACGGCGGACAGAAGGCCGTTAAATTTCATTTCAATGATTCGATACAATCATAGCTTTTAAAAGGTCCAGTTAAACAAATTGGATATGAAATCACGGTTACAGCTCGTTATTCCGAAGGTTCGTTAGTAAGGTTCTTTAGTCCGAAGGTTTGTTAATCCGAAAATGAAATAAGGTTCGTTATTCCGAAGGTACGTTAATCCGAAAATGAAACAAAGCTCGACTTACTTCGAAGGTTCGTTACGGACCCTATATCATTTCGGATCCTATATCATTTCGGATCAACGAACCTTCGAGATAACGAACCCTATTTCATTTTCGGATTAACGAACCTTCGGAATGACGAACCCTATGTCATTTTTGGATTAACGAACCTTCGAAATAACGCCGCAAATGTTCGAATTAACGAACCTTTTTTCGTTTTCGGATTAACGAACCTCTATGGTTTAGGGAATTTATGTGTTTCGGATAAACGAACCTTCGGAATAACGAACCTTCGGAATAACGAACAGCACCCGAAATCACAACGTCTTTATCTTGTTAAGATATAAGACAAAAAAAAAAGGTCCCTCAGTTCATGAACTTGCAATGTTTCTTTATTGCGTGTGTTTCTAGCTTGTATTTGGCACTCACGGAATGAATGCGCGTACAGTATATGGTAGGCTACATACTCGTGCTCTTGTTGTTGCTGAACATTTCCCCTTCACAGTGATTGTGTGGCATGATCGTTCAGTATGTTCAGATGGTGTTAGTGCGTTGATTAAAATGTTACCACAATAGATGCACGTGTGCTATAACAACGATCTGAGGTCTTTGCTACGCGCTGCTTTCTTGTTTACAAACATTGAATCTTGGTGAACTTAATTCACTATCGTCCCCATGCTAACATGCAAAAGAAGAAAACGCTTTTGTTCTTGTTTATGTGTACCATGCAGTGAACAGAAGGTAGACCTGTAAACTGTGCCGCTAGGCCCTAGCTGTAGTTTGCACTTTGACGGATTGTCACTGCTCGTCTACTATTCGAAGCGAAATGAAAATCAAACTAGAGATCTCGTGCTGTATACTTTCTCGTACTGTGTACTATATACCATATTTAAAATGCAATTTGTGGTAGTACTTGTCAACGCTGTGTTTTTGGCTCAAACTTTTCTCTCTCAAACTTACTTGGTTACGCAGGGGCGGATCCAGGGAGGACCGCAACCGGCGCCCGCCCCCCCCTTTATTTTTTATTTTTTTTTGTTGTTGAAACAAAAGAAATGTTAAAAAAAAAAATGGGGGAGGGGTGCGTGCGCCCCCCTTTAATTTTGTAAACGCGCCCCCACTTTACGGAATTCCTGGATCCGCCCCTGTTACGGGATAATACCTATCAGAATTGTGATTTTGGTGCAAGCTGCATGGCAGTATTGATTTTGAGACACTTCTATGGTCCGTCAGCACCTGATTCTCTTTATGTGACGATGTGCACGTGAAAAGCATTCAAACTTTCCCATGTTTTTGCTCTTGCGTTAAAGGCGTATTAATTCACCACGTACATGAAACAAAACCCCCATAGTTCTGAAATGTGAGTTATAGGGATAGAAACAACCGCTGGAAAAAAAATTGAATCCGTATGATCGAAAATACAGTACACTATGTGAACGGTTACAGTTTGCTATTCCGAAGGTTCGTTAATCCGAAAATATGAGGTTTGTAACTTGTTATTCCAAAGGTTCATTTATCAAAAAATGAAATAAGGTTCGTTATGCCGAAGGTTCGTTAATCCGAAAATGAAACAAAGGTCCTAAGTCCGAAGGTTCTTTACAATCTATAAGAGAAATACTGATATCTCCTTATATTCTAGGCTTTATTACAAAAAATTATGTAGGATGCTTTGCACAACGGACCTATTATGCATCACATGTGATATCTAAAACATCTTTTAAATCACTGCTCCCAAAGGTAAACATATGACCTTTGTGTATCTACTCGTTTGTGTGTATGTGTGTGCGTGTGTGTGTGGGGGGGGAGGGGGAATAGTTTCCTCCTTCTTCTTCTTTTTTGTTAGAGTTTATCTTAGTTGATCTTGATACAGTGTACCTCTTTCGGTGCGCCCTTTCTCTTGTTATGTCACTTCATCTGTTTCTACATTTTGAAGCAAAGTAATTTGTTCAAGCATTGTGTATGTCCTCGTAACCGTAATGTGTCATTTTGCTGCGATGAGTTGGTTCTAGTAGGCCCTATTATCGCTGTGAGATGTAATTTTTGTAATAACGTGTTGAGAATAACAGATTTTTGTTTCTGAACGAAAGGAAAATGACGGAATTGTTTTGATAACCAATGTGGATGACGTGTTGAGAATTCTGATTCCTGTTTCTGAACGAAAGGAAAATGACGGAATTATTATTTTGATAACCAATGTGGATGACTACCTTCTATAAGTGATTTTGGTGTGAAAAGAGAGTTTGCTCAAAGAAACGCTTCTCATGAATGGTCAACGAAACAAAATACATCATACAATGCAACGTGACTCGCGTGCATTTAGCAAACGAAATGTCTAGACCTTTAAGTTCAAGTAAAATGCATAAAACACAGAATAAGAAAGCAGACAAACTAACAAATATGGAATTAATGACCGCAGACGTAACGTAGGAAAACCTGACACCTATGCTTGAAGAAATTCCCACAAAAAGCAGAGCGCAAGATAAAAGAATACATGTGCGTAGTCCATACAGGTCGTGATGCGCTCAGTCGAAATGCGTATGTCGCAGTAAACGAAATTTTAGGCATGTCTACACATGTATATATAAATACTTGAATTCTACATACATTGTATAGTTTTATCTTTACAATGATATATAAAAACAACCCCTTTCCGCATCCCTAGAAGTCATAAAAGAAAAAAAAAGAAAATCGCCCTTAAAGTTCAGGTTATGTTCAAGCTCACAACCCGTCCCCCCCCCCCCCCCCATGATGCAACAGTCCTGCTTAGCGACGGCGTTAACGCTTCATCGCACACACATAAATGGCGACAGCTTGGGTGTGTGAGAAAATTCATTCTTAAATGGATGCACCCCCATGGCACTCAGGATTATCACTGACCCTCCTATGCCTTTTGTCTATCCACCCTCCTGCTTTAATCCCCCTCCCTTCACCTGTTGGCCTCCTTGCCCATGACCTCCCATCCTCTCCTTTTGTTTTCTTTGTTCCGTGTCCCTAGCCTGTCCCTGGCTGTTCGTGTTGTGTGAACTTCTTTATAATGTGATTGCTTTCCCTGCCTGATTATCATTTTGCCTCTGACGAAGATTCTTCTGGAATCAAAAGCTCAGGCCCCTTTAGAGTATAGACTCCATTTTACTCCTTTGGCACGCCACTGATATTCGATAAGCAGTTTTCAGCATTTTTGTGATTGTTTGTTTTGTTTTTGTTTTGTTTTGTTTTGTTTTGTTTTTGCTACAGATAATTAGCCAATCACAAGACAGATATAATTCGATTCTAACCAATACCAAAATACGGTTGCCTGAATGTAAACTTTGGTGTGTTTGTGTTGTGTGTCGGCTGCAGTGTAGTTTGAAACAACAGAAACAGAAAAAAAGAAAGAGGCACGCAATGTGTGCTATATACGAAAAGCCTCATTTACCGAGAAAGTTGATCGCTTCCATTCTCCTCCCATGGCATGTTGTTGTCAATGGAAGCTAAAGAGAATGCTTTTAGCAAGTATACCAGTACCTAAAGAGGACCTGAGGAACCCGTTGTTTTGAATGCTGTGCTTGGTACGAGTTCAAAACGCAGTCGAAGTTATCAGAATGCCATTATAATAGAACTGATAGCTCTATAGAAAACTTGTTTAGGTCAGTAAAGGTTGCTGTAATGCAATCTTTGTGGAATTGACTCATTACATCTGAGCATTTTGAAAAACGTGTAGAGTACTTTGCATATAAATGTTAAGAAATAGTTTGAACTATGAAAATAAAAAAGTATGGTTACTTCAACGATGTTGAATAGTTCGATTAGCCGTGATGCATAAAGTGAATTCATGAATTCATCTGACTAATCCTTACCGATTGATGATCACTTCTATAAGCCAACAGTTAAGCTGAACTGCTTTGGAGTGATAAGACAGGTAAACGATGAAAACTTGGTACATGTTGTATGCTATTATAATTATTATAAAATCCTGTAGCCAGAACTGATTTTACGATCATCTTTAACCTTTCAGAAAGTTCCAGTTTTCAACTTAAATAGTAGCGATAGCTTGTAAGAGTAAATTAGCATCCCTCTGACTATTTTTGGTCAATATGCATACTCTTAACCCTATTCTAACTGGGTGGGGGGGGGGGGGGGTCAAATGGGTCAAATTGACCCCCCCCCCCACGTTTCGCGTCACGATTCTGCAACGCGCAAAGATTTTGCCGCGTCGTTTCACAACTTTTTTCATTGAAGTCTTCCGCATATTTTGAGACCAAATTTGCGACGTCTGAGTACACCGTTCTGAAGTTACGTAATGTTATGCAAATGCATGTCAACCGGAAAACAGCTCAAATTCATGATATCGTGTGCAAATTGAATGTAAATTGTGTTTTTGGGGTTAAATTGATATAAATTATAGTATTTCATCTTTGAACCATTGAAATTAATCAATTCTATATAGTGTAGATAAGCCTGAAAAAGTGCCTGCAACAAATTTTGAAAAACAACAGAAAACACAAGGTCGAACAATCAATAAAATACATAAGAAATTAACAAAACAATAAAAAACAAAAGAAATTGGTTTTGACTGTGCTTTATTTTTAAATGAAAATTGGTTTATATGTCTTGAGGAATTTTGACACAAAAATTTAGCAATACTTCAGTCTTTTTTATGGAGTTATAGGTGAAAATATGATTTCATGCACAAGTTTGCATAATCAATTTATTAAAAATAGAAAGGCAATATTTTTCTATTGTATGACCATGTAATCTTGTAGTTGACATCCAGCTCTATCTTCAGGAAAAATTTCGCAGCGATCGCGCGATCGGTGGCCGAGATCTGAAGGGGGGGGGGGGGGTCACCCCCAGTAAAAACTCCTCCCAGTTAGAATAGGGTTAAGCCAGCTGGACAGAGCGATCAATGGGCGCGATTATCACCACGCGTGGTTAACCTAAACAATGCTCGGCCGGCTTGTTCGGTTTCAGTGTTGTTTATTTCCCCCTTTTAAAAACGAAGGTTCCTTAGTCCAGCCATTGTTTTCGCTTCCTGCTCAAGACATTGAACAGTTCAGCAAAGCTGAAGTTTAGATCACTAAACGGCGACATGAACTCATGATGATAATAGGACTTAGATCACAGCCGCAAGTGCGCTCCTTCATTACTCTAGAATGAGAAAGAATACCCTGTCTGTGTTCAAAGTTGGGTTACGGACGATGAAAAAAAAAAAAAAGGTTTGAATCATGAATTGTCGGATGACGTCGGCAGATTGATGATATAAATATTAGCGTATCATGGGAAAGATTAAGTAATGATGAGCCCAATGATATCGCAGGGCTCCAAACTAATTTTTATTTTTGACCACCAAAATCATTGATTTCTATTTTTTTTTTTGGTGGCCAAAAAAATCAAGAAAAACATAGGAAAAACTAAATCGGTCCTACTAAAAACAATTATTAAGCATTACTGACGTGACAGGTACCCATGTCTAAAATAAATGAATACAAAAGTAGATCATCTCAATCACCATTATTCTGAATTCTAAGATTTAGCAAATAGGCTTATAGATAATTATAAAAGTTGATGCCTATGCTATTAGGTGGTCATAGCTTACTTTTGGGATGAGAAAGTGGGAGCATTTCCAGATTGTTTGTTTTAGCATTGTAAAGAGCCGAAAGTTACCGCTATTCATTTCTGATTGTAAAAGCAATCATCCAACATTTACTATAGTATGTTAGAACCTTACGGAGCCGAATATTACCGTTAATCATTTTCAAATACACTGTATAAAAGCAAACAACCGACATTCATTTTAGCATCTTATGGAGCTGAATGTTACCCTTATTGATTTCCGAATGTGAAGCAAACATCCTCTATTTATTTAAGCATCATACTGAGCCTATGTATACCATTAATCATTTTCAAATGTGAAAGCAATAATCTGTTATTTATGTTAGCATTGTACCAGAGCTGCCAACCGTTCCGAAAAATTTGTATACGAAAAATCGAAGGGAATACGACAATATGAAAACGTCCTTAGAAAGTACGAATTCACAGTGGGGCAAAATAATGGGTAAAAATATAGCAAACGCACGTCGCATGTGCCATGTTATCTGTATTCAGCTGGGATATCGATGCAACGCGTACGCACCGTATGTGGAAAGCGCTGAATAGAAAAATGTGCGCACACGCATATCGCTGCTTGCGTACTGTGTACACCGAACAGAACTTCGCGCGCGTGAATCCCTGTCGCCTACGGACCCTGGATGTTTACATGGATCGCCGTGGTATCCCAATTAGCCAGCTGCCACTACAGTACCGTATGAGGCGGGGTGAAAGCGTCCCGTTGTGCAATGTCTGCTTCTTTTTCTCTTCTTTTCGTCCTCTTGTCCCTTGCCTCACAAGTACGAAATGATTTTTAGAGTGTTGTCTGTTTTTTTTTTTTATAACGCTATTGCATCATTTTCTGCGAGGAAGTTGTAGAGGTGAGTTCCTGTTCGTGTATTGATGACTGATGTGCACTGCCCTCTGCAGTATATGTGCAGGTGAAAAGCGTTCGAACTTTCTTTCCAGAGTATCGTGGAAACTCGATTATTTCTAGGCCTATTAAAGGAGATCTCATATAACAGAATACTTATAACAAACTATTTTCCCGTCAAAATGAATCAATTTCCTTTGTTTTGTATCGTTTATTGACTTGATCCCATAGGATCTCGTCGCAATACCGAGTTTTATATGTGTGTTTATTTTCGCGTAGCTTTCGGTGCTGCAAAACTTTTGCTAGGGCCTAAGCTTACTACTAAACTTCGTTTTATTTCCGTCGTTTCTCACACCTCGTTTAGTACGATTTCTTACATTTTATATCACTTTATCTGTTCCCTTTATACTTTGAAGTATTTAAACGTAATTCTCTTAGTGTCTCGCACTGTTATTTTCGTAACGGCGATTTCTCCGCTTCGCTGCAATCGAAGCGACGGAGTTTGATCCCAGTCGCTTCGATGTGCTATTTGCTGTCTTTTCTAAATGTTTGTGTTGTTGGGAGGTGTTGATACTTTGTATTTATTATCGAGTTTCCTAGGTATTTATCTCGAGGGATTATGCGTGTTTCTTAATGTTGATCATAGGAAAAGGCTAAAATGATCTTGAGTGATGTCTGATAGTGATGATAACTATGCTGGTGACTGGTGTAAAAAGACGGCTTCCTGTGAATGCTCAGCGTACGTGACGTTTGTTTTATTTCCCTTCCCTCTAGTCTTCTTTCCCCCTTACTCTTCTTTCCCCTCTCAAGAATGATTAAAAAAAAAAGAAATTACGTACACCTCACAACAAAACGAACCATGTGCTATAGCAACTTTCGTAAAGTTAAATCTAAATGTTCAATATCAGCAAAGAATAAGGCGAAAACACGAATGACAATAAATAAAAGCGAAGAGATTGTGTATGCAGTCTCTTCGGCTCGAAGAAACTTGACACCCCACCCCTCTCCCTTGTGGAAATTTCCACAAAAGCAGGTGCCACACCCAGGTGCGTGCCAGACGAAAGAATGCGCGCATTGGAATAAACAGCGTGTAAGTATCCTGGAAATATCGATCGAAGAACCAGCTCATTAGTTGAATTAAAGGAAAAATTCCAAAGATATCATGGTTCTATGTCTATAGCCTTTCTTTTGGCGCATAGTAGGGAACATCGAAGAGTCGATTATAGTGTACTTGATCGAATATCTAATGTTCCCTGAACAATAACAAAAGGATTGATTATTTAGTCAATTAAAAATGCAATCACAGAAATACATGAAAGGTCTCGTATGCCCAGACAAATTCACTACGAGAAGGTCCAATGAGATGCAGTCATCACCTGGTTAGACAGCAAAATACAACGTGTAATGACAATTAATTTCAGTTCACGCGCATCAAAACTGCTTATTACTTTTCAAAGTTTTGGCTATCAACATTCGTTCGTGGGTGTATTTTGTTTGTTTGTTTGTTTGTTTTGTGTGTTTTTCCCTCGTGAAAGACGTAATGATTTCTTCATATCGAACGTAAATTGCATGTTTACCGTAAACAAGCCATTCAGCTCAGCTCAGCTATGGCGCATTCGATCCATCGAACTTGCAGTAACCTCTTATAGGCAGGAGCACATGGCGCATTCATTTAAACTTGAAAATGAAGCCACGTGTTTGCACCACATCGGCGCTTCCACACACAGCGCGGCATTTTGCGATCATCGTTATAGCAGACTTTCCGATTCCAGTCAGGGGAAAAGGAATTGGAATACTTCGAAAAATACTGATGTTTAAAATCCAATAAAATGAAAAAAGCCTGAAAACAACGCATGATTATGTTTTGATAGTACATAATTGGAAACACAGAACAGAGTTTTGCATCCGCTCACACAGAAGCTCTCTTGAGAAGATCAAGCATTCCCCGTCCCCTGCTAGAAAACGGAAGCTTCCATAATCAGCCCAGAAAGATTTTGGAGGTACAAACTTGCACTTGTACACATTGCGAGAAAGCAATCAATCAACGCTGAACATTGCGTAGTTTAGAATCTTTATCGTGCTGGTGACCAGCTGGATGCTTCGGCATGTGTCATAACGTTATGTTTAGAGCCTGTAGGCCTCATAGCAAAAAGAGGGAGATTGAAAAAAATACGAATTCTGGTGGAAAATACGAATTTTGGAGCTGCTGAGTACTAATTTGTGCTTCGAAAGGTTGGCAGCTCTGTCGTATACGGAGCAGAATTTAACAGTTAGTCATTTCCAAATATAAAAGCAAACATCCGACATCTATTTCATCATCGTACGGAGCCGAATGTCACTGTTGTCCACTTGCGAAAGTGAAATGAGTCATCTGACAATTATTTCATCATATCGTACGGGGCCGAATTTTGAACGTCAAGGCAGACATCAGACAGTTTTGTGTGTGTGTGTGTGTTTCTTGTTTTGTTTTTGTTTTGTTTTTTACCATCAAACGCAGCCAAATGTTACTATTCATTTCGAAATGTAATACACATGTAGCAAATATCCGACATTTATTTTAGCATAGTACGGAACAGAATGTAACTGCTATTCACTTCCAAACGTAAAAGCAATCATGTGACATTAATCATTTTGGCATCTTCCGGAGCCGAATGTTATTGCTATTTATTTGCGAATGTACATAGCAATATAAATTATAAGCAAGCATCCGACATTTATTTAAACATCGTACGGAGTTGAATATTATTATCATTCATTTCCGAAAGTCGAAGGGAGCTGATTGTTATTGTTATATTTAGAACGTAAAACCGAATATCAGACATTTATTTTATCATCGTATATACGGAGTTATTTTGGTTATTCATTTCCGAACGTCACAACAAACATGCGTTATTTATTTTAGCATCTTCCGGAGCTGAATGTTATTGCTATTTACTCTTGAACATAAAAGCAAACATCAGACATTTATGTTATCATATACACGGAGTTGAATATCATTGTGTTCATTTCCGAACCATCGAACGCAGCTGAATGTATACTGTTATTCATTTCGAAATTTAAAAGCGAACATCCGACAGTTATTTTAGCATCGTATGGAGCAGAACATTACTGCTATTCACTTCCGAACGCAAAATCGTATATACGGAGTTGAATATTTTTGTTATTAATTTCCGAACGTCACAGCAAACATTCGACATTTATTTTAGCATCTTCCGGAGCTGAATGTTATTGCCATTTACTCTTGAACATAAAGGCAAACATCAGACATTTATGTTATCATCGTATACACGGAGTTGAATATTATTGTGTTCATTTCCGAACCATCGAACGCAGGTGAATGTTACTGTTATTCATTTCGAAATTTAAAAGCGAACATCCGACAGTTATTTTAGCATCGTATGGAGCAGAATATTACTGCTATTCACTTCCGAACGTAAAAGCAATCATCTGACATCTATTTTGTCATCTTCCGGAGCCGAATGCTATTGCTATTTACTTTCGAAAGTACAGGCAATCATCCGTCATTCATTTTATTATCGTAAGAAGTTGAATATTTTTGTTATTTATTTCCGAACGTCAAAGGGATCATTCGACATTTACTTTAGCATCTTCGGGAGCTGAATGTTATTGCTATTTACTTCCGAACGTAAAAGCAAACATCAGATATACATTGTATATTTTATAAACGTATATACGGAGTTGAATGTCATTGTTATTCATTTCCGAACATCAAAGCAATCATTGAACATTAATTTTACCACCGAACGCACCTGAATGTTACTGTTATTCATTTCGAAATCTAAAAGCAAACATCCAACAGTTATTTTAGCATCGTATGGAGCAGAATATTACTGCTATTCACTTCCGAACGTAAAGGCAATCATCTAACATTTATGTTAGCATTTTCCGAAGCCGAATGTTATTGCTATTTATTTTCGAAAGTAAAAGCAAATATCCGTCTTTTATTTTATCATCGTACGGAGTTGAATATTTTTGTTATTCATTTCCGAACGTCAAAGGGATCATTCGACATATAGCCTACTCAAGCATCTTCCGGAGCTGAATGTTATTGCTATTTACTTTCGAACGTAAGAGCAAACATCCGGCATTTATCTTATCGTCTTACGGAGTTGAATATTATCATTCACTTCCGAACGCCAAAGCAAACATTCGGTATTTATTCCAGTATCATACGGAGTCAAATGTCACCGTGATTCATTTCTAAAATCAAAAGTAAACATGCGACATTCATTTTTGCGTCTTACGGAGCCGACTGTTACCGCTGTTCATTTTCAAAAGTAAAGGCAAACATCCGACTTTTTTTGTAGCCCGATTGGACCACCGAATTTTCAGCAATGAAATTTTGGTGGCGCAGGTCGTTAAAAGTCGTGAATAGCGAGATGATCGTAACCGATGTCGATATGTTCTAATAATTATTGATACTTGAGTGATGAACGCATGTGCACAACTTCCGCAGGTGTACTTCTTTAGAAAGTAGCGAACAATCAAGGCAGTGGACATCAGAGTGTGATTAAATCGAAAAGAAGCCCCTGAAATCGGAATTTGATGAAAATGGGCAAAGTCGGAACTCCATGAAATGTATTTTGATTGAGCGGTCAAAATAAAGCTTAACGGGAATGTGCCCTTGAATACCCTCGTCCACCCTCGTCCACCCTCGTCCAACCCGCGTCAATCGAGACGCAAATTCCCGAGGATGGATTATCCGTGCGGGCGGATGGACTCGTCCACTGAACGCGTATACCCGCGGGTACCCGCGGGGATACGCGTCAGTGGCCTCGTCCAGATCTCGGAAAAGCGTGACGTTTCCCGCGGTCGGCACTGTAGTCCTCAGCGTGTTAAAATAAGTACATCTTGAAAATGTTGTTTACACAAAGATTAAGTGGGAAAGTTAGAATAAGTGGTAAATGGGCATTCCTTCCAAACATGGTCTGCAACAGGTACATATTTGTTTACTATCACTGAAGTCAACAGTTAATTCAACTGTTACATGGTAGATTAAACAATTGAATACCTGAATATGAGGAAGATCGAAGTATATTAAGCATGAAATTTGAAGAAAAATCCTAATGCTTTTAATTTTTTAGTTATGGGAATGTACGGCATACAAACTAAAAATGTTGAAAAAAAGTCATTGAAATGATCATCTATATTTGCATTGTTGTGCAAGGGGTTTCCAGAGATGATAGTCAAATTTGGACTTGTATTGAAGTATTCACTATAGAGAAAAATGAACTTCAGAACAGGGTTGTCTGACATACCTCTGAATGTTAGCAAATCCACTCATTGATATTTGGATGTGCTATATGGGATTTTGTTTTGTTTCCTCTTTAAAGTTCTGAAACTGAGTTACAGTGAATATCAATACATACATGTGTCTTCTGTTTTCTTCAAGTGTCAAAATCTGAAAAATATCCCTATACATTCATGAAATCGCACCTCCCCCATTATCCTTAATGCTTCAACTATGTACATGTACATCATGAATTTGTGTGTCCATCTATGTCCTGTGAATACAGGTAACATACATCATGAGGCAATTAACTAGCTGTGTGTGGATTTGAATGCATTCATTTTAGAATTTAAAGTTACCAAATTCATCAAACTTTCAACATTCCATATGTCATTTGTACTATGTAGGTTTTGACAAATACACGGATATAGTTGCAGACGTGCACACTTGTCACACTATACTCTGAAAGGAAATACGTTATCTTCAAATAAATGCAAACAAGAATACAACTACTCTCTCTTCAGAACATTTACTTTTGAGATAAAATCAACCATATAATATAAAAAGAATAAACTTGTACTTCTACATTTCTTACTTTCTCCTTGCTCTATCTCTCTTTCCATAAATAGCTATTATGTACACACACACACACACACACCTGTACACACACATACACATAATCATTAATGTATATATACATATTTATGTATATATATATATATATATATATATTTATATATATATATATACACATATTTATGTATGTATATATATATATATATATATGTTCCATTTTTTAAATTCTTGATTTAATCATGGCCAACAAATTTAGCAGCTGGCATTGTGCTATATATATGTATGATATAAACAGTTTGTCTTATTTCTGTCATCATTATTCAAAGGCAAGAGTCACAAACTAAAGAGGCAGATAACAGTTGTGCAGCAGATGATTGACAAGGGAAACTTTCATGCCCCTAATAGTGCTATCGTTTATGTTGCCTTTCTTTCTTGGATGAGCTCTAAAGACTAGCTCGTTGTAAAGCCAGACACTGAATTGTGGCTATTCAGGAAACTACTAGACAACTGTTGACATCTGGCCTACGCAGCACTTGCAGTCTGTTTTGCCAAGAAACTACAAGGAACTATAAACCTCGTTGAGAGGAAAATGATTTCATCCACTCTGGAGCTAAATATAACTTAGGTTGGTCAGAAAAAACCTAAACAAACCAAATTATCCTTAGGGGTATTGTGAGCTTCTGGACAGCACGTGATTAATGTGACTTCATGAGGAACTATTTCTGTCATAGTCTCCACGTACCAGTCACCTAAAAATAAGTATCAATTTCTAGTCTAGCGTAACTGAAACAAAGTAGTGGGACTATACTGCAGTGTGGCATGCAGATGAAGCGCACAATTTAAGGTTCCTTCGACAGTAAAGACAATTTAGAACTTTATATTGTTAAAGTGTGCCTTCCATAACTGAATTTATCGGATCAATCACTAAAAATGATTTGTTTTGAAGAGGGCCCCCATTTTCACATGGAACAAAAATAACTGTAGGCTGTGGTCTCAGATGTACATGTATTGTATTGGTCTTACCAATACAACTTTGCCATGCAGAAGTAAGAATGATTCTCATTTTTTTTTTCTTAGACATGTTCACATTTGATTCAGTTCAGTTCAGTTCAGTTATACTGTATTTGATTGATATAATCATTTTCAATACTTCTTTTTTTTTTTCATATCAAACATATTAGTCACATGACATTGATCACAATTAGAAATCATGACAATAACAGTCAAGAGAGCCTTGGGCTGGTAATTTAAATGTACCAAGTTTAGTTTTTAAAGAATTTGCTACTGGTAGGGAAATGTAGGATATAATCCAAACTTGGACTTGCAATAGCACAGTTTTTTATAGTTTCAGGTTTACTTCTTAATATGATTGTATTTGTACACCATCTTTCATATCTGTAGTATAAATCTCCCTTAACAGTTTCTCATAATCCAACAGAGTATTATTCCCATAGTGTCTGCCCAAGAGTAGCTTGTTTATAGTATGTACACAGTATTTCTGCTGCAGTACACTTTTTTCTGGTTTGCCTTTAAGTGTGCTAAGCATCATGTTGGTCAGACAGAAAGGCAAGATGGCTGATAATATTGCTGAAATTTTCTTAGACGAATACGTTTGCCAGCATGCTTCAAGACATTATGCATCTTCTTATGGAAAACAAAGTTTCTGAAAACAACCAAATTATTTATATAACCTCACTTCTGTGTGTAGAATCATGCCTTAACATAAAAAATTTACAGAAAATGATGTTTTTGAAAGCCATCGAATCATTTATTTTAATTAGTAAAGAAAATCTGCTTGAAGTCACCGTGCTTCTTCTCACAGAAAATAATGTTGCAGAAAGGCATAGAATTAAATGTACATTGTATATTTCCTCACTTCCTTTAACAGTTGGAGGGGAATAGGTGACTTGGAATGTGTATTGTACAGATAAAGAAGTGATATAATTTTGACGAGCTAATGTGCATATTGCCTGAAATATATATCCATTATAAGATATCATACCAGTTGTTAACATGTAGCATTCTTCAATCAAAGTCCAATGTTCTCTAAACGATATGCATGTTGTGATGATATCTTTACTGAGAAGTACTTTTTGTCTCATGTTCTTTACCCTTTACATCACTCTGTTTGATCTGCATTTAGATTGTTTGCAAAGTGGGCCTTTACACTGAATCATTGTCATAGATGGAATAGTTTACCAGGTAATTTTGGAAGGTGGCTATTGTCTAGATTTATTGTTTTATTGTCTCATTAATTGCTGGTATGACTCTTTATGAGTGCCTGGACATTGATCTTTGGCCTGTCATGAATTTAGCACA
The DNA here is from genome assembly GCF_040938485.1 of Diadema antillarum. NCBI lineage: Eukaryota > Metazoa > Echinodermata > Echinoidea > Diadematoida > Diadematidae > Diadema > Diadema antillarum. The sequence continues at coordinate 13,663,179 of NW_027270960.1, forward strand.
GCAATCATATTGACACAAATTGTGACTGATCTGTATATGCAGAGCTAAATTTACAGGTTTAAATCGGGATATAACAGTGTTGAATGTAGGCAGTACATATGTGTCAAAAGTGTATAGCATTCGTGTAATATGGATTGAATTCAATTTAGTTCATTTCAACTAAAGTTGAAATTTGTTTCGTTTGATCATATGTTATTCACATATTTGCATATTCACGTATTTGCATATGTCATTAAGAGATGTCTGTGTGGTCTGATCGGTGACACAACATTTACTCCTGCAGCAGCAATAGCTGCGGTCTTATTTTCTCCAAAGTCTTAAGGTTAGGATTAGGGTTGTGACAGGGTTTTAGGTTTAGTTGTGGGTAGAATTTATGTTTGGCTTGGAATGGAGACATTTCTTGGGAGTAATTATTGCAGAAGTAAATATCATGGAACCAGTCTAATTGAGCAGCCACTACAGTAGCACAATGCAAAAATGCCCATATTGGATTGGCAATGTACATATTGATTTATACAGATATACTGATTTAATATTAACAGACAGCATATTCATGAGATCATTGAAGAGACAAAATTAAACTGGCAATCTGGAGTTGAATAAACACAAGAAATAAGGCAATGTACAGATGGAAACCCCAACTCTTGAGAATATATAAATAAACACATAGCATATAAATGATAATGCTAATGAAAAACACATGCTGAGTACATTTTTCATGGCAAGTTTGTGATAATAGTGATAATGAAAAACACATGCTGAGTACATCTTTTATGGCAAGTTTGCAAAATTTGTAGAGGCTGACTCTGCCTGTTATCCATGTGCAGTAAAAAACAACAACTAAAACAAACAAACAAAACTTTACAAAATCTGCTCAAGGAGGGGGAATAAATCACTATTATGATATATGATAATATGGTACACAGGGGGAGTGCTCCTAGCTGTTCACCCGTTGAGGACGAGTCCAGAGTATACTTGGGCAAGTGTCTATGGGAAATGCGTGTTGTAGCAAACTCAGCCCGTCCTCAATGGGTTAACACAGCACTGAAGATGCAGAGTCTGCCCCCATACTGGGGTTCACTCCTTGTCAGGTGAAACTCAGCGATGTGAAAGCTGCTTCAAGTTTGCAAGATGTGCTACCCTTGAGGCAAATTTTGACCACAGTTGCCAGGGCAATGACCACAAGACGTAAGACTCTATGAATTACATAGAGTGACTGGTGTTTAGTAACAAGACATAAGACAACCGCTGGCTGCATAACAATGACCCATGTTTGCGACATGAACAACTTTGGAAAGTCTTTACTGTCACACTTAATTACTGCGAGAGGCTGAAAACATCACCTCTTCCTTGGAGACTTTGATAAAAGCACTTTGGTTAGTGACAACAGCAGTTGTCACTTTTAAAGGCATTATTTACCATTTGCAGATGAGACAAAAACCCAGCTTTGGTGCTTCAAAATAGTTCTAAAATGCGAGTTATAAGGAATAGAAATACCAATGTAAAAGCGTTAATCTGTGTAATCAATGTTAAGTATTTTTAATTATAAGAAATGTGAACTATAGTTATAATAAAATTGTTTCTAAACTAAGCCATCTACAGTTATGGTTTATTGAGAAAAATAGTGATATCTACGTATATTTCAGGCTTCATTGCAAAATGTTTACATGGTAGGATATTTTACATCCTACACATATGCAGCAGATGTGATAACTTGAACATTTTTCAAATCACTGCTCCCAATGGTAAACAATACCTTTAAAGGTTGTCGCCTCACTGAATGATTGTTTCATGTTTAATTCTAACATTCAGTTAGTGTGCGCCTGATGAATATTTATCTGAATTCTTTTTGAGCTTGTAAATTGTGTATGTGTCTTTGAATTGATGTTAATTGGCCATTCCACCAAGTGGTTATGCATGCTGCATAATTAAGTGCCTAAATTGACAGGATCAAAATAGCATTACACTACAATTGTGGCTTTTTGAACTCCCATTACCATTGTGACAAATACCTTGATCGCGAAATATTCAATACCTTGATCGCGAAATATTCAATACCTTGTGTTATGATTCTAAAGTAAATAAAAAAAAAAGTTTGCCTCAAGATCCTAATCATAAAAGGAAGAGGGGGGGGGGAGAGATTTCAAGAATTCTTTCAATTGGTCTGTTATTTGATAGTGTTTATTGTCTTTTTACTTTCATATCAGAATGTGTATGCGTGTGTTTTTGCATGTGTTTTAGTCTAGGTAATATGCCAGATGTAACTTATTCATTTTGTCCCCTGCTTCCCTTTGCTATGGTACTGATTTATCAGAATCTCGTTTCATTTTTTTTGTGGTCTACAGAAAAATTGGCTAAACAATTTCAGGAATTTGCTGAGTAAATAGTAAATCAGCTAGTTTATCCAAAATCAATAATTGGGATCTCATTGTGGGCAAAGCAGAAATTGGAAAGAACAGCAAGGTCTTTGCTTGTCATCAATAAATCGCCGGTAATTTGCGATTGTTATTACTGATTTTTGTGTATAGTCCTCGCATGCTTGTTATTTCTGCAATCATCAGGAGGAAATTTGGGAGATTAGGAGGTTTTTCACTGAGAAGAAAGAGGCGTCAGTACCTTTAAATCCCAGGGAACACCTGTAGAACTTTCAGTAAAGGCAGGGGAGAGGAGGCGGAGATCAGGTAGAGTTGGGGACAGCATTCGTTCGTCACTCATGACTCTCCTGTGACCCCTGGAGTCGGCAGTGAGGGCGGAAGACGAAGGCTGATGCAGGCCCGTCTTGCGAGTCTCAAATTGTCATAATTGATTATGGCAGCGAGAATGCGTGCTTCAGGCCCGGGAGAATTGCACAGCACAGAGCAAGTCTTTTTGACCATGGCAGCCCTCTTTGTACACAGTCAGTCTTGAATTTCACAAAATTCCATCTGCCCAGTGAATTAGATTAAAATGTGTGACATCATTCATAAAAGTGTCTCCCAAGCATGAGGACGAAAAATGCCAACATACAATTGTAAGCAATTAAAATGATATATAAGTGATTTCTCAGGATGCTCTAAAGAAAAAGTCTTTTAAATAATACCATAACTCTGTCCGTAGGAACAATGATCTGATCTAACCAAATGACATTGGCAGTTCATGATACTTGTGGTTTGAAAGGGTTAATGAAAGCACCACTTTATTTCTGAAATTGATGATCCCTCCCTGGTCTTGTGATACTGCATATGTACCTCAGACAAGGTGTCATTTCAAATTTGAAAGACTTTATGTCTGTGCAGTACTTTCAACTATTAATGCATTTATTCACAATGGGTGCTAACATCACTGCCTAGCCCATTGCTCATGGTATGAATGAGTAGTATATTTTGATTTTACAGCAATATTTTTCCATTCATGAGAGCATCGAGACCAAATAGATTGCACAATGTTAAGATCTTTACAACAATAATAAGTTAAATGCAGCTTTAGTTGCAATATATGTGGCAGGAACCATGCAGCATCCAGTCAGACTCCAGTATTGGCATCATTACCATGGTAACCACAGTCATAGCAACTTTCAGTCATTCAAAACCCCTTTATGAAATAGCTACCTGATCAGCTCAAGCTGAAAAGATTTACCTGTTGAACAGCAATTGGTACAAGTCTTTACCACAAATAAGGGAGGAATAATTGTGTACCTTGTTTCAGGAATATCTTCGCTTTCAAGTTTAAAGCTCCCAACGTCTGCTTTGTTTTCTTCTTTATTTTTGACATTTAGTTCAAGAGTTTATTATGGAGAAGAAGATATGAATATCATTCATATTGTTATAACAGAAACATCGTGGGTTCTATGTACTTTCAAATCTGTTGCAATGATCACAGTGTAATCTTTGGTGCCAGCTGCCTGGCTAGGAATAACTTTTCAGTAAACAAGGTTGTTACAAGCAAAGATGGTGAATCTCAGACATATGCAGGTTTTTCTGGAAGTTTCCTTTCATGTAGGATATGACGTACGAAGTGCCCTGTAGGAAGTATGGCATTAATCGGCTCTTTTTTTCCTTCTTCTTCTTCTCACACTGCAAAACAAAGTTCTGTGTACATGGCATGCTTATCTCAATTAAGGTAGTATCCCTGGTTTTCACACTCTTAGAATAGGCCTTGGTTTGAATCAAAATTGTAAATCTTACTGGGAAAGTTGTGGCTGAAGCCTTGAAGCATAATACGGCAAAAAGTGTGACAGTATGAAAAAAAAGTTTCATGTATCATTTTTGGAAGTTTTCTCTAAATATGCAAGTAAGTCATTGCCAAGTTCAGAGTGATGTAAGACAGAATCATAAATGAGTTGTATGCTGCATTTTGTTTATAAAATCAGCATTCTTGTTATTCTCTTGAACATGTATTCATCATAATTTTCAAGACACTTTGAGCCCATGTATATCCCAGACTTTGTCTCAACAATAGTTGTCAAATCAAAGCAAATGACCAATAATTTCCCAAAACTGCTATTCAACTTGTATGAATCAAAGATGGAGTATTAACGAGGAAATCCACCCCAAAAAAGTGGCATTTGTACTATATTCTAGAATTTCTTAAATGTTTGAAACAATCATTTTCGTAATAAGAAACGTCATAAAACATCATGAAAGCCTAAATATCACATATGAAACATGTTCAGAGATTCTGTTATGAAATTATCTGTGCAAAAAACAACAAATTAATGGAGATTCATATATATTCTACTGTGATTATTCATGGAAATGCAGAAATCCTCTAATAATATCTAAAAGTTGCTCATAGAATAACCTAGACAATTTCAATTTCAAGAAAGACCTAAACAATGTAGTATAAAGTACATGTACATGAAGCATACTATTGACACATTGGAAATGGGTCAATAGGCCAATATTGAATAGAGGAAGTGGAAATGTTTTTTAACATTTTAAACAAAAATGTGGCAAACAAAGAAAAACTGAGTCAAGAAGAAGGTAACTGTGCCAGGAGATTGATTGATCAGCTTGGCTGTTGTTTTGCCTTGGAGTTTGAAAGCCCACTTCCAGGTTTACTGTTGCTTTATATTAAAGGGATGATATAGTTTTGGTTGAGATTGGGAATTCAGATTTTAACCTTTTACAAGATAATCAGGAACCATGTACAAAGAAGCATGCAGTTCTAAGAGAAATCCAAAGTTTATTGAATGAAAATCGGTTTTGAAATGGCTGAGATATCAAAAAACAAAGTTAAAGTGGTTTAATAAACGGTGAGTCTCACCTTTTATTAGGACTTCTTTGTGTTTGGATATATCTCAGCCATTTCAAAACCAATTTTGGTCAAATAAACTTTGAATTCCTCTTAGCGTTGAATGCTCTTTAATATTTCATGTAAAAAGATTCTAATTATCCTGTAAAAACTTAAAACCTGAATTCCCATCTCAACCAAAACTACATCATCCCTTTAATCTCTTCTAAAATGTGACCCTTTCTCTTCAGTGACAGATAGGGACAGGTACACATACATGATGCCAGATTGGCAGTCCCAGTCATCGTTCTAATTCTAATCTCACATCCATGAAGAAGCACCAGATCTGCTAACTTTTTCTACTCTTTAAAGGGGAAATCCAGTTCAAAAATAAGTTAATCTGAAAAGAAGGAGTAAAATATCATGAGTTCAACGGTAACATTTTTATCAAAATTGGATGAAAAATAAGGAAGTTATGACGTTCTCAAGTTTTGCTAATTTTTGAAGCAACAGTTCTTGAACGGTCAATAAAATACAAATGGCAGAGTGAGCATGTCATCCCCTCACAACTTGCCATATAGTTAGTACATAAGATTGAGAAATTTTCAGTTTTTCATCCAAATACAATATTATGCCCGAGACTCAAATCCTGATAAACTGATCCGTATTCTGAAGTTATTCAACCAGGAATAACATCATGTTTCAGACTTCAATGACAGAAACATTGAATTTTTGTCATTTTTTTTTTACACGATCAATGGAAAATTGTGAGGTTATGACATGGTCACCTCACTCATAAATTTGCATATTCATATCCACTGTAAAAGAACTGTTTTGAAGAAATTAGCATAACTTCAAACTTATAAACCTCTCCTTCCTTATTTTTCATCCACTTTCAGTCAAATTTTACCCCTGAACTCGTAAGATTTTACTCTTTTTTATCAGACTAATTTATTTATGGACTGGATTTCCCCTTTAACTCATACTTGCATTTTCCTGGAATACAAATGTATTTCTTTCAGGGGTAGGCCTAGTAATGACAGGAATGATTGCCATTCTTTTGCTCCTTATTACTGAAATTGACATCTTATAAATAATTATGATGAATGTCAGAATTCTTATTGGTATTGCTGTGAATTCATACTATGTGGCATACACTGTAATGACATTGGTTATAGTCTGCTCCATGCGTAAAAAGTCTTTTTGAAATTGTTTTGGAATGAGAGTAATCATGAGCATGTAAAGTATACAGCTTATACCGTTGCATCTTCTTTTTTTTAATGAGTCAATAGCATTGAGCTATGGATGAGTTAGTAGATGCCATGAAGGCCTAAAAGCTAATTTGGGAAGTGATGAATTATAAAACTCTGTCCTGACGTAAAGGTATCCCATGGTATTGCTGAATATTTTTCTGGTCTTCTCGAGGAAAAATATGACAATTGATATTTCCACAGAAATTCAGTTTCAATTCATTATGGCATGTATTTGATTTTTTTCCCCTGAATAACAGATAATGATTGTCAACTTTATCTCAAAACACTGCCTTGATTGAAACAACTTTCGCCTTTATGATGGGAGTCATACCCTGTAGGTAAGGCACATTAAAGGGATAGTATAGTATTGGTTGAGGTGAGAATTAAGCATCTAACTTTTTGCAAGATACATAACTACTTTATGAAAATGTATAAAGCATACAATTTTAAAAGAAATTCAATGTTATTTTGCTGAAAATCCTTTTTGAAATGGCTGAGATATCCAAAAACAAAGTAAAACAAAGCAACCCTAATAAAAAGTGGGTCCCATCTTTTATTAGGATTGCTTTGTTTTTGAAACCTCAGCCATTTCAAAAGCAATTTTCATCAAATAAACTTTGAATTTCTATTAGACTTATGTGCTCTTTCATATTTCATAAGAGGTTTCTCACTATATCACAAATTCATTATAAAAAAACGACAACATAGGAAACCTCAAGCCCGACCCCTTTAAGTTAATTTAGAATTAAGGAATTATATGAAAGTTGGTTGTTAGTGACTTTCTTTTTATTGTGACTAGATTAAGACACGGGCAGTCTGTGTTCCATTTGTGTCGTTGCTAGTCTTGGGAATTCATCTAATAAAGAGATAAATTGAATTTGTAGATCCTAAGAAAAATGAATGAATGTTTGAGGAGATAGAGTCCTTCTCTGTGCGTTGGTGATTCTTACAGCAGGGGCAGGTTTTAATCAGGCAAGCTGGGTCAATCAATTCAAACATCCTTCTGCGGTTGTATGTTAAAATGAAACATGGCCTATGCTTATGCATGAGCATGCCCGGGCTTTGTGATGTCACAAAGGGAAGCCGATAGATTTGGGCAGCATGACCTAATGTGTGCAAATTAATTGATTGAATGCAAGCCCCTGCTCCTGTAGCCATCCTCTCCATACATTACATGTGTAGCAGCTGAATGTCCCCTTTTAACCTCTCTCCGTCATGCTCTGAATCTATAAATGTATATTCCTAACAGCTTATGACAAGGGAATGGTGATATCAGTCTTGTTTGTACTGCTTTTGAATGAAAATTTACCACAAAGAAGAGAATTGTTGTGATGATAACCAATGTGGGACAGGGACAATTTCTTTTTTGTGATTCTTTGAGGGAAAATTTGACTACTGCATGGACTGATTGAACAAGGTAAATGGCAGGAAGTCAACTGACTTGACGTCATCAGCTTATCTCAAAATGTCTACCGCAGTCACATGTCTGTTAGGTCACCTCTGTACTACTCCTCAGTTGGGCTATACATGAAATATCACCAATTTTATGTTATCTTCAGAATGAAGGGGAAAGAAAGAGAGAGATCTCTTTGGAATTTGAGATCTAGGTATTCATGTTTGTTGTGTGTACACCATTTAGGATAGAAGAATCCAGTTCTTCCACATATGATGAAAAGAAATTGCATTTATTAGATATTGCTTTTAAGCAAATCAGAATTAATTAGTTGATTTATAAAGAAATACAATGTAGTCATTTGACCAGCATCACTATTTTCTTTTTTTTTTTCTAAACAACAACTTTAACAATCATATGTATGATAACTTTTTAGTTCAATAACTTATTACTGCATCATGACTTTTTAACTTATTTGGTATTTCCTGGAGCTATTTTGATTGGTCATTCGTACATGACAGGTATCATCTAAAGGAAACCTCTCTCCTGTGAATTTCCTTATTATCCTTATAAGAAACATTGAATGGATATTATCTTTGTGGTTGTTCAATACTTTGCATGAATTTTAGTCCCTAGATAACATTATTGATTCATAAATGTAGATGTAATACTCCATTGTATTCTAAATGTGACCCTGCACCTCAAAACAAACAGAAAGTCGCCAGATATGAATTTTTAGTTAGGACCATATTCTGAAAGAGCATACTTTAAGCTTTAAAATGATATATAACTCAAATCAAATGGACTCTCCTAACCTATCTAAATATTGGAAAGAAAGCGCAAACTCAGGAAAAGTGTGAACTGAGAAAAGAGGCTCTGAAGTACAGTGTCTATTCAAGCGCTTAATCTTTACCAAACCGTGCTGGCTGTGCGATGAATGGGACAAAAAACAGGAAGTAAACCACCAGAGTAACAACAATGAAGGGATTATTAGATTGCACTGAAATCAAGCATGCCTCATTAACACATTCTGTCCATAATTAATGACAACTTTCAAAGCAGTAGCACTATCCTTTCAAAAGTTATGAGAGTTGAAAGTGAAGAGTGTAGACAAGGTTTTTCAGAAATGAAAAAGGGATTCTGAAGACACACCTAATCACACTATTCTACCAAAAATGTTCGAGATAAACTGCTAAAAAAACACACTTTCCTGCCCGTTTTATGATACCAAATTTTAGCATAATGTAAAAGAAGACCCGCTCTTTCAGAAAATATGAAAAAGTCAAGTTCGGCTAGGTTGACCCATTTCACTTAAATTTTCAGTCCTCACGCAAAATCAGTGTGTGCGACTTTATGTTCGTTTTGAGGTGCACGGTCACATATGGTCTCATATGAGGATGATTATTTGGAAAACCAACCTTGAGAGACATAAATCATATTTTGATTGAAGGGGGGGGGCAGGGCAGAAAACATACTTATTTACTTTGTAGCTGATATTATTTCAGTGATTGTATTGATTCCTTGCAACATTCTTTATTCATAGAAATTATATACTATTGTATATCATGTTTGAAATGATATCTTATAGATAATTATCATATGACCATGAAAGAACAGAGCTACCAAGTCTCACACATTCTGCGTGAGACTCAAGCATTTAGGGTCCGTCTCACGATATCACGCATGACACCTATTTTTCTCGCGCATTGGGTGAAGTCTGCAACTTGGGCCTATTAGTAATGGGCATAGCTCAAAGGATTAAAATGATAGTTGCAATTGAAGGAATATTTCCCTTTTGTCTTTCAAAATAAGTAAAAAATGGTCACTTTAAAGTATGCACCTGATTGCACCATTAAGACCTAAAAATTGAAAAAGATCCCTACTAACCCCTCCCACACCCTCGCTCGCAGCGCCGAGACGTTGAGTCATGAAAATCTCACCCCTAAAAATTTTTTGAACTTGACATCCCTGAAAGAAAGATTTTTGGTTAAAAGCAAACATATTGTTATATATGTGACCCGCTACAACAAAAGGATCCTAAAGTCGCTGACTGGTGAGCCGAGAAAATCGAGTTTGAAGTCAGACCATCAAAATCCGTCAAAACGTTCGTATTTCTGTTTTTGACATAATTTTGTAGTCTAATGTATCTTCTATTATCTGCTGAAATTTCGAAGCTAAATGATCAAAGGAAAGGCAAGAAAATAGTGTTTTTCTGGGCCATGATTTTCCGACTTTCAACGTAACAGAAATGTGTCCGAAGATTGAGATTTAGCGGTGCTGCAGCTAGACTCCGCCCCTGGCAACGAGGGAGTGATCTTATTGGCCAGTGTATGGCATCCTGATTAATGATTGTGTACTCATTGGTCATGCATAGACCGCTGGCGCGAAGCTTGAATGAACATTGCGGAGGTTGCTAGGAGCATACCTTCTATTGTCAAGCGGTGAAAACTGTTTCGCCTCCCCTTGATCATGACAGCATCGGAGATAACTTTGAAGGCGTTTTTCTCGAAACTCTGATTTCCTCAACCACTTGACATATGCTAATAAAATCATCGATATCTCCGCAACCGAGTACTGTTATGAGTTGTGCTACATATGAAATTAAAGTAGAAGAGTAAGGAAATAACATCATGCAGTTTTCAGAAAATTGTCCTCTCCCGACTTTCGGATCCTTTCATTGTAGCGGGTCACAAATATAGATGCCCATTCGGTCATTATAACACCTGTCCTTTGTCATGGTGTGTGATCAACTGGAGGAATTGTCTGTGGGGCAAATGGTTGGCAGACAAACTCTCAGATGTATGACCTAATGCCACAGATTAATTAGTCTCCCACTAAGCCAACTGCGGTGATGCAGTGATGTTGGAAGGGTGCAAGAAATGTTCCCATACCATAAATTGTTCTGAGTAGGAATACCCCGCAGATCCAGTGTGAGAAATCGTGGTGACCGTAGGTAGTAATTGTGTCTGGTCAGGAAATAGCGAGCTACCTGTTAACTGCACTTGCACTCGGAGTAAATGCGCTGTAGATCCTCCCCATTAATAAATAGAACAGTCCAATATCTACTCCTGTGCTAATGTACGTGTACCTGAGTGTGTGTGTGTGTGCATGTATTTCATATTTGTTTTATTTTGTGTGTGTGTGTGTGTGTGTGTGTGTATTCACTCAGTGCTTGTAAGTGTGCATGTGAGGGGTGTGATTAACTTGTGTATTTTCTCCATGCACGAATGCAGAGCTTCTCCATTCTCCATCTGTGGGGTTTTCTCCCTACCTTGCTTTATGTGGGGTCAACCAAACAGTGTTGGCTTCGGCGAAAAATCACATGTTTTTTGGCTTGGTGCAATCACCGCCTCCCAGTCATCACACACGGAAAGGGATTGCCATGTGTTCAGAATAGCAGGTACCTGTGTCATATATCTTCATAGAGGAGAGAGAGAAAGAGAGGGAGAGAAAGAGGGAGAGACCATGAGGGAACTGCTTTGATAGCCATCCACCTGAACTTGTGAGATTCTTTGATTTGCCATCGGATTAGCAATTTTTAAGCTCTGCTACTAGCAGTATACTCATATACTGCCTGTAAGCATCCAAGAGAGGTGCTCAGATCTTGAATTCGCACACACTGCTGGAGTGGAGACATACATGTATTCCTCTGCTTGGATAAAACACTGCTGAGTGTATCCTCCCGAGAAGCCAGGGACTTGTATCAGAGGCCTGAATAAATCTGCATACTGCACTGTCCCCTGGCCTTGAATGTCCACAGAAAATCACAAGTTTACTTCACTGGTGAGTCTGGCTCCCTTTGTGTGTTTGGGGAAGGGGGTGGGGGGAGGGGGAGCGGGGAGGATCGAGAGCCCTTATTTGCTTAATGTTGACAATTTCAATTATTGCATTTCCTATTAAAACGCAAATAGATTCACTGTCAGAAGCTAGCTGTTTTTAGCTGTCACTTACTGACTATTAATTCTCTTGATGAGTGGTCAGTGTGATGGGAAGCAGAGAAGTACTTTGGGGTTGAGTGATGCTACATGCCATTACATGAAAAATTTCGGAACAGGCTTGTTGTAGTCGCAGGAAGTTGGCCATTGGTATTCCTCCTGTTGGATGTTTTTAAAAAAATTTTGTAGCGGCGTGATCATGAGCTGAATCCTGTCCCTCCAAGCTGGATTTCAGATGAGAGTTGAGGAGGATGTTTCAATCAGTTTGATTGAAGAAAAGACGTGACAGGATTTTCCTCTGGATATATGCCAAGGAAGCAATAACACTAGCTGTAAGTTTCGATGTATCATTATGACTGATTTATCTCTGAGAACATGATGGGCCAATCATGTGGTCATTATAAGTCGTTTCTTCAGGGTTCTTGAATAAATATTATGGTTGAGATGAATAGGCAGTTCAAAGTGGAATTTCGTTACTTTGAAAAAGACAACTGGATTATGCTATGATATTGATATGTAAAAAAAAAAACAAATAAAAAGATGGTTAAGATGATTGCTCCATGAACTAAGATAGAAGCTCCTACTCATATTCTTTTCCATCATCAAAGGTCATGTGAAAGGTACAGTGTGTGCTCTTTGGTTGGAGTTTTATGTCTCTAAGACAGTTGTGCCAATAACTCTGGAACTATCGTTGTGTGAATGATCGTAATGATCATCCTGAATGCATGATGATTTTTGCAGTAAAATTTCGAGTAAAGTTTAGAGACCTGGAATTCTCAATTCCTAAAACTAAATAATCTGCTTAAGAATATGCAGTTAATTCAATAAAAATTGCATTCACAACTCCAAATATAATCTACACTTTTTTTCTGTAGGCCCTATATATTTGTGACCCGCTACAACAAAATGATCCTAAAGTCGGGCGAGGTCAATTATTTGAAAATTGCATGATATAATCCCCTAATCTTTCTGCTTTAAATTGATATATAACACATTTTATAAAAAATAATCGGCTGCGGAGATATCGATGTTTAAAAGAGAGTATGTCGAGACGTCTGGAAAATCACTGTTTCGAGAAAAGCGCCCTAAAAGTCTTCCTTTACTTAGACGCAATCGCGATCAAGGGACACGCAAGTCAGTTTTCACCTCTGGACAATAGAAGGTAAGCCCTAGCAACCCCCGAAGAGTTCATTCAAGCACATCAGTGTCGGCGGTCACCTCACCAACCAATCAGTGACCAGGATGTGAGAAGCGGCTGAGCATAGCGCACTCCGCCCGCACGCACCAGTCGACTGGGCAGTGTGCGAGCTTCACGCCTCGGTTAGCAGCAAGCAGCAAACTGACCAATGAGATCACTCTGGTCGTTGTTAGGGGCGGAACCTATCTGTGGCGCTCAATCCAAATTTTCGAACCAGTTTCTACTTCGATGAAACGCCAAAAAACATGGCTCAGAAAAACCCTTTTTTTAAAAATCTTTCCTTTGATAATTTTGCTTCAAAATTTCGACAGAAGATAGAAGTCATGTTAGACTCCAATAATGTATCAAAATCAGAGAATCGTAAGTTTTGACCAATTTTAATGCTCTGACTTCAAACTCGATTTTCATGGCTTCGACCGTGTGCGACTTTAGGACCTTTTTGTTGTAGCGGGTCACATTTAGCTTGCTCATTTTAAAAACCTGAAAAAAAATGGATAATTGTCATGGTAACTGCTCACACAATTCATTGAGACCTTCTGACCAAACCTTGAAAATAATTTGGAATTGTGTAATTCACAAAACACTTTATCTAGTCGCTATGCAGCTATACGGATAGTTACAGCATTGAACAAGTATGGATTATATACTGTGATCCTGCTCCAATTTAATACAGACATAATCAGCATTTAACTGAGTTTAAGAAAGGGGTAGGATCCTACATAGAGCATTTCGGAGAGAACCTTGTATCACATTGTCAACAGTAGGTTGATATCAATGTGGTATGTGCACTGTTCAAAGTGTGTGGTTTTTATATGGGCTGTGCTTTCAACACAGGGAGTCACTGAACATGAGGGCATGGCAAGTTGGTCTGAATGGGTGCTTGCTGGGGAGATCGTGGAGCAAAAGATTAACTAACTCTGTTTGATCGGTGTGCTGATGACTTCAAGTGTTACCCAAAACACACTGACTGGAAAAGAAACACTATCAACAAGCCACTGATTGATTGATTGATTGATTGATTGATTGATTGATTGTTTGATTTCCGAAAATATTGCATGAGCAACATGCTTTAGAAGGTCTGATGAATGAAAATCCTCTTTACCCTGGTGGAATCACATTTATTTAGATCTAATTACCATAAGGTTTCTGTGACTGTTTCAAGTAGAGATCGAAGCTGTATTTCATCTTAAATGTAGTGGAATATGACAACTATTTCTGAGGCCATTATACTCATTAAATATTTGTTTATGATGATGGTTTTCTGCATTTCTGTTACTCTAAAGATGCTAAATTTGTCTTCTGAATGGCAGATACATGTAATTTTAAAGTTTTAACATGCATATTATAATACCTACTCATCTTCATTTTTTGTTGTAATCATGGAGTAATGTTATTGTATATTTTGAAAGGTAATACTTCAGTGTTTCAACTGTTAGATCCAGACATTATTCAATAACTTTGTTCAAGTATATGCATTTATAGAATTATATGTGCTCGTCTTCATTCTTATAACGATGGAATAATGTCATACATGTTCTAGTTGATCATAATACCTGTTTTAGCTATTATAGATTGGAACAATACTCAATAAATTTGTTCAGTTTACTTTGTGAACTATTATATTTATGTGTAAAAAGAAGTACAGAAATAAAATCAATCAGTCAATCAATCAATCAATCAATCAATCAATCAATCAATCAATCAATCAATCAATCAAATGATTTAGAGTTTGTAGCAGATATGATTTGGAAATCAGAGTTCTAACCTAAACAGGATCACCCCAACTAGAATGGAATACTAAAAAGTATTGCCCAATACATCATTCATTCATTGATAATAATAACATTTAATGCAAACCCCATGAATAAGTAAGTGGATATCATGGAATTTTCTGTGATTTGCCTTGTCTCTTTGCAGTGATGCAGAACTACTGTAAAAGTGGATATTTTTGCGCGAGTTATTTTTCGCGTTCAGCAGGGTGAGAAGGGTTTCGCGTGTTTTTTAATTCCGTGGAATGAAGACATCATCTAATGGAACATTATGGCAAGCAAAAATATTTGCGTGCTTTTATTTTTACGCTAGTTTCTGGATGAGCAAAATGCGCAAAAATTTCAACAACACGAAAATTTCCACTTTTACAGTATCGTATCTACCAACTTTAATAGGCCTGTCATTTGATAGTCAGAACTCAAACCCTGATGTTTATAACTATGTGAAATTTGCATGCAGTGTATGATCTGAAGTATCATTTGAGAAATGTTTTTTGTATGCAAAGCTGGTGTAAGCAAGGTGTGTCTTTGCTGGATGTTTATAAATGTCAGATGTCATTGTGTCTTCAAGAGGAATGATCAACAACACTTGATTGTTTTTTTTTTTAACAAACTTGCAGCACTTGTGTGTGGGAGTATTAAAGCTTTGATAATTTTTCTTCGAAAATGGAAGAAAAATGCATTTTTAAAAAAATTCATGTTCCATATTCCACATTTCATACAAGTTATTATATTCCATTTGATTTCAGAAGAAAAAAGGGTTTAACACAACAGTCAATTGAAAACACAATTGCACAAATGTATAAGGACATATGTATTAAGTGATGTTTATTATGAGGAACCTCCTAAAAAGCAAAGCTTGTAGGATGTAGGTTCCAAAGATATAACAGGGAGCTTTAGATTTTAGATGCGCAGAAGAAAAAAACATGTTCTGAGCGTGCACAGAAGCTCGCGTCAAGTCGATCTATTTTTAGCTTGCATCGCCTGAGTTTTTCACTACGCGTACTGGGCTGTTTTTACGTCCGCCCAGTTTGCAACGTAGAGAACTACTTCGTGCACCGATCATATGGGGGTGCCATTTTATTTGTTATACGTTGCGTCCCAGCGTAATCTAAAGCTACTTTTCTACCCGACGCAGGGGAGAGGAGAACGTCCAGCGCACTCGTCTCAAACGTCCACGCGTCAAAATCTAAAGCTCCCTAATATAGGCTTTTAGTACAATATGTCAATGTCAAAAATGACGAAACATGCAAGAATACAACATGTTGAGAATATATATAATAAAGTTTACGAAATGTACTATGATGTTCACGATTATACTTGAGGTATCAATGCTAAGTAAATTTTTAAAGAAGTAGTTAAAACTTGTTTCAGTACTTTCATAAATAAATGAAAGCATTGATGAATGTTTTAGAGTATTTTTGTTTAAATCCTGAACATATGTCAACACATGGGAAATTTGTGCATAGAATGTAATTGTTTTTGAAAGAGTAATTCTTCAGTAATAAAAGATGACAAATCAAATATCTGGAAAGCATTCAAACCAAGAATAATTAGGGCAAAATATCAAATGCATAACACTCACAGCACTCGTTCATATACTGCCAACACAGCACTAGCAACCATTCAACGAAGTGCTAATTTAACACACCAGTATGCTATGAAGACATAGTTGAACTTGTTTGTGTAACTGCATTGTTCAGTGACATTTTATTTAGATTATTATTTCTTTGTGTGTGTGTGTGTGTGTGTGTGTGTGTGTGTGTATGTGTGATTTTTCTTTTGTTTTTGTTTCCCCATCGGATCTTTGTACAAACTCTTGAGAGGAACTGATCATAGTACAAACGGCAAGTGAGCAGTGTGTTCATTCTTGTATTCCAGTGTTTATGTTTCGCAAGTTTGAGAAAGTGAGAGTTCGCACGTAGATCAGAGCCTCATTCTTTTTTTTCCTCTCGCTCAGGGCATGGCTTGTGCAAGTGGTGTAATGATGTGTTGCAGAAGTATCTGCTGTGGGGGAATGTTTGAGTGGATTTAAATGGCTGTTGATTGAATGTTTGTTGTTGTTGTTGTTGTTGTTGTTTTGAACAGTCAGGGCATGTCCTCGTTGGCAAAAGTGGATGATTAAGGTCGTATGAACTCATTCAATGTGTGAACTTGTACTTTGCTGACAGGAAGCTGAACCTGTCATTACCTAAGTGGATCTGGTCATTATAGGGGAATAACATGAGTGCGTTGGGCAGGAGATATTTTAGTCCACAAATTTATTTGTGTTTCAATACAATTTCCTGGTGTCCATGAAAAGGAATGATAGTGCTTGCACATACATAAATTCACTTGTGTGGTAGAGGGATGCAGTTTTAGTGACCTTGGATGGATAGTCATGGATGTTTGAGTAGTGTGTAAATTGTAATTTCCAACTCATATTGAGTTCATCAACATTGCTACCTGTCAGACTAGTCCCGTGTAGACTAAACATTGGAGTCCATAGAGAATGTGTGTGTGAATACATCACTTAAAAATGTCTTAAATCATTTGATAATGTATACAGCTCTACAATGTATAGTACTTGTGATGTCACAATATCAAAAAGTCATTTTACAGCAAAGTTTGTTTGGTCATTCCATGATGGTTTACCAAAAGTAGGTAAAGTGTATTTTCATGAGGGTTTTGTGCAAATTTTGCCAATCAGTTTGAAATAAGAATATCACCACCTACTTGCATTAATATGACATGAAAAGCGTCTTTATCCAGTCATTCTTGCACTGTCATATTTTGTTTTGAGTAATATCAAATTGCTGCACAAAAACAGTGATGAAATGAAATAGCATCAGGTTATAGGGGAATCAGTACTGGGTATTTAAATGCCCTTTGTAGTCTTAATGAGCTACAGTTACAAACATTCATGGCAGAACACCAATATCAGGATGTTGCAAAACTGCATCTTCCTGCTTCGGGGGGGGGGGGGGGGGGGGGGGCGCTTATAGCACTTGCAGAACAGGAACGTACTGATGTATTTTGAGAATTTTGTTAGCATCTATTCTTAAGATAAAGTAGAGGTTCATAGCCAATTTCTCTTTGATAAAACTTTGGTTTCACTCTGCAAACAATTTCAATGATTAAAAGAAGTATTACACATGTTTGAGGGCAATGTTTGTTGGCAGTACACATATTTTGTTGTCATCTCAGGATATTCATTTTTTTTTTAAAGATGGTGGTTAGACCTACAATGTTTTGTTTCTGTAAGTCATTATAAGGCTCATAATCACAAAATAATACACCTGTAAACAACCTCCCCCCAATAAATCATGCAGTAATGGATATATAATGGGATCGTCCTTCATAAAATTTAGTTACTCAAATGTCAACATCTAGTTGCCAGGTGATAGTAGGATTAAAATATGCCCGAAACTAAAACCTATTTGACTCTTTTAAAATATGACACTTTCCTCCTCAGCACCCTTAAAGGCATAATTTACTGTTTGCAGATGAAACAAAAACCCAGCAGTGCATCAAAATAGTTCTAAAATGTGAGTTAGGGATAGAAACAACCTGTGTAAAAATTTGAACATGTATAATCAATGTTAAGTATTGTTAAATATAGAAAATGTGAACAGTAGTTATAATAGATATGCTTCCAGACTTAACTGTCTACAGTTATGATTTAATGAGAAAAATAGTGATATCTCCAAGGTTATATTTTTGGCTTTATTGCAAAAATTTTATATGGTAAGATGTTTTGTGATACAACAGACCTACACATATGCATCAAAAGTGATATCTTGAACATTTCAAAATCACTGCTCCCAAAGGCAAACAGGACCTTTAAAGCCCAGTCTTACTATCTATCAGAATACGTTTGTGTACCGTCTTCCCATGTTCGGCATTTCGTGGACTTTTATCGCATACTCTTGATTTGTAGAAATCATGTGACAGATATTTATCTGTTCCTGTTGGGGGGACCTTATATATGCATACAAAGGGCCATTCAGGTTGTTTTTGTGGCCTAATCCTCGGTATCAGATTGGCCATTTCCCATTGGATCACTGTAAACTGGATTGCCTGAAAGGCACATGAGTCATCCGAAATCTGGTGCGAAGGACAGATGTTTGGATTTTGACCTCTGGGTCACACACACACACACACACACACACACCCACACAGCGCATAAACTTTGGACTCCTGGTTCATCCATCAACCAGTCAATGAATACAATTTTAAGTGGAATAAACACCACAGTCATCATACGTCTGTTTTTAAAGAAGATTTTGAGACTTTTGGTTAAGAATGATTTCAAAACTAATTGAATGTGGATTTACTCTTATAAAGTGCTCATTCTACCTAACAGGATGCTCATGGCACTGTGATGGAAACAGAAAATGAATAGGATGATATGATACATTTATACAACATAACATCATAGAACATGAGAACAGACAAACAATACATACATACATATATACGTAAACACTTAAGTTTTATTCTGAGTAGGCCTATAGGTTCAGTTCTGATGACATTATGATGGTTTGTGCCTGAATATCCTACTCAATATCCATTTAGCATATATAGATTTCTCAATTTCTTCTGAAATATCTTTGAAATGTAAAAAAATTATTTTTATATGAAGGTCAAAGACAGGGGAAACTTTTGAACAGTGATGTATATTGTAGGGTTTGAGCAGGTTTGTTTCATTGTAAAAAAAAGAAGACATTTGCTTTTTCATGTGTGAAAGGCTTAATTTCCTTTGCTTCGTAACTCTATTTATATTTCTAGGTATGACATCCTTTTTCTTCCATAATGTCTTAGAACTATAAACTGAATTCTATATAAAGGCCTGTTAACAAATATATATAAGAGAGCAGAAACTTTGTCATAAATACATATTGAAGGGTTTGAGCAGTTGTATAAGTATGCTCTCAGATCATGATGTTTACAATTATCTATCTAAGGGTATATCATAGGTGTGCAAGTGCACACTGTGGATATACTTCCCATTTTCCTTGACACTCAGGAAAAACTGCTCTGAGCCTCTTCCATGTGCTTGCCTGGTCTTCATTTCTGAATTTCCTTCCGAACTTCCAGATCACGTTGGCAACTCTTGACAGACATTGGCCTGGAAAGATGCTGGCTGATCCTTGGCAGTTTGTTTCAAGTGATTATCGCTCCGCGTTGTTCCAAGTTGACTTCACCTGCAAACATAGTAACAAGAGTAAAATCAAACAAATAGGATGAGAAACATTTCGTCAAATTTTGAAATTTCCACGAAGAAAGACTATGGAATCTTAAACATTTCCCAGGCCTTTGTGAAACAGTAATATTTGCAACCACATAAATGTGATTTATAGGGTGTCATTTTTTTTTTTTTTGGCAGTTTGTAACCAAATATTGCAAAGATTTAATACTGTTTTACTCCTGTAATCTAGCAGTTCTTCTTCAACCTCCCCATGATAGTCCCAGTTACCAAGGTGTTACAATTCTGCAATAGTTTGATGGAATGGATACAGCAGGGCTGCCAACACTGAAAACTAGTTGAGAGTGAGACTCCCATAGGCCAATGCTATAATTTAGGAGTCAAAATGAGTGAGATCAATAGAAATGCATGCAAATGAAGTAAAGTTTTAGAGTGAGAAAGGACCAAAATGAGTGAGTCTCACGCTCAATGCGTGAGAGTTGGCAGCCCTGATACAGTGGGGGGTGTTGGTCACTTATTCAGAAGAGATCATACATATTGTCGCTGGGGTGACAAGACCTTGTATCCGCAATTTTGGTGAAAATGACTTTTTTGGATTAATAGTCAAATAATGGGTTAAGTGATGTTCTGTCCAAATCCCAACTGTCTTACTCCAAAAATGAAGCCACCACGGCATGTCAAAGGAAGGCTATCCCATTCGCTATAGTGATTTGGCTGCCATGTTTTTCAGCTCTCCTGAACATTTGACATTTTGTAGATACGAGGTCTTGTCACCCCAGCGACGATACATAGTTTGTCTCTTGATATAACCAGCTGGATATATTTCACTATTATCTAGTTGCTCCCAATTTATAATTCATCAAAATCAATCTTTCAGGGATGTGCAATTACACTGTAGGTACCATACTGTATTTTCTTGCCATGGCCTATGGGCTCATTGTTATTTGAGATAGATTTGTCATTCCTCTGCAGAAGTGTATTAAATGTGTAGCAAGATGGCAACTTCTCTCAAACTTTGTCAAGGTGTCTTGTTTGAGCTCACATCTGGGACCTACGCTCGACATGCTTGCTCCTTTACACCAATAGATTCCATCATATTTGACCCACTACAACAAAAGGATCCTAAAGTCGCTGACGGGTGAGCCGAGAAAATGGAGTTTGAAGTCAGATCACCAAAATGTGTCAAAACGTTCAGATTTCTGTTTTTAACATAATTTTGTAGTCTAATGTATCTTCTATCATCTGCCGAAATTTCGAAGCTAAATGATCAAAGGAAAGGCCTGAAAATAGCATTTTTCTGGGCCATGCTTGGCTCGCCCATCAGCGACTTTAGGATCCTTTTGTTGTAGCGGGTCACATATTTCTTTAGCATTCATTCTCAGATTTCCAACTTTCATAGATCTACCACTATGTTCTAGGCCTATCATGTTTGTAATACTGCCTCCCAGCTGGATATCATTGTATTATTTCATTTTGTAATAATTATCATGTCTCCTAGCAGGATATCATGTTATTTCATTTTGTTATATTTGATGTATTTTTTCATAGAGAAATATGAAAATAAATTGAAATTGAAATTGAAAGTTGAAAATTGAAATCTAGGTGCCTTTGATCGGTTCTATAAGGGTAGCCTGTCACAACTTGCTGTGGCTTTTTTTTTCGTAACATGAGGACAAGAATGCAATTCATTGAAATTTGCCAAGGCATGTTGTTCTGTATGAGAAGACAACATAATCAAGATTTACGTGGGGTACCTTGCTTGGGACAAGAAAGCAATTTTACAAAATCCGCCTAGGGTTGCCTGTTGCTTGCTGTAACAATTCACCTACGTGAGAGCTTGTCCTATAAACAAAGTGCATAGAAATCGAGGTTAGATTGCTGAAGTTGCCTTCAGCCTTCTTTCAGCAGTTCCTGAAGTGGAGGTGAGTACCTCTTTGGTATTAAAGAGTAGCTAGTCCCAAAGTGAATATGGCTGCAGTAAGTGCTGTATTTCTTTTTCAAGGTTTTTCACTTAGCCTTTTGGCCTACCACTATCGTTGTGTAAATACTCGGAGGTTGGTTGGATGTTTTGATTTGTTCTTTGGTGTTTCAAAGGTGCAGTAAATGGGAAGAAGAATCAGGAATGTCTCTCTACTGTCACTGACCTGTCCCTGAGAGTTATCTTTTGAAGTATATTTGGCCCAATGCTGGGAAAATATCAATAATAGTGTGGCAGTAGTCATTTCACTCTCGTAAAAACATCATTAGGCCCTATTTCTGACTTGTTGGCCTTTCCTTGAAAACGGTGTGGTCTTTATTTGGTTTGTGCCAGAATACTGGGCAAAGGTAGTTTTGTGTAATGTAGCACATACTGGCATCTCACAGAACGACATCTCTTTCACTTGATATAATAGGAATTTCATTCAATGTACCTGCCAACTTGTCCCATTTATAGGTATAATTTACCATTTGCACATTAAACAAAAACCCAGCATTAGTGCATTAGTGATACAACAGACCTACACATATGCATCAAATGTAATATGATGAACATTTTTAAAATCACTGCTCCCAAAGGTAGAAAAGACCTTTAATGGGAACATTCCTATTTCTTAGAAACAGCTTCTGTCAACCTTGTGTTCCTGTTTTTGTCAACACCTGATAACAGTGATGTGTGGGAGATGGATGAAACTTCCTAATTTTATATTATTTTATCTCAGTTATTCCTATTTACTGATTTTTAGGGTTTGCAGGTATGGATCATATTAGTCGTAGAACAGAGTGACATTGTCAGGGCATATTAGAAGACTGACTTACTTTCAGGTTATCTTTAATTTCTCTGTACTTCTGTAGTTTTTATCCAGCTTTCACTAATCCTTGCTATGATCTCATGACATCCACTTCTGGGCTGAACAACTTTCTAAGAGGTAAACTTCCCTTTGAGGATTGTAAAATGCTATCAATTGCTCAAAATTGTAATTCCTCAGCTGCTAATCTGTACAGGGGACTTTGAGCCAAGATCCATGCAACTCACAATCCTTTGATATGTACCATCAACCACTGTCAAATATACTTTCCTGGAATATTCATAAGGCTTGCAGCATAATGCTAGACGTTATATGTCTGCTGCTGCAATCTGTTGAAAGCTTCATCTGTAATGAGTGCTCATGACTAAAGACTGGTTTTGTCAGTATACAATGTACCTCCGTTTTTCCCCATTGTGTGCTGTACAAGGTATTGTGAAGGACATAACATGCCCCCATTAAGAAGGTCAAATGATATTTGTGAGTGGTCAAGTGAATGACAGCAGCACTATAAACTTACAGTCCACAATTAAAGGTCCTGTTTACCTTTGGGAGGAGTGATTTTAAAAATGTTCACTATATTACTTTTGGTGCATATGTGTAGGTCAGTTGTATCACAAAACATCCTGCCATATAAAATTTTTGCACATAAAGCCTAAAATGTAAGGAGATATCAGTATTTTTCTCAATAAAGCGTAACTTGACAGTTTAGTCTGGAAGCATTTTTATTATAACTATTGTTCACATTTTGTATATTTAACAATACTTAACATTGATTTTTCCGATTCAAATTTTTACAGTGGTTGTTTCTATCTCTAACTCACATTTTAGATCTTAAAGCACTAATGCTGGGTTTTTGTTTCATCTGCAAATGTGACCGGCGACAACGGTTTCAGGCAAAAGTCGGGCATTTTGAAAATTCATTTTTTCACTGAATCACATTGCCCATTTCCTAAGCTTTGCATTGATATAAAACACTTGCATTCTTTGGCACCATAAGTGGGCATGGAAAGCGAAATAAAATGCACTTTGTAAGTTGTTAGCCTGACAAAATTGCGAGAAAACGGGCTTTGAAGATTCACCTCTTTCTCAAAGACAATGTCCGAGCGGCGATGCGAGGTGAGAATCACCCATCCGTACGATGGTGCCAATCAATGTTAAGCTCCGCCTCTAGCAATCACATCGCCTTCTGATTGGCTCACTGAGAGAGTCAAATTTCCCGGGCACCCTTCCTAGGAGCTCAGCGTACGGAGCCGAAAAACAATGTGGTTCGCTCGGGTTTGTTTTACCATTACGTCTTTCAAGATGGCGGATACGATAATTGCACGTATGGTGTACATGTGTATGGGCGCACGCATTACGCAATGGCATCCACACGCCATGACCATGTGCATGTAACAGGAGCGGGTGGCGAATCCACACATTTACAAATCGCGTTTTCATTGCTGTTGATTTGACTTTATCATTGGCGACCCTTTTGTAGGCAGAAAAATGTCAGTGCTGGCAAAGGTCACGCTTCCTGTTTGTTTTGCTTTTACAAGCCGTGCATATGTTGCCTTGTTCGATGGTGTTAATTATATTATAAAAACAAACAAACAAACACGACTCGTTAGTTTCGTGCGATCTTGATGTGTAGTATTTGAATATAACTGGTTTCATGTAACCTCTCCTTTCCTCTCATCTACCTTCCCTTGAGTCAGTCTGCTGTCATAATTTTTACTACATGTACAAGTAGATTATTGTTTTTTTCTTTTCACACGATTATGTCGTGCTAAATGATATTTGTTTCACTTCCGTTGTCGAACATTGCGGTAGAATAGTTTGGATAGAAAGCCAAACGAAGAGCACGCACTACAGCGTATAAACCACTATAGCAAGAACAATGGAGCATGTAATCATGCATGCGCGTTGTATGCGTGGACAAAGCATTCCCCAAACGCTGCAACCTGGTATCTCCGAAAGCCGAATTATGTAAATGTGTGCGACGCACCAGCCAATCGCATGCGAGACCTTGCGCCGTAGCAACGCTGGGGATATTGACGCGGCGTTCGAAAGAAGCTCGAAACTGACGAGTGCGATCCAACATAGGGTGCTTAAAATTCCATTTTCGATAGGAAAAACGTAGTCTTATGCTATGAAATTTAGTGTAGAGGTAGAAAACGTATAATATCAAAGATTTGATTTCTGCAAAAAACCCAAATCGACAAAAATAATGGTAAAGATCTTTGTACCCCGCCTTGGAGGAAATTTGCTCTTGCGACTTTTGCCTGAAACCGTTGTCGCGGGTCACAAATGGTAAATTATGCCTCTAAGCTCAGATCTTTCAGTATGACCTACAGTTGTTTTCATTCAGTCAATAAAACCACCTCAAAGATATTTATACCCCCGCCAAACGAAGTTTGAAGGGGGTATATAGGAATCAGCGGACGGTCGGGCGGTCGGTCGGGCAGTCGGGCGGGCGGTCGGTCGGGCGGTCGGGCGGTCGGGCGGTCGGTCCGTTGCAAATCTTGCGTCGCGAACTACTTCCTCAGTTTTCAACCGATTCCCATAAAACTTGGCAGAGATGTGTGCCTTGGGTTGTAGATGTGCAAGACGTATTTTTTGACAGTACCCAAAAGTACGTTGCCATGGTAACGGCATATTATGGGCAAAAATGGGTACAAATCTTGCGTCGCGAACTCCTCCCACAGTTTTTGATCAATTTTTATGAAATTAGGTACAGATGTTCATCTGAATATGTTAATGTGCAAGACACATATTTCCGCAGTGGCAAAAAGTGCGTTGCCATGGTAACGGCATGTTATTGGTAAAATATAGGGCAAAATGCTTCATGGCAAAACTGCTTCATCAGTGTTCTTCCAATTCTCATGGAATCCATATTGAATGTTTGTCTTAGGATATAGGTCAGCATGACACATTTCTTGACAGTGACAAAAAGTATGTTGCCATGGTAACAGCTCACATATTATGAGCCAAAATGATGGAAAATTTTGTGTTGCAAACTACTTCCTCAGTTTTTGCCCAATTTCCATGAAACTTGGTACAGATGTGTGCCTTTGGTTGTAGATGTGCAAGACGCATTTTTCGACAGTACCCGAAAGTACGTTGCCATGGTAACGGCATATTAATGGCAGAAGATCAAGGAAAGATCTTGCGGATTTAACTACTTCCTCAGTTTTTTTACCAAAGCTTATGAAATGTGGCACACACCTTGATCTTGGTGGGAAGATTTGGAAGACATATTTTTCGGACGTGTCGGAAGCTGCGTTGCCATGGTAACGGCATATAAATGGCAGAAGATCAAGGAAAGATCTTGCGGATTGAACTACTTCCTCTGTATTCGACTGAAGCTCATGAAATGTGGCACACACATTGGTCTTGGTGGGAAGATGTGCAAGACATTTTTTGGACATGTCGGAAGCTGCGTTGCCATGGTAACGGCATAATGGTGGAAGATCAAGGAAAGATTTTGTGGATTGAACTACTTCCTCAGTTTTTGACAAAAGCTTATGAAATGTGGCACACACAATAGTTTTGGTGGGAAGATGTGCAAGACATATTTTTCGGACGTGTCGGAAGCTGCGTTGCCATGGTAACGGCATTTAAATGGCAGAAGATCAAGGAAAGATCATTCCTTGGGTAAGACTGTCGTCACGGGGCGGGGGTATTAATCACCTTGAGTGATATTTCTAGTTGTTTGCTGTTGTTACACATTGACCCCAGGATAGTGAGGACAGCACAGTATGTATACATGTTTGAATATAAAATACATGTTGCTTTAGCTCAATTTGCATTGTCACCATAATTCTGGTGCCCAAATTACTGAAATATTATTTTTAAGAATGGGTAGATGGATGAATGGAAATTGCAATTCAATATACAGATTTGATGTAAATAGAAAGGTTTTCCAGACAAAAAAATTATACTTAATCAAGATACAAGAAGTCGTCGCCATTAGTTACGCAGATTACTAGTGAACATTGAAAGAATAATGTTTAGAGTAACTGACAAATATGGACAGATTGGTTGTGATCATTCTGTAATTGATATATTCAGGAGAAATATTATTCAGGGACCATAAATTTAGACTAAAAAAAAAGAAGAAACAATTATACAAATTGACTTTGTGAGAAGCTGGTAATATCCTTTAGAGGTCATTATCCCCAATTCCTGTGGTGTGTATACATGCTGAGAATTTCAGAAGATGAATGAAAGTCAAGACCTCTCTCCCTGCATCCTGTTGTACATTCCTCAATGGTAAAGATAAGAAAAACCAACAAAATGCATTCAAGGCATAATTAACCATTTGCAGCAGAAACAGAAACCCAGCTTTACTGCCACAAAATAGTTTTGAAATATGAGTTAGGGATAGAAACTACCAATGTAAAAATGTTAATTAGTATAATTAATGTTAAGTATTGTTAGATAATATACAAAATGTGAGTTAGGGATAGAAACTACCCATGTAAAAATGTTAATTAGTATAATTAATGTTAAGTATTGTTAGATGATATACAAAATGTGAGCAATAATTAT
The DNA here is from genome assembly GCF_040938485.1 of Diadema antillarum. Lineage (NCBI taxonomy): Eukaryota > Metazoa > Echinodermata > Echinoidea > Diadematoida > Diadematidae > Diadema > Diadema antillarum. The sequence goes on from NW_027270960.1 coordinate 13,690,445, forward strand.
AATAAAATTGTTTCTAGACTAAACCATCTACAATTATGATTTATTGAGAAAATTAGTGATATCTCCTTATATTCTAGGCTTTACTGCGAAATCTTTATATGGTAGGATGTTTTGTGATACAACTGACCTACACATATGCATCAAATATGATAACTCGAACATTTTAAAAACTTTGGTGCCAATGGTAAACAATACCTTTAAGAGGCCTTGCTTGTGTCCTCAGAACAGTCAAAAACAACATTCATCAAAAACTATGTAGGCTTTTAGATATAACAATTCAAGCATTGATTTCTCAATCATTCTCCATCTGAACGGAATTGATGTGAAATTCATTAAATATTCTTCAGTAAAATTTACGCCCACTCGCAACTGATTTGAGTGTTGACTTGTTGTGTTTTTCTTTCTCTTGTCTATTCTTGTTTGTGTGCTTTTAAAAACAGATCATTTGATTCATTGAGCACAGTTAATTATATCATAGTGTTCTATGAAGGGGAAAAATCTTGAAATTCTCGTAACATCAAACACACAAATACACCTTTTCTTTTATAGTACTGAAATGCCCAAAATACTGAAGCATAGTACGTCACAACGTGGAGTACAGGTAGATACATCATCATGTATTGACCGATTCTGTGACGCGCTATGTGTATTTTTGGCATGGGCAGCGCCATTACTGCAGTGTCTGAGCCGACCCCCCCTCCCCACTCCCCACCCCTCTCCCTACATTAGCACGCGCGCAGAATGAAAAACTGATGCATGGTTGCTTTAGCCAATAGGCGTCTCGTACTGAGTGCGCGAATGCTTGCTTAGTGCGCGAACCTTTGTAACAAGTGCGCGATAAACATGTTGCCCGTGGGGTGGGGGAGAGGAGGGGGGGTCGGCTGGGACACCGCAATTTGAGCTAATGGTTGCGCCCTGTGCCACAAATTGTCTGCTGCCCTCAACGAACCCGAATCGGTCTATAGAGGAAGCAGCAGAGGAATAAACGATGTTGTGCAAACAAACCTACTTGTGGATATGTCAAATTGTTTATGGTTAAACCGAGTGTGTGACAGATGTCTTAAAGGGATCGTGCAGTTCTGGTTGAGATGGGGCATTTTGTTTCCAACATTTCTTGATAATGATTTCTTTTTGTTGTTTTTCTTTAGATCATGAGAAACCTGTTATGAAATATGAAGGAGCATGATTCTAAGAGGAATACAAAGTTTATTTTTTGAAAATTTGTTTTGAATTGGCTGATATATCCAAAACAAAGGGATCCTAAAAAAGGTGGGACCTACCTTTTATTAGGACTGCTGTGCTTTACTTTGTTTAACCATATCTCAGCCATTTCAAAACCGATTTTCATCAAATAAACTGTGAATTCCTCTTAGAGTTGCTTGCTCTTTAACATGTCATAAAGGGGTTTCTATGTATAATCTCTCAAAAGGTTAAAAGCTGAATCCTCACCTCAACCAATAATATACTATCCCTTTAACTACAGTTATTCCTCATCACTCAGGAATCTCATTTTGAAGGCATAAGTGTTCAACTGTTTTCATGTAACTTGTAACTGAAAACCCAAACAACACTATTGATGTTTGTTTTTTTTTCCCCAGGTCCGCAAAGTGTACAGTCCCACATAGCAAATCTCATAATAAAAGTCTGCGTCCTCCAAAGAACGGTGTTTGTTAAAACTCTTCTTTTGTTCGCCCACCTTGCTCTAATCCTATAGCAGACACCCCACCACATTCCAGGCCAATTGTCCAAATTTGTCCAGTGGATTTAATCCATCAAATTGAAGGTGATTGTTTACATTTGCTATCAATCAAGTGTGAGCTGATAAAGAAAAGGCTATTATTGACCAAGGCCATGCTCACACTTTTTTCTTCTGGTAGCCCGCAATCAGACCCCTCCATCATAAAGGAGGGGTATTAATTCTCATTTATTGTACAAACCAAACACATGTTCAGAATGTCACAGGCATAGTTCTTTGACTTGGATAGAGCAGGTCAGACCAATGAATCAAATACAGTTTTCGTTGAAATTTAATATTTGTTTTTTTTATGTGTGTGTGTGCTTTATTATGTTTTATTAAGTTCTGAGTGAAAGTCACTTGTAGAAAATTCAAAGAAAATGTTATTGTTATGTTCTGATTGGCTGAATGATGATTGGCGATGGATTCTGGGATTCCATGATTTCACATTTATCAATCTATTTTTAATATTCAAACCTCTCTTCTTCTGCACACTAACTATTATCTTTACTGCACATGGTGATGATGACGGTGGGTAACTGGTTAAAAAGATGATTCATGGATTGATCAGCTTCCAGGTATTCTTCTCATTACTGTGATCATTACATTCCCACAAAGTTTGACATAGGCACACAGACACTGGAAGTGGTAGTGTTATAAGTGGTGTACTCTACTGAGCATATTCTTTTTCTTTTTAAGGATATTGTCTGGAAAGTATAAAAATGTTTCCTAGTGATCCAACTTTGAACTATTAGATTGCTTGGAGCTATCCTGACAGGGAGGAGGATAATTTGTGCCCAGTGTTTGATCATTTTGTTTAAAATGTTTGTCATTGTTTTATTCAGAGTTTGCATTTCAAAGGAATTCAACATCAGCTCGTTTAAAGAAATTGTTTCATTGTCTAAAAGGGGTGTAAGTAGGAAAAGTGGAGCTTTTATTGATCACCCTTAAAAAAAGGTGAATTTACATTTGAATTACCATGGCATCAAAACCATGGTAATTTCTTGGCAAAATACCACGGTAACAGATACCACTTCAATTCACTCAGTACCATTCTTATTCACACAAAACCGAATTAAACACTGTACGTGTGCATTTCCTATGAGGAGAAGAAAGGATGTGTGTCGGGGTCACGTGAGAAATACACCAAGCTGTATTTTTGGTGGTTTAAACCATTGAGGGCAGACTGATTTTGCTACAAGTATAACACACATTTCCCATAGACACCTGGCTGAGTATTCTCGGAACTTGCCTTCAACGGGTTAAACAATTCACGCTAAAATTTCACATGCCTATTTCATGTGAAATTTGAATCACCACCCTTAGTTCCACAGTGTTTTGTGATGGATTATTTTATAGTTGCAACTGATTAACCCATGGAGGATGAGTCCCGAGTATACTCTGGCAGGTGTCTATGGGAAATGTGTGTTGTAGCAAGATCAGTCCATCCTCATTGGGTTAACAAATTGCCCTTCAGTATTTTTGGTGTACTGTAAAACACGATATTTTAGCGGCATGAAATTTTCGCGAATGGGAGCCAACGGCCTTATTCCCAGCATGAAATTTTCACGAGTTGCCTCTAAGATTCAATGCATATAGTGTAGACAAAATCTTTAGCGTGCATTTTAGTTTTGCGAAACTCGGCTCGCGAAATTCGTGAAATTAAAATGCACGCGAACATTCCTCGTTTTACAGTATTTCGTAGTGTTGTATTTGCATTCACAGTGAACAAATTGCGGTGCAAAATACTATGGTATTTTACCCATGAATGCGAATGTGCCTATTGCTTAAAGGGTGTGTACAGTTCTGGTCGAGGTGAAGATTTAGCTTTTAACGTTTTGCGAGATATTAAGAAACCACTCTATGAGATGTCAAAGAGCATGCAGTTCTAAGGGGTATCAAAAGTTTATTCGATGAAAATCGGTTTTGAAATGGCTGAGATATCCAAAAACAAGGTGAAACAAAGAGATCCTAATAAAGTTGTGGCATGTTGCCTTTTATTATTAGCACTTTTTTGGATATCTCAGCCATTTGAAAACCAATTTTCATCAAATAAATGTTGAATCCTTCTTAAAATTACATGCTCTTTCATATTTCATAGGAGGCTTTTCATTATCTCACTTAGGAATGTTAAAAAAATGAATCCCTCCCTCAACCAGTACTGTACAGTCCCTTTAAAGGGGGTGTAAAGTAGGGAAAGCAGAGCTGATACTGATCACCCGAAAATGAGTGTGGGAGCAGTGATTGACCTCACAAACCCCTGCTGTGGAGGCAGGACAGGCTTGTGGGATTACTCACAGTTGTATTTTCAGGGAATCCTTGCCCTCGCTGAAACAGGAAAGTGGTACTGGTAGACAGGTTGGTGGTGGAGGGGTGGTCCTGTTGGGTTGTGGATGACTCCTGGGGTTGGATTGTTTGGTTTCAATTATAGGTGAGTAAACTTTCCAGGGACTTTAAAAAATACATACTACTAACCTATTCAAATTCATGAGTTCATTTTGCCCCATTACTTGGTTATGGGCTTTGTTATTTCATGCACCTTTATCAGTGCTATTGCTAGTGTTAGGAAGTTTTTGAGAGGACCGGAAAGCCCCAGGAAAACTGGCTGAGATGTAAGCCTTCAGGAGTTTGGTTTACTTGAATTATGAAACAGTTCTTATTGTTCAGTAGAGATGCTGTGTGAGGCTTTGGCTAAGGGACTCTTGTTATTAGTAATAAAGATGACAAGGATTAGGTTTGAGATTTAAGGGTCTCAAAATTATTGCTGAAGCCACAGTCTACAGCAAAAAAAATCAAAGATTGCCGCAGATGATCATTGTTGGCTAGTCAAGAGTAAAGATTGGAATTGGTCATGATGAATTTAATAGGATGTAGAGAATAACACCCCCTTATATTCATTGCCATATGAATAGGACTTGTTACACTGGGACATTCAATGGAAATTAAGGGCTGTTAGGCATTAACCTTTGACATGGCCACAAGTGTAGGGTTGATTATTCTGCATTAATTCCTATTATATTCATACATTAATTATTGACTATACAAAAAAGCAAGGAAAATGCGAGGCTTATTGAAATATTGTCAATCAATGTAGACTATCTGTCACCACATCCAATATACCAGAGGCATTAATGCATCTTTCATGCCTTGATTAAGCATACTGTGAGCATTTCTCAGTCATTATAATGACTACTTCCTTTAACTGATTATGTGGTTGTTTTTTTCTTTTTTTTCACAAGACAGAGCCTGTTTATAGCTCTAATGACAGAATGAATGAGTTTTGTGGTAACTAGTTCTCAATTGCTCTCTCCCTCTCTGGATTGTGCCAATATAACCCTTTAAAGGTCTTGTTTACCTTTAGGAGCAGTGATGTTAACATTTTCCAACATATCACATTTATTTGATGCATATGTGTAGGTCTGTCATATCACAAAACATCCTACCATATAAGATTTATGCAATAAAGTCTAAAACATAAGGAGATATCAGTATTTTTGTCATTAAACCATAACTGTAGACGGTTTAGTATGGAAACATCTTTATAATAACTATTGTTCACATTTTGTGTATTTAACAATACTTGACATTGATTATACGGATTCAAATTTTTACAGTGTTGTTTCTATCCCTAACACAAATTTAGAACTATTTCAAAGCTGGGTTTTTGTTTCATCTGCAAATGGTAAATTATCATTTGCAAGTCATTACAGGCAAGTTCATTGTAACACAAAGTGACAAGTCACCAGCTCTGCAAATCACATGTGGTTTATGGTCAGAATGTGACATTTGCAATACAATCGAGGCTTTCCTTTCAAAGCAAGCTATGTGCCTGAGAAGCTTCTGTAGTGAAGAGAATAAGAGAACATTTTTTTTTTTCCTGGCAGGCATTTCCTCCTACCCTGTCCAAGCTAGGATCAATGTGTATCTAACACTTGGCACCTCCCTAATGATGTTGAATGTCACTTTCTTGTTGAGCAGGATTTCTAGGATTAGGTGAACTCCGTCCCCACACACACCCTTATATATCTCTTAATTGTCACCCATTTTTCCTTTGTTTGTCAGATTTGGGTATTATGAGTGATCCTAATCCTAAGTCTGATCTGGTCATGAAATCAAAGGTACTGTTTACCATTGGGAGCAGTGATTTAAAAAATGTGAGAGATAGCACATTTGATGCATATGTGTAGGTCAGTTGTATCACAAAACATCCTACCATATAAATATGTCGTAATAAAGCCTAAAATATAAGGAGATATCGCTATTTTCCACACTAAACCATAACTGTAGACAAATTAGTCTAGAAACAGTTTTATTTTAACTATTGTTCACGTCTTCACGAACAATACCTAACATTGATTATGCTGATTCAATTTCTTTTCTTTCTAACTCACATTTTAGAACTATCTTCAATCACCAAAACTGGGTTTATGCTTCATCTGCAAATGGTAAATAATGCCTTTGAATCATATAGGGCCTACAGTTTATTTGTTACCGAAACCATGAAAGGAGGACTGTACCTTTTTCGTAAAAATAGTAAATTTGTGGAAGATGGGTTCCGTGATGATTACTTGAGTGTGTGTTTCTGGGTAGCCTTTACACACATATACATGTATTTGTTTTATTTTGTCTGGATAAGTATAATCCTTTTTTTTTAATAATTCAGTGCTGTTGCAATATGTTTAACAGCACATAACAAACCAACTCAAGTATTAATTTTTGGGCATTTGAATATGAAATCATTCTTCATACTGTTAGGGGTAAGTGACTGTTAAGATAGATTTTGGCAGAAAAATTACAATGCCAAAAGGAAATGTGATTTTTTGGCAAAATTTTGATGAAAGGATGTTCACTGTCGTTGTTCGTTGGTTGATCGATAGCACAGGATGAATACGAATAAGGATGAACAAGGTCTTATAATATTGAACAGGTTTGTATGGGGTAGCATATGCTAGAATTACTGTTATGTATAGGGTTACATAGGACTGCATTTGGTCATTAAGGGTGACATACGGCCATATAAGGCTGAATAGGGTTATGTACATGTAGGGTTTTATATAGGGCTAAATAGAGTTGAGCAGAGTTGCAAAATATTGAATAGGTTTTGAATAGGCTTGATGGAGTGAATTTATTGGACTGAATGGGATTGAAAAGGATCTGACAGGGTGGATGAGGATTGAATGGAATCACAATGGCTTGAGTAGAGTTGAATATGTTGGCTTCTTGTACAAGGTTGAATATAATGGTTTAGGTTGCCTAGTGAGAATGGGGTTTATAAGTAGGTTTATGGCTAATGAATAAAGTTGAAAAGGGTCTGATCAAGTTGATAGAATTGAATATGGTTTGAAAAGGAGGAATAGTTGTGAATAAGCTTGAAAAGGTTTAAGGATACAATTGATATAAAGTTGAATTTGGTCATTATCATGAATTTGTGCTGTATAGGCCTACTCGACAGATGTCAACTTGAAGTGTCATGTTTCCATCTGCATAGTAATCTGCTGTTTGGAAAAGTTTGTGTTATTGCTTTAGCAGGCTCATAAAGTGAGGGTAATGACCATTTTCCTGTTTTTCTCCCTTAAGTATACAAAAACATATTTGTTGAAGATATAGATATAGCCATGAATACAAGAACTATTTTACCAATTCATGCTATTGGTTCACAAATTTCCTTCACAGAGTTTTGGGTGACAACCTCAAAGTTTGCCAAAGGATTACCGGAGGTTAGCCAAACAGAGCTATACTAATCAGCTGAAACAACTTGGTGTTATGTAGCAGATACGAGCTATCATGAGAAGTTAACTGACTTTGAATACCAGTGCAGCAGCTTAGCAAGGCTTGGCATGTGTTTGACTGAATAAGAATCAATTTGTAAGATCTGGAGGACCTTTTGAAACTGAGTCAGTCTCTCTCCCTCCTCACTGTGGAGTTACTTACACTTGCTAATACTTCAAAGAATTAAACTTTTATACAAGACATTGTTCTTATTTTACAGTAAACCTTGGAAATAATTTATGCCCATCTCAAAATCTCACAATACTTTTGTCATGAACTGTGCCGAGTGCAACAAGTAGGGCCTAGCTACCTGTAGAGTTGTATCCCAAACTTGCTTTGTGAAGTTACAGCCCAGGATGGGAACTTGAGAACAGAACATGGTAACTAATACTGAATAGGCAACATGTGTCCACCTGGAGATGCAGTGTACTCAAGTGAACAGGAAGTGTAGGATGTAACATGAACAACACTCATGAGATTTCATGCTATGCTTAATTTTTATTACATAACCTACAAATAACTTTTTTTCTTCACAAAGAAATTTTATTCACTTAAACATTCAGGTACCAAATATAAGTAACATACAATGCATAAAGACAAATAAAACAAAATTGACAGGCAGCTACAAAACGTCTAAATAATATAAATATAATTCCGACTGATATTAGATACAAAACCTTTATTTTATTCAGACATATATTCGTCTACTTTATTCACTTGCTTTAAAAATTGACAAAATTGGCTAAAGTGTAATGAATTCTTTTTATTTCTTACAGAAAATATAAAGTATTTTGCGTACAAATAAACCGCATTGTAACACTTCGGGTTTTCTGTAAGTAACTAAGTATAACAGCATTTCTAGTAATTTGAGTTTAATAACTTTGATGAATAAAGTTTAATAACTGTAATAAGTTTAATAATTTTAAAGTTTAATAACTTTATAAATGAAAAACCCCTTGCAATGTTTTCAGTACTGCAAGAAAGCTCAGAAAGTTTTCGCTTCTACTGTTTAAAACACTTTTTTTTTTAGTTTGACTCTCAAAACAAGCTAAACTTCTCAGTTTGAAAACTCGAAGTATTTACCCGAAAGAGTAAAAGGCTCCTCCTCCCTTCTCCTCCTCTTCCTCCTCCTCTTCCTCCTCCTCCTCTTTCTCATCCTTCTCTTCCTCCTCCTTCTCCTCTTCCTTCTCCTCTCCCTCCTCCTCCTCCTCTACCTCCTCCTCTTCCTTCTCCTTTTTCTCTTCCTCCTCTTCCTCTTCATCTTCCTTCTCCTCCTCTATCTCCTCCTCCTCCTTCTCTTCCTCCTCCTTTTTCTCCTCCTCCTCCTCCTCTTCATCTTCCTCCTCGTCCTCTCCCTCATTTTCCCGTTCCCAGTCCCCCTCTCTCCCATCCCCCCTCCTTCCCATCTCCCATATCCATTGCAATCATCACCTCTCCTATATCTCGGTATAGTATGTGTCATACTGACAATAGATTTGCAAAAGAGTAAAAAAAAAAAGATTCCATAAAGGTTATTGTCTTTGAGCTTTTTTTTTAAGATGTAGTAGTCCAGGAAGTATCAGGTAACCAAAGTTACCAGGAAAACTATCTGTTATTAGTTTAAAGAGTGATGACTAAAATCCATCCATTGTTGTCAGTAAGTGTGATTATTTCGAGTAATTTGTGCCTGGCGCTGAGCATGAGATGGCTTTACTGGGGTTTGCTACCCCCGCCTATCTCACTTAAGAGCACATGGTTTCTCCTGTCTCCAAAGTGTAATCCAATATCCATGCGAGTGCTTTGGTGCAGGAAGCGTGCTGATGAATGGTTTCCACCACACTTCTCTGTTTCTTTGGAGACGGTCTCAGGTATTTACGTCAACTTTCGCTCGTCTCTATATACTCTTTTCTCGATTCTATGGATCAACCCTCACTGTAGGTGGAAGAGACATTTTAGTCTTGGGTTACTGGAATACCCACTTATATTGGAAAACACTACTCTACATTCTACTATTTCTGTGATTGTCTTGAACTTACGGGATATTTGCCATTCCATTGGAAATCATTTCTATTGTTCTCACATAGACAGTAAGTATATTATACTCTAATATCTATTTTCCAACAATTTGCACCGTTCATGCTTCAATCTTCTTTTGTATAAAACATTGGCAGGGCTAATTGGTGGTTCTCTTTGGGTATGTTTGTTGGTGTAAATTTATAATCCTGCATATAAAAATCAGTTAGCATAAGTTGATTGATCATTGATATGAGTGTAATGGTTGATGAGAAAAGAGGGATTACTCGATATGCCTACAGTATATCTGCGGTAGATTGTGTAACCAACGCTTTACACTGGTGCTGGTCCAACAGTCCCAGACCAGTAAAAGTCACTGTCAGGCCAGTAACTTTTCAGGAATTACCAAATTTACTGGTCTGACATGACTGATTTAAAACAAAATGTGAATTAATAACATTGTCGGGGGCAGTAAAAAATAACAAGACAAAAAAAAAAGAAAATAACAGGACCAGTGAATTTTAGGTTTGGACCAGTGAAAAAGGGAAAAACTGGGTATCTAATTGTCTGACAGGGACTGGCCGGACTGGTTGAAAAAAAAAAAAATGGTTAGTGTGCAGCCTTCGGGGGAATTTCATGAAGCATTTTGTCCGACAAAGTTGTCGGCTTTGTTGGACAAATTCACTCTCAGCCAATCAGATGCAAGGATTTCAGTAGCTTGTAGCAGTTTGTCAGAAAAATATCCGACCAAAACGCTTCATGAAATGTCCCCTGTTGTAATGCATTGATTGCTATTTCCTGCAAATACCAGTGAAAATGTTTAATACCCTTTTCCCCCCTTAAGATTGTTTTTATTGATCAGCTGCAGTTACAATTATGACATCAAACAAGCCAGTATGAATTCTATGATGATTATCGTGCAGAATAGTTTACCTAGTTTTCATGCTTTTACTTTTTAGACGACAAATGTGATTAATGTTTTTCTGTTTTCTTTTCATGTTCGTGGACCTATTTCCAACTTGTGACCGATCTGCATTCATATCACAGGTAAGCCCAGTCTCTGTTACATATTTGTCACCATAGAATATTATCTATGCTTTATTTTTATGTTCTTAAATGGGTAATGAGGAGAGCCAATGCATAAGAACTGATAAATGAAGACACTTTTCAAAGGAATATTATGTAGAAGAAAGAAGAAGCAGAGAAAAAAAAATCTGGGTGTCCTTTGAATGCATAAGTGACAACACCTGAGCAATTGACTGATTGGAAATCAGATCAATGTCCTGTATAATGATATGACTTGAAATGATACAAAGAGAACTGGGTATACATCATAAGAATAACTTTCATCTAAATATGGGCACATTTTTTGAAAGAGTGCAGTGTTCTATACCAAACTATACAATGTCTCATTTTATCTAGAGATATCAAGTACTGATTTTGCATCCCACATCTGAGTTTAGTAAAAGTTTTTTTTTTTTTTTTTTTTTTTTTTTTTTTTTTGGTAGAACAGGAACATGCTAGGATATTTCTAGGAATCTATTGTTGAAAGGAAGTAGTTTTATGACTTGTAAGTTGTATTGTGCATGCAAAAAGTTCAGTTTGTAGTATGTTGCCTTTTTGCATGTACCAATCTATGATTGTTGAGACTTCTGAAAATATGTCCCAAGGGCATTCTTTCATACTACGCGATAATAAGGGAAGTGGTTTGTTTAAAAAACCCCGAGTCATATCTGAAATAATAATTAAAAAAAAAAAAAACATGCACGCAACTCTTTCAAAGTAGAAGAATGTATTGAAGGAGAACCCAGAGATTTGACCTTATTGTGTAGGAGATCGTGGATAATTCATTGCAGATGTCTGGCTATCTCCCACTTATTCATGTGATATACTGAAAAGTGGGTGCATTGTTTTATAGCTTTTCTCCCATATTGAGCTTGCTCCTCCTCTCCGTTGGCACAAGGGCGTTACTTCTAAAGCTGCTGAAATTTCAAACAGAGGTGTGATCTAAGCCTAAAGTTTTGGGGTAATAAGAGTGCTGCTCGCCATGTGGTGTATTTGTAATACCCAGGAAAGAATCCCCTTGGCACAATTTCTCTTCTTTTCCTTCCTCTAAGAACTGCTCTATCATGATTTCTGCACGTCAAGTAGAAAAACAGAAACCCCCCAAAGCTCAGGTATTTGTCAGATTAGGAATGTCGAAGTCATTTTGAAATCTCTGGAAGCTGCTGGTGATACAGCAATATTGCCTCCTCCAGTCCTGCACTCGAACTCTGTCAATAAGAGTTAGACGTCATGTAGTTGAACATCACGTGCACTCCATGATGTTATACATGATTGACTACAAGAAACAGGGGCCACCACCACATGATAAGTACTGTAGATGGGGCTCACAGTCATAGCAGAGAGAATGCAGTATGTTTGATAGGGTACATGTATGTGACGAGGAGTAATAGTGTACTTCAAGAAGTGGTAAGTGGTGCATGATTTTCACCTCTATGCTCTTCAAGGTTTTACAAACTTTTTATTAATTACCATTGGGTTATCTAAACAACACGATGAGAGTTAAGCGATTTGTCTCCAAGAATCTTTGTTTCGTTTGTGTGTGTGCATGCGTGCGCGTGTGTGTGTGTGTGTGTTTGTGTGCATGTGAGTGTTTCAGTGCAAGGCCCCTTGTACAGACCTACTCATTCCTTCTTTTTTTTTTACGAGTGGGGGGTGGGGGATGGGGCTCTATAACCCCATTTACAGTGCAGGGTCGGGCCGAGCCGTGGCCGAGTCGGGCCTCAATTAAAGTACTCTGCCCTGCAGTTTGTTTGCTTAGAAAAACAGTGCATGGCAGGTCTCGGTCCGGGCTTTTAATTCCAACGTTTCAATATTTTGTTGTAGTGACGCTCTGCTACTGCATTTGGCCCGGTCTGCATTTACAGTGAGAAAAGGCCGAGCCCAGACTTTTCACTCACTATAAAAGGGTTCTATGTCTTGTTGAGTGTGCAGATGGTTTAAAAGTATTTCCTCCCCTTTGCCCTGTCAGTCAAATAGCAGCATGATATGAACTAAAAAATATTACCTTTGGAAGCAGTGATTTAAAAAATGTTCAAAATATCACTTCTGATACATATGTGTATACTGTATCACAGAACATCCTACCAAATAAGATTTATGCAATAAAGCCTGAAATATAGGGCGATATTACAATTTTTCTCATTAAACCATAAAACTGTAGACAGTTTAGTATGACAACATCTTTATTATAACTATTGTTCACATTTTGTATAATATCTAACGATTCCTGACATGGATTATACTGACCAGCTCAAATTTTTACATTGGTTGTTTCTATCCCTAACTCACATTTTAGAACCATTTGGAAGCAATAATGCTGGGGTTTTGTTTCATCTGCAAATGGTAAATTATGCCTGTTGAGGACAATTTGATATTGCTACAACACACATTTCCCATAGACCCCTGCCCCAGTCTACTCAGGATTTGTCCTCAACGGGTTAAACAGCCACATTTCTTTGATGGTGCAGTCATGTATGAGTTATCCTTGCTTTTTTGTCTCGCCCACCGGAGGTGAAGGCGAGACTAAGGGATCCAAATGGCGTCCGTCCGTCGTCCGTCCGTCGTCCGTCCGTCGTCCGTCCGTTGTCCGTCGTCCGTCGTCCGTCACAAATGTTAAAGTTTACCTGCAAGACTCTCTTATGATGCATAACTTGGCAACTGTTACAGCAATGGCAGCCACACTTGGGTGATAGAAGCACTAGGGGTATCTTCATGTTATGGTGATGTCAGAGGTCATGTGATGATGTCAAAGGTCATTTGAGGTCATATATTAAAGAGTATGTGCAAGACTCTCTTTTCTATGTTAAACTTTACCTGCAAGACTCTCTTTTGACAAATAACTTCGCATAAGTTGCTTGGATTACAACCTAACTTGGGTCATAGATGCACTTGGGGTACCTTCATGTTATGGTGCCGTTGGAGGTCACAGGATAAGGTCAAAGGTCATTTGAGGTCATACGTTAAAGTTTACTTGCAAGACTCTCGTATCACATGTAACTCGACACATGTTGCTACAATGGCAATCAAACTTGGGTGATGGATGCACTGGGGGTACCTTCATGTTATGGTGCTGTAAGAGGTCACATGATAAGGTCAAAGGTCATTTGAGGTCATACGTTAAAGTTTACTTGCAAGACTCTTATCACACGTAACTCAGCACATGTTGCTTCAATGGCAATCAAACTTGGGTGATGGTAGATGTCTCTTGGGAAGTTGAAGGTAACCACAAGGTCAAAGGTTACAGACAGGGGTCAACGAACTTTTAGGGCCCAATGTTAAGTTTTTAGGGCGCATTTCGTTTATGGCTCATAACTTTTGATCCCTTTGTCCGTTTGTGACCAAACTCGGATGGAAGATGTCCCTTGGGGAGGTGAAGGTCGTCACAAGCTCAAAGGTCACAGACAGGGTCAACAAACTTTTAGGGCCCCATGTTATGTTTTTAGGGCGCGTTTTGATTGTGGCTCATAACTTTTGATCCCTATGTCCGTTTGTGACCAAACTTGGTCGGTAGATGTCCCTTGGGGAGTTAAAGGTCATCACAAGGTCAAAGGTCACAGAAAGGGGTCAACAAATTTTTAGCGCCCAATGTTAAGTTTTTATGGCGCGTTTCGATTATGGCTCATTACTTTTGATCCCTTTGTCCGTTTGTGACCAAACTTGGATGATAAATGTCCCTTAGGGTGTTGAAGGTCACCACAAGGTCAAAGGTCATAAGCAGGTCAATTAACTTCTGGGAGTTATAAAAAATATTAATTCCTTGTACGCGAATGGGCGAGACACAATTTGGCGATTGTCTTGTCAGTAGCACTATTCCATCTTCCTATCCAGGGCACTTTTTTTTTCAGTCGAGTGTAATTATTGTTGATTTAAAGCATGTGTTGTTGTTTTTCTTCCTTAATGAGTCTTGATCATATCTTTCAGGGTGCTTATAGTCACCAGGCTGTCTTGTCTAGACTACAATGGCCTAGAGATAGGATTAGGATACGCCAATGTGTCTAAAGGAAAACACTTGGAGGAACTCAAAAACAAACCTTGATTTTTTTCTTAATGACAGCAGTGGGATACAACTAATGGCTCGGCAAAAGTTCTTGCGATGCTTGACGAACGCTAGAATGCTTCTGACTGTTCACAGGAAGTCAACAGACTCGATCAGTGACCTGAAGGTGTCTCAGAATAACACCTCTTAAAGTCATGTGACCCTGACATCATCTATTATTGCAGTTCTTCTAATTCATTCTGTTTTTGTACGTATGAATTGCCACTAATTTCACTTTTCCTCCAAACAAAAATGTTTCCAATGTGTCTCTAGGCAAGGCCCATTCTTAAGCACTGTATCTGTCATGATAGAAGTCGACACCAGCATGAAAAATTCAAAAATGTAAAAATACCATTTTTTATTTTGAACATGTCTGAAATAAAAGTAGGTTCCAGCGTATCTCTGTAAAGCCCTATGAATACAAAGAATGTCAAATATGTCACAAACAATTCTAGCATTAGCAGCGGGTGCGCTGCATCTTCAGATTTTTGGATTCATTGGGCATTCATTGGCTTGATACACTCTTGTGTGACGGGGCCTGAAAATTACATGTCTGAGTATGTCTTGCAGTGCACTTTACAGCTTTTATCAAGCATTGTGCAATGGTGGTTTGAATAGACCGAACATATGTTTGAATAATTTATGTAGTGCCTTGTGTAATCAGGGCAGGCTATGTATTTGTTTCAACATTGCCATATTTTGATTGTAGTGGGTGGGTGGATGAACCAAGCGGGTAACGGTAAATACGTCGAGAGTGGCTTAATTAGCAGTGAGCTTTTGAGGAAACTTTAATTAGTCTGCGTGTTACTTACTGCCTGCATTGTAAATTGCACATCTATCGCTGACAAAAAAAAAGCTGCTGAAAGTTTGCAAGAAAGAGAAGATCGCTGAGTCTTGATAATTGTCATTGCAATGAATGGCCAATTAAGATTGACTATAGGGCAGCTTCGCAGCTTCAATGTACTCATTATGTACTTCTGTGCATCTCTGTACATTTATATATAATTGTTGTTTTTGTGCAAAATGGTTCTAACTGACTTGACTTGTCTGTCTCCCTGATACAAAAAGCAAATTTCTGTGTTTAAATGCGTACTTATTGTCAGGGCTAGGATGTGATGATCAATATTAATATCATATTCTAAACTCATATAAAAACTTTTACCAAATGTTACAATTGTGTGAGATTTTTGGCAAAGCTCCCATCTTCTGGTTCCTCAGTGGTATTCCCAAACCTTTCACAATGCCAAGACCAAATTCCCAGCTGGTATTCCCCCAATCAAAGTTGCCAATACTGCTCAATGATCACTGCTCAATGATTACAACAACAATAATAATAGTAATAATAATAATAATAATAATAATAATAATAATAATAATAATAAGATGATAATAACAACAATAATGATATGATAATAACAATAATAATGATAATGATAATGATGATGATAATAATAATAATAATGATAATAATAATAATGATGATGATAATAATAATAATAATAATAATAATAATAATGTGATAATAATAATAATAATGATAATAATAATAATAACAATAATATGATAATAACAATAATAATAATAATAATAATAATAATAATAATAATAATAATAATAATGATAATAATAATAATAACAATAATAATTGCATTCATATGGCACTTTATTCAGGTGTTTCATAGTACACAATTCTCATCAGGGGAGTTCTGATAGCACAAGTTACATTCTTTTCTCCTGTTTTGAACAAAATACATTTCTTTCTTTTTTTCTGAAACAAGTCTTGGCCTTGCATCACATCAAATTGAGTTTTGATCTACTGTTTATCATCTAAATAAGATGAAAAATCATTGGGGGGGGGGGGGAGGGGAGCAAAGAAGTGCTTTGACCTGTCATGTTCTGATGTTGTGTGACTTACTGCTGGTGCAGTCTCCGTCGGTGTAAGATTTCAGAGGTAATGAGCTTGAGTCTTTGCAGACTATAGGTGATTGCAATGTGCCGGGCACACACTCATGGGCTAATGATGAATGCGCGGTGATTTCCTTGCAGGGAAGGGGGGGGGGGGGGGGGGAGGGGAGGGGAGGGTGGTTGTGAGTTTAGTCGTATGTGAAATTAAAGCCCAGTAGTTTCTGAATGTGTACGCATGAGTCATAATCATTACCACATGTTTGCGCCGTGGTCAGGGGAGAAGTCATTGTGTACATTGTTGCGAGAAAAATGAGCTTTATTTTCCAGATGGCCAGCCTCCATCATTATGCCGTCCATGTGAGGAATCAGATTTTTAACGTTTGCTTGTGAAGCGCCAACTTAGTCAACTCATTACGGCAAGCTACTTCACAACCTCAATGAGTGATTTTGACTGTGGAGTAGGCCTACTGTCTGCGAGTTGTGCGCATTTGAATGTACACTCTTGCATTGTTTCAGAATGACTGATATAAAGATCTCTAAGGGTGCATTAATTATGCTCAACTTTTCGGGGCCATAATCGGATATTTTGAAACGTGATTAGCGCATAACGCTGTTGCGCGCCCCGACTCACCTCAATTTTGACAGTGTTTCAAAGTGCTGATTCCAAATGGAAATTTGTTTGTTTGTTTGTTTTTTATGATCCGATTGGCGTTTCTCCCTAATCCCTTTTACAGGGGAAGTATGCAAAACACATGTAAAGATGCTTAAAATGACGTCATCTCAACACCTTTCCAATTCACATGAAAATTTGCACACCTGGCCAGTCGCTTTTTCGAATATTGTGCAATTTACAATGCGCACATGTTGTGCTTTCTAGCTCAAGCTCCCTGTTGGTTCTGTACATGATTATACAGACGCGCCAATCCCTCAACAATTCTCTACAATAGAATACAAAATGCTCTTTTTTAAGCATAAATAGTGCCCATGTAAATGGCATTTTGGATGAGCATTTTGAATCAGCATTTCAAAATGCTGATTCTGCCTTGAGCATAAATACACCATAATTTGACAAAAACTTTGTGTTCACTGATAGAGACTGAGATATCTGATACAAAATGTATTTTCTCAGAGTGAGAGCGAGAAAGAGAGAGGGAACACATTGATCCTATACTATAAAGAAAGAGATATATATATAACACATAAATCCCAAATATTTAGATAGGTAAAGAAAGAGAGATGTATGAATATACATAGATTCCAAATAGATAGGAAAAAAAATAGATATATAACACACTATCTGATCCCAAATAGATAGGTAAAGAAAGAGAGATATACCTAAATAGAAGCAAAAAGAGATAAAGTTACATGTATTTAGCTGTGTACATAATTGGATATATGTAATGAGATAGATCAAGATGGATAGAGAATAAGAAAAAGAAAGAGAAGCAGATAAAAGAGGTATATGAAGATGAATGAATAAATCAAGAGAGGGAGGGAGACCAGTAGAAGTAGATAAAAGGGAACAGTGGGAGTGATAGAAGGAAGGAAAGAGAGAAAAAGATAGATAGAGAGGAAGGAAACAAACAAACAGAGACAGAAATGATGTCTAAGAGCATCTTCTGCTGCCTCTGGAGATCTTGCGTCCTTGCCGATGCACCACGTGTCATTACGGAAAGAAACAGAGTACACCAGGAGGAAACAGCCTTGTCCTGTTTACACATCGCCATGAAATGATCACCTATAAAAAGGGTAGCTAATGATATAATGACACAACAGTTGAATGAGAGGGGAGCCCTGATAATGAAATATAGAACATTGGCTCCGGAGAAAGTGAAAGTGTCTTGGGCAATTGGCAGGTAAAATAACACACCGAAGATAACTATTCATTTTATAGAAAGACATGATTTCATGGTAGAACCCCGAACAGAAAGAAGAATGAAAGACACCAAAAAAAGAAAAGAAAAAAAAGAAAGAAATCATTATCAAGTAGGGTTTTTTTTGGGGGGGGGGGGGAGGAGGAAATGGAGAAAAATATGCTAAAGTTCAAATTTGTCGATCGAGCAAAGTCAAATACAAAGTTTTCATGTAAAGTAGCAACCATACTAGTAATAGAAGCATAGCTTGGTAGTCATGTGGTCCTACTGTGATTATCTTTTTTTTTTTTTTTTTTTTTTTTTTTTGGGGGGGGGGGGGGGGTCTTATCATATGATATGAGTGAACTTATGTTTTACCAACTTTTAGTGTGTTTTATTCCCAAACAAGGTTGTAATCAGTATAGCTGTTCTTATTGTAATCTATTGTGATTTTTGATTTTTTTGGTAGAAATTGCAAAATGGAAACTAACTTCTAATATTTGCTTTGTAATTTTGCATTGTGGAATCCTCCCTGATCACAGATGTGGAGAAGAATACTTTTTTTCTGAATCAAATTTGTTGTGTTAAAATGAAATTAAATTAATTTTAGTACTTTGCTTTATTTTGAAATTTCATATGACCAAGAACATGTGGACTCTCATAAAATTACAACACATTTCAGTTTCTCCTAGCATGTATTTTTGTCTCCAAACTATTTCAAGGATATCTATAGGCAAGTGATTTTACTCATGGAAGTTCAGTACCAATATTTTTGTTATTGATGATCGAAGTTGAGAGACTTACATGACTACAGTAGGGACAAATGAAAATGAACAGCTAAAAAGAAAAGTTTAACGCTTGTCACGTTGAATCACTTCAGGTGAGGGGAACCTTCGTGAGTGAAAAATGGGGAAAAAAGAAAAAAAAAAGGGCATGGCATTTGGCATTTTGCTTAGCAACTAGATTATTGTAGATTGTGGTATGAGTCAACCCGTGATGACTCTACCACCACAGACCCTGGCATAATGCTTATGATCTGATATTAACAAAAAGTGCTGTTTTTTCCCTCTCTCTATCTCGTCCTGTCGAGAGGGCCAATAATATGCCATCCATAGCCCATCCACATGCTGAAAATGTGTTTTTGTCATTGAATTTTTTTACTGAATATCATTGTCTGCACATCATCTCATATAAATCTTACAAGAACGAATACATCATCAGGGAATCATTGAAGTTCATTATTTGTGATGAATGATGAGCATTCTTCCAAAATGACATTTCTAATCGTGTTCCTTGAATTCTTGACGCACATATCCTGGTTCCATTTGATTGAATTATCAGGGCTTCGTATTCTGATTCCATTTGATTGAATTATCAGGGCTTTGTATGGGTTGAAAAAGTTTGTATACAGCCTTGAGAATTCTTCCTCTGAAACTTTGCAAAGATATGAACATATTACCAGTACTTTCTCTCCATGTCTAGACATATCTTTATGTGTGATTCATATTGTATGGTGTACTGCAATATGAGGTACACCACTCTTCTACATAGAATCATGAAATTTTACTTTTTGCTTTCCTTTTTTTTTGGGGGGGGGGGGGTGCAAATTCATGACAAAATGGTTCATTGCCATCATTTGTCATAGAATTTGATGAACTTATCATTAAAACTCACAAAGTGTTATATTTCTGAATCAATAATATATGCACTCAAAGGGAAACTGACCAAAAATATTCAGAATGTAAATGAATCCTTGTAAAGAGCAGCCATCGTAACAGTGTTCCAGCCATGCCATGTTGTAGAGAACACACCAAGTAGCATCAAATTTATGTTTTTATAGAAGGACTTTATCATGCAGGGATCATGGTTAAAATTTCCTGGAAGGATCAGCACTTTTGGGGGTAATGTGGGTATGATGGTGACCAGAAGTGGATTTACGTACTGGCTGGATCGTGGTATGAAGAGTTACAGGTCCTGTCGCTCTCAGTGGTTCTGATTGGCTGGTTGAGTCATTGGATGTTTGCTCCTTCATGTCTTATGATGTTGTCTGCCAGAATGTGGGGCAGACATGTGAGAAAGTGTAGTCACATGGCTTTTGTGGTCGCAGACGGCATTAGTTGGTAAGTTTGTGCTGTTGTCGTTGTTGTTCTGGGACAGTTTGAAAAGATACCCCACTGGTACATACTATAAATCTGCGTGGATAGCCCTTGTTTTACTAGGAAATGAATAAGGGGAGTACATCTTCGTTTTCATGGTGTAGAAAGGGTATTAATATCACAGACTGGTGTCCTCTCTGCAAACTGCAATATCTCGTGGTGTATCATTTTTGTAGGCATATCACATAAACATTGTGACTTGATTGCATCCGTGTGATAATGAAGGAACAAATACCTGGTTTGTCACTCGCAAGAAATGTGGTTGATTTGGATGTTTGATTGTCCTATCAGGAATTCCTATTTATTGTTGATTGTATAATCTGGTGTAAACTCTGCAACCAGGGCCCTGTTGCATAAAAACTGAGACTAAACATAAGTCAGATAAATCATGTATATATCTGTTATTACTCAATTTTGATTGGCTGATGCCAGACTTAGGTTTGATTTTCTGACTTTAATATTTTATCAAGTACTCATTTTTTCCAACAGGGCCCAGAACCTTTGTTCACAATGGTGTACATGTGGTCTCATGTTGCCTAATATGTGGCCCATAACCATAGTACACTTATAATGTTGTGGGTATTAAAACACTGAGAAAAAAACACACACAAGAAATTTTATGTTTGTTAAAAACTCAGAAGTTTTATATATTAACTACTATTTTACCAGGGATGTGGAAAGAGACCATGCAAGTTTTCACCTCCCTGGTCTGACTTTGAAGATCTAGAAGTGTTAGGAAATTAAACGCTTTGCATTTTTTTTTTTATACAGCATAATACTTGGTACTATGCTGCTTGGATAAACCCATCGTGTCCACCTGCCTTTTAGTTTGTGCATGCTTGTCTGTGTATCTAAACATCAAAGCGACTTTTTTTAGCTCACCTGAGCCAAAGGCTCAAGTGAGCTATTGCGATCGCCCTTCGTCCGGCGTCCGTCGTGCGTCGTGCGTCGTCCGTCGTCCGTCGTCCGTCGTCCGTCGTCCGTCGTGCGTCGTCCGTCGTGCGTCGTGCGTAAACTTTTTACATTTTCATCTTCTTCTTGAAAACCCCAAGACCGATTTTCATCAAACTTGGCAGGTAGCATCCCTAGGGGGTTAGGAACTCAATTTGTTAAAATGGGCACCATGCCCCACCCAGGGGGCCCCCAGGGGGGCCCAAACCCCCCAAAATTAAGGAATCTGTAAAAATCTTCTTCTCTTGAACCAGAAGTGATAGAGCTAAGTTAATACTATGAGTTAGTACATTGATGACTGTAGTTTCAAGTTTGTTCATGGCAGAATCAGGGGTGCCCCCCTTGGGACCCAGGGGAGGGGGGTGGGGAAGGGTTCTAATGGGGCCTAAATTGTACATTTTCATCGTCTTCTTGAGAACCCCATGACCCATTTTCACCAAACTTGGCAGGTAGCATCCCTAGGGGGTTAGGAAATCAATTTGTGAAAATGGGCACCATGCCCCACCCAGGGGGCCCCCAGGGGGCCCAAACCCCCCAAAATTAAGGAATATCCGCAAAAATCTTCTTCTCTAGAACCAGAAGTGATAGAGCTAAGTTAATACTATGAGTTAGTACATTGATGACTGTAGTTTCAAGTTTGTTCATGGCAGAATCAGGGGTGCCCCCCTTGGGACCCAGGGGAGGGAGGGGGTGAGGAGGGGTCCTAATGGGGCCTAAATTGAACATTTTTATCTTCTTCTTGAGAACCCCATGACCTATTTTCACCAAACTTGGCAAGTAGCATCCCTAGGGGGTTAGGATCTCAATTTGTTAAAATGGGCACCATGCCCCACCCAGGGGGCCCCAGGGGTCCCAAATCCCCCAAATGAAGGAATCTTTATAAATCTTCTCTAGAATCAGAAGTTATATATAGAGCTGAGATAATACTATGAGTGAGTACATTAATGACTGTAGTTTCAAGTTTGTTCATAGGAGATCCAGGGGTGCCCCTCTTGGGTAGGGGGGGGGGGGGGGTGGTGGTTGGAAGGGTCCAAATGGGGGCCTGAATTGTACATTTTCATATTCTTCCTGAAAACCTCATGATGGATTTTTGTCAAACTTGGCAGGTAGCATCCCTAGGGGGTCAGGATCTCAATTTATCAAAATGGGCACCATGCCCCACCCAGAGGGCCCCAGGGGGCCCCAATCCCCCCAAATTAAGGAATCTTAAAAAAATTGGGCCCTTATTGTACATTTTCATCTTCTACTTGAGAATGCCTGGTCAAATTTTGGTAGAGCTGTGTGTAATTTAGATTAGTGACTGCGTGAAAGGTGAACTTGCGATACTCAGGTGAGCGCTAGACCCGCGGGTCTCTTGTTTTTTTTACTTATCAATATGTGGTTACATGATTGTCTAATGTTTTTTCTTTCACGCTTTTGGAAATGAATTGAAATAACATCGTTGAAGGAGAATTAAAAAATTCCAAAATCAGGAATTAAATGTGTGGTTTGTCATGGTGACAGGCAATGTATGAATACAAATCATATGATTCTTCATTGATCTACTGATATTTTTTTTTTCACAGACATTGCAAGTATCTTTAAAATATCAAGAGTAGGATGTGGTGAAGGAAAGATGGCTTGTGTGATTAGTAGCTCCTTCAGACAGGGTAAGATAGAGCAGAATATGAAGCGCTGGGACTCCTTCGTGTGAAAAGGATGTAGCAGAATGTTATCCAGGCAGAGTCGAAAAGAAAGTACAATTGACACGCGAGATCTGTGAGTATGATAGGGGTCGCTGTGGTGCTTGAATATTATATGCTTTTACTTATTGGATGACAGGCTAAAGTTTGCATATTATCCCTTGCTTGGCAAGCCAGGGTCATGCTCTGGTCATTGTTTAGCCGTGTGCAGTTTGGTGATTTAAAGTGCTTTGCTTTTTAGCCCAGTGAGTTTTTGTTGATGTATGAACGGCGGCAAATAAAAAAGCTTTTTGCATTATGTTCCGAAAAGTGATAATTTGTGTGTGTGTGTGTGTGTGTGTGTGTGTGTGTGTGTCGGCCTTGTGACCACTTCTACTTCTGTGCATCATTGGCATATTATAGCAGATATTGCACATGGGATGAGAATTATCTTTCACTTCTATCAAATTTTGCAGGTCAGTGTTCATTTTAAATGGAAGCAAAGAAAAGAAAGCAAAGTAGAGTGTCAATAAGAGTGTTTTTTTATTCCACTTTCTCAGTCTTACCAGGTTGGCAGATTCATTTTAACCCATTGAGGATAAGCTGATTTTACTAAAACATGCAATTCCCATAGATACCTGCCCAAGTATACTTGGGACTAGTCTTCAACGGGTTAACACATCCATTCTAGCAACATAATAATTCCCTCCAAGGAATAGGTTTATGGAGTATTACCTATGTTTTGCAATCCTGCAATATATAAGATACAAAATGTAGTAGACCCAATCAGGCTTGTAATGATAGGGTTTTGTCTTCCAACAAGAAAAATTGTATAGTAAGAATGACAGTACAGATTTTTTTTTAAAAATAGAGCATAGGCATAAGATTCCAATGAGAAGATTTCTCTCTCATTGCCCAATGTACATGGTGCACACTCTACCTTTGACAAATTATTTTAGGGAAATTATTCTTGTTGATATTTTAGGCGGGCAATTAGCCTGGCACTCAACGTGAGGTTGAGATATTCTTGGACGGGGATTTTACGTGTTTGTCGGTTTACACGCTTATCTACATTATTTGTAGCTAGATAGCTATGTCAGGGAGGACAAGGATGACATCAATTAGGGTTTGGAATACATCCTTTACTTCACGGCATTCGTCTGCAAATGCCATCGCCGTCTGAAAGTAAAAATAACCCGGGCTGCGACCTGCGCGATTATACCTGAGATGAGGTGGAAGTGCGTGTTTCATAGACTTGACTAGCCTTTCACCTTGAAGGATGAGGCTTGCTTTCTATCAACTATGCAAAGAGAGCATTGAAGTGTTTCTCCTGTATTGTGCATTCTAATTATAAATGTTTCATTTCATGAATTGTGGAAAAAGTTATGATAGTTGGTTGATATATGATTCTAAAAAGGGACTGAGAGATAGTGGATGGAAATGACACAATTCAGACTTCAGAAATATTGATTCATTAGCTTGGATGAAGCATGACCACTATTCATGATTTAGGTTTGCTGGAATGGGGTTGTTCTCTCTTTAGTGATAATAGATGAGTCACAATAAATCCTTGTATTCATTCATTTGACACTGTGCCCATTCCAGTCTGGGAACTGAACAGGCCAGTGAGAGAGGCATTTATCCGACTAAACGTGAAATTTGGCTCTGCACACGGGTACCAGAAGTTCACCGAATTATCCTGCGCTGCTCTCAAATCTGGCTAAGGACCAATTGACAAGGGTGGAATACGTGACAAATCGGTTTCTCTTGCCTTTATGTGATATCCCTGTGTGCTCAAGATTAGAACGTCAACCACACACTCAAAAGCCTCCTCATGCTCTTAGCCTCGCTCGATATATTGTCAGAGATCTGATAAAACTTACAACATTTCAATTGCAGGTGGGTGTGGAATATGTCTCCATGCAGGTTTTGAGCATTCAGATTATACCATTTTAATCAGAGCAAGTCATTCATTTTTAAATGAGGTGCTTTACAGTCAAAACCTGCTTGTTTATCTGTTTTATTTTATTTTTTCTTTGTGCTGTTAATTTGAATTAGGTGCCCCAATGGTACAGGAGACCATAAGCTCTATTTTCTCAGAAAGGTTAAAGAAATTGTGAACAAGGCACATTCAACTGAGAGCCAGTGACGATGTATGTAGAGTCTGCAAAATGATGTAAATGAAACGAAGAACAGCAACAGTACCAATTACAGTGATCCCCCCCCCCCCATTTATTGCAATGACAGACATTCATGTGTGACCCGCTACAACAAAAGGATCCGAAAGTCGGGCGAGGTCGATTCTTTGAAAATGGCATGACATAATTCCCTCATCTTTCTGCTTTAAATTAATATATAACACATCTCAATATAAAAATGATCAGCTGCGGAGATATCGATGATTAAAAGAGAGCATGTCACTCTTTAAATCTCGCAGTGTACGTGTACACTGCAAGAATCTGTATTGTATTGGCAATCAATACGTAATCATGCGGCACGCATGCATTGCATTTCTGTGCAATTCGAGTATAATAGAAAGTCAACAAACAAACGAACGCACGTGTGCTCCCTGGGCATAGCGCACCCCGCACCAGTCGACTGGGCAGTGTGCGAGCTTCATGCTTCAGTTAGCAGCAAGTCAGCAAAGTGACCAATGAGATCACTCTAGTCGTTGCTAGGGGCGGAGCCTATCTGCGGCGCTCAATCCAAATTTTCGAAACAGTTTCTGTTTTTGTTGAAATGCCAAAAAACATGGCCCAGAAAAACACTAATTTTTTGGTCTTTCCTTTCATCATTTTGCTTCAAAATTTCGACAGATGATAGAAGACACGTCAGACTCCAAAATCAAGTCAAAATAAAAAAATCGCAGGTTTTGACCAATTTTGATGCTCTGACTTCAAACTCGACTTTCTCGGCTTCAACCGTGCGCGACTTTTGGATCTTTTGTTGTAGCAGGTCACATATCATTTCATTTCAAGACACTAGCAATCCATCAGGCTTCATTCATTCATTTATTTTTGAGAATTGTCTCCCTGGACTGGCTCTTTGTGGCAACAGGAAAATTACCTGCCCATAATGGCCATATGGGTTGAAAGAGTGCATCCTCAACCCCCCCCCCAAACAAAACAAAACAAAACAAAACAAAACAAAACAAAACAAAACAAAAACAGTAATTGCGTGACATACAGTTAGATAACAGAACATACAGTATGTGTCATGGGGGAAAAGTTCACATGCGCGAGTGTGGAGTAGCACCACCTGTCTGTGCGGTAACATATGATGGCAAATTCATGGTCGTAGTAGCGTCTTTACTGACTCTAGAACAGCTCCTCGAGCGAACAATCCCTGGTTTCAAGTATGGCCTCCACGACCATGACTCCTGTGTCCTCAAGTGAATGCTGGATACATCACCTTGTCACGGTGTTGCAACGTTCGCTTAAAGTCACAAAGGGCATGTTTCTCCATTAATTGTGATACCCAGCACCAGTGGTACCGGTAAGATACAGGCAGAAAGTCATTAAGAGTTTCACATTACTGAGATGAGGGATAATATGACTATTCAGCTTAATTGTCAATATCACCCATAATGACAATTAATAACATAATAGTGATTGATACACCATGAAAATAAACTGTCATATTTTTGTTTTTGTTTGTGTCTTTTCCTCATTCTCTAGTGTAGAAGGGGGCTGGCATGGGGTTCAAACTACTCTTTAGATATTAGTTTGTGGTTATTCAATCTATCCGTATAATCATGAATAGGACATTACATATAACACACAAAAAGAAAGTGATATGACTTGCAAGCGAGAAAATCCAGACCTCCTCTTTATGAAGCAAATGTTTAGAGAGCGGATGTAGGGTAATTCTCTCCAGAAAGGGAAGAAGTTCAAAACTGACGGTTGTCATAATCATTGTCTAGTCTTCTGTCTCCAGACCTTCTTGGATAAGAAGACATCGTCTTGCTTTGTTTTGAGGCATGACATAGGTACCATTGGCCTGGTATTGAACATATGTGAGGGTATGGTAAATCATTGAACCTGTTCTTCTTGTATTATTGAGAGATCACACTGTCAAGTAAAGAAAAAAAATGCAGAAAAAAAAATGTTATACATGTACTACCAGAAGTCATTGCACGGTCAAAGAATTTGTTTGTCCCCAAAAATTCATTGTAAGTTTGAAAATGTTAAACCATATTGAAACTGTTTCATGGTAATAGATGATCCCAGTCTGTTAATACTTACAAATGTAATTTGTCATACCGAACAGTGATACATCTTGTAACGACAGCAAATATTTGATATCTGCACTTGACCCCTGAGTGGAATACAAACCCTGTGCAAAGAGTACAACTGAGACAAAAATAATACCAGTAGTCATGATTCTAGTCATACACTCATTTGTAAGGATGACTGATGGATTGAACTAATTCAAAGTACTGGTTGTGTTGAATCTGGTTCATTCTAAAGAGTTTGTTTTATTTAAAGGCAAAATGATATTTTGAGAGAATCGTCAAAACTCATGAGCAAGTTGATGTGTCCCTCCATGTTATTGTTCATCCCAAATTTTGTGTCTCGGTGATGCTTCTACTTAGAAATAATGGCAACTTCATCACCCATCAAAAGCTTTCTTTGAAACACAATGAGCTAAGAAAGTTGGTAAGTCATATTCTTTTTTTTTTGTGGATTAATGATGTACCAACAGAAAAATCCTGGCACCATATGCTTGGCTGATGTTAAAATTAGGACAGCCTTGCATGGAAATTTGGAACCGTCAGTAGGGCAAGCAGTGGTAATAGCGCCATCTTGTGATGACTTGGAGGCAAGGTTATGAGTGAATCTTTTTCATGTGGACACCCATGCATGGTTTGCTCTGACTTTCCTTTTACTTTCTTACATACATCATATGATAGACTTTGAATAGTTACAGTGATTGATTTGGAATATTTTGTCTGATTGCTGGCCTCTTTGTCTGACATCCTAGTTGTTTCAGTTTCAGTAAGTTTTATTTTTCAACTTGTATAAAAAAATAAGTATGACAATATCAAACATATTATTCACAAGTCATGAAAATATAAACAATAGTTCACATTACAAATATATAATCATGTAAAATGATACATATATTTCATAGCAAATCTTGTGTGTACAAGTCTATTAAAGATAAGTATGACAATTTATCAGTGACAGATATTAGAATGTTTACTTTTAATTTGGTATGCTTTCAGGTAAGGATTTTAAGTTTTCTTTTGTGTAGCAATTTTTATGCAAATATTTTTGTTTACTGCAGTTGATAAGATTACCTCCTTGCTTACTTCCCCTATCATCAGATTTTAAATTAATTACAGGAAAGTAAAGACATCTGTTCATAGTTCTTTTTTTACTTCATCTTTTTTTTTGGGGGGGGGGGCTCCTTAAGGATTATCATATGTGTTCCTTTCCAAGATTTGATAAGGTTTCAGAGAAATTTTGGAAGGTAATAAAAACATAAAGATGCAGAAGAATATTTCATTGTGTTGTCTTGGGTTCTGAGATATTTCTTGCCAATCTCCATCTCAATATAACATTAAAAAAAGCTCCGATTTGATTTTCTTGAGACCAGCTGTAACTCCACAGGGACTTTTGTGCAGTCGCAGAGAGCATATTTTGGTGTTGCCAGACAAGGGGTTTAGAGTCAATCCCCGAGATCATTTTTTGAAGAAGAGACTGCTGGTGTTCAGTTGTCAGCAAGTAGTGACATTATGGGCGGTGTCTGCACCCTGTCATTGTGAGAATGGGGTGAGTGATGGTCGGTTGCTGATGTTTGAGCATCATTTGAGGATCTTCGGAATCTGTCGTATCTATGTCGTGTATTCTCTTTCCACTTTCCCAGCACCCAGAATGCACTTTCAGGAAGGTCATGATATTTGCTGCCTCCTTACTGGATAGGCATGGGTTCCCTTTTTAACCAGGAGAAGAATTCAGTAGTAATGATAGCAATGATGCCGACAGATGATAAGGATGATAAGGTTATGATGATAATGATGATAGTGGTGGTGACGGTGATGGTGGTGGTGGTGACGGTGATGGTGGTGGGGGTGATGATGATGGTATAGTGATGTTGATGATGATGTTGGTGATAGTGATAATAATGGTAATTATGATGATAGTGATGATAATGATGGGGGTGATGATGATTGTAAAGTGATATTGATAGTGATGTTGAGGATGGTGATGATACTTGGTGATGATGACGGTATAGTGATGTTGATGATGATGTTGGTGATGGTGATAATAATGGTAATTATGATGATAATGATAATGATAGTGATGATGATGGTAAAGTGATGTTGAGGATGGTAATGATAATGGTGATGGTGATGAGGTAGTGATGATGATGATAATGGAAATGATAGCAATATTGACTCCTTGCCATCCTCATCAATTTGAAACAGGAAACCTTTTGTCTGTTTTTTTTTCTTTCTACAAAGTCCTGAACAGTTTGATAACTTCAAAATTTGACTCCTAAGTTTTTAGAATCACCAGGATATTTTTAGAATTAGATTAGCAACCAAATTATACCTGTTGAATTCTATTCATGGCTATTAATGATAGAAACAAATTTGACATTTTATCAGCAGTGATTACATACCTAAAATCAGGTGGAATTGTAGTTTTCAGGACAATAGTTTCCAAAAAAATGTGTAAGAACATTTTTTCTGGATGAACTCAAGATTGCCATGCTAGCAAACATCACAGTTATAAAACCATCATTTTTCATCTAAATTCTGAGATAATCAAACGCTGTATTAAAAAGGAGATAGTATACTGACATCCCAAACATTGAGATTTTCATAAGTGTTATCACTACTGCTACAAATAGCATCCAAAGAGATGGGAAGAAAATGAGACACAGAACATGGAACCAGCATACCAACATGTGCAAGAGAAGATATTATTTGCGCATATCTGCGTCGATACATCACACCAGAGTTTGGATGTAGTCATGGTAACGTGGATGTTATCAGACAACAAAGACATTTCGTACTCTCCTGTGTTTATGTCGACATCTCATGTGAGGCAGATGCGTGCATAAATCACATTCTTTCGCAATTCTGTGGGGGGACTTTCCCTCCAATTCTTGGGTCATGTCTGGACTGGTCTCAAAACTGGAGAAGTATAGAGGGAATCTTTGCTATTGGTATTGATGTTGCAGACAGTCAAATCTTTTGTATACTCTGGAAGAGGGTACATGTAAAAGGAAAAGTAAGAAATTGCAAACTTGCAGTTACGTGTGGTTGAGACACAATACATAGGAAGATGGAAGTCTGATTTGTTGGTTTGAAAGAGGTCCTGATAGCAATAATTTACAGAGAGAACCTGCCCAGGATGTTTTGAAATTTGTTTTAGAAGAAGGAGAAAGGTGCATGCATTATGTTAGAGTATGCATTGCAGTTTTTATCGTGGTTATACTTGTGATATGGACACAGTGGATACCAAAGGCACAGGTATCTTTGGGACCTTAGCATGTGAGAACACTATAATGCCAATACATACAGCAATCAGATGAGAAAAGCAAAAACTCATTGTGATTGCATTGTATACGGTTTATCTTTCTGTGTTTCAAATTATCCCTTGATTGTAGTGACTTCATTGCACCCAAAGCGACTTGGACCAAGCAATGGGCAGAGATATAAGACCAAGAATACCTCAACTTGCTCACAGCAGCCCAGTGTATGAGAAATATACTCATGGTAACCTCAATCATTTTTTTTTTTCATTTTGTTTCCATGTCCCTCCCCCTTGCCTCCCCATAGCTGGGCACCATCTTTCTGCGCCCAGCAGACGGTTGCCTAGCAACTGACAATGCCGAGGGAGATAAGACTTCTGAAGGACTCTGTCAGTCGCGCTCGCAGTAATTTCATATTTCCTTCCTGGGCAGTTCTGACATCATCATCCGTCCTTCCACCGAGCAGTTTATTTGGTGATTTCAAGGGAGATCCCGTTTCTCTTCAGCTTCCAATTCTCCAGCGTGCTGCACGCAATGAGAAACTTACCTCCCACTGCACATATTCTGTGCGACTGTGAAATCATGGCAGTTTGATGAGAACCCTAAGAAGTTTTCAACAAGTTTATGATATATTCTATCACCATAGAAATTGAAGTGACAGTAATTGGTGCCTTGGAGTGATGGTTAGTGTGATGTGATTGTGCAGTGAGAATTTAAGTAATTCAAGAAAACTACAATTACCAAACAATGAGCCCTTTGAAATCAAAAAAGTGTTTCTATTTTTTCCCTCCAGTACTGGCTTTTGTGAAAGGACATTTTCATTTCTAATCAGTTTTCAAAGCAAGTCCTTAAATATATTGTATATTATCTTTCTCATACCTATCTATATGTTTCTTCTTATGATTCTTGAGGCCAGACTCTATTCAGATTGCACAAGAAAATAAGAAGTGAACATTTTTAGTGAACTTTTTTTTTTTGCAGAAAGCAAAGCAGTTTAAACATAAACATTCAGTTCTTTTCAATGTACATTTTAGTGTATGATGTGATTTGTGTCCAAATGCATGGAGTGGGCTGCTTTCTGTTTTCTAACATGCCATTCGCCACATGAGGGCGCTGTAGTACAATGTTGCTTACATAGGATGTTCTCAACTTGATTGCTGTAAAGGACAATAAGATTATGACATGTTTTTTTTTAGATGCATCTAATCCTTATTTCTCTGTTTGAAGAATAACAAAAAAAAATACTCTTATACTATAGATGTTCTTGTCTGTATTATCTCTGGTATAGATTGTTAACATATCTAAAGTATATCCTTCTTTGTTACCAACATTTTTCAGTAATTCATTAATTATTGTTTCAAGGGGAATGATTATGACATGCCCTGCTTTTTAGCCTCCCCTCCCTTTTCTATTTTCCATCTTTGCTTTGTAAATCATTATATTTTTGTTATACTATGTAAACATATTGAGAATATATATTTTTCAGCATGATATATTTTGTACAAATGTATTTTATGTTATAAAATGTATAATGAAGGAATAAATGAATAAACTTTTATCATGTTATCTTTCATCCATCTAGGTGAAGACAGGTGATGTAGTTTATGATATATTATGCAGTCAGTGTGTCCCCCCCCCCCCCTCCACTGCCTCTTCAATATATTTAACCCATTGAGGATGAACTGATTATGCTATAACACTCATTTCCCATAGACACCTGCCAGAATATACTCGGGACTTGTCTTCAGTGGGTTAAGTAGCAGTCTAGCCTTCCATAATCTCTTCTCGCATTGACAGTGGTCTCAAAGGATTTACACCAGTGGTCAGTTGCTCTGAAAGGGGTGGGACAAGGAAGAATAAAGATGGGGAGGAAGAAAGGAGGGGGGGGGGGGGTCAAAGAAAGAGGGAAGGGGGATGGTAGGGAGGGGGGAATGGAGTAAGGATGAAGTGGGATTATTGAACTGATGATGCCATGTATCGGTAATCATGTAGCTTTATGCAAACTATAGACCTGTGGCTAAACCCCCTCAGTGCCCCCATTTCTTACTGCCAATGACCCATGTGGAAGAACAGGCTTCCCATGGTATGCACAGAGTTAACCCAATACCCATGGGATCCTGGTAGGCCCTGTGCAAAATATCCAGAGATTTGGATAGCTAGGTGCTTTCACATTGGAAAAATGTTGGCCCCATTCTCATTGGGGAAATACTATGGTAACTGATGTCTGGTATTTTACAACTTGGTACTGTTTTCATTCACACAGTACCGTGATATTTCATGGTATATTGGTGTTCACATTACGAAATACTGCAATACTTTACTGTAAATGTGTATGGGCCTGTAGTCTGGCAGCGAACAGATTAGTAACCCCCCACTTCACACTGCCTAAAGTGATAGGGGTTAAACATCTTATTGACTGTAACATGGAGAAAGGGGTGCAGGTGAGGTGGGAAAGGGGCTGTGTGTCTCCACTTGACCTAGCCCTGCTTTAAAGTTGAGCAGGTGGGGAAGAGGAGCATCCGGCCCAGCTTGTCATTGCATCCCAGTGGGATTATTGGATCAGTCTCTGTGTATAAATTTGCTAATTCTCTGGCTGTCTGTTTGCACTTAACCCTGTCAATCCTACTGTCTCAGGATGCTATTGGCACTGCATGCTAAAATTGTGCCTCTGGCTGCGTTAGCCTTAAATGCCATATCCCCGCTTCCATAAGCTGTAGCGAAATTGATATCCTGGTTTAAAGATGGAAGTTGGTATTCTGATATGATGTTTTACAAACTTCATCACCAATTATCTCTGTCCTTCCCCTACCCTGCTTAGGGCTGGATCAGATTTAGAGTGGAGCAGATTTAGAGTTTCTTATATTTCTTTGGATGCCATGGTGTCTTCGCGCTGTCTGAAGATTAAAGAGGCTTTATTCAGCTGGTAATATGATGCAGAATGATGATGAAGTTGTTGTGTCTGCCATGTGTGTAGACATTTTATGTTAACATAGAGACTGTTTCTTATTTGAGGCTGGCTGATGTCTCAAGGTGAGATTCCAAGCTAAATGCATCCCGACACTCCATGTCTCTCAGGAATTTGTAGAATGATAATCACCAGGGGTTTTAAATCTGGTGGGGGAGGGGACAAGATTGGGAGAAAGGGCAATGAGGAAAGTGCTTCAATTTGTATTTACAAATTGTACATGATATTTGATCATGTGTCTTATTCCCAAAGTCATATGTCACATGAATATATTGACCCTCTTTTTTTTTTAGGGGGGGGGGGGAGGGTAATAGATTGGGAGTAATTAAGAGGGATTGACCCTTACAATAAACACTGAAGCCATTTGTTTGTATGTTTGTATTCATTTCCGAATCATGTATAACTAGAAATGTCGCTACGGGGACTGGTGTATGCCTCCGCCATAATGTCTTGACAATGTGTGATGACAGTTTCACACAATTGGCAAAATATTAAAATGACAGGTTTGCCACAAATGTGCTGAATGTTCACTTTCCTAGAACTAGGTTCAATTGGATGAATGATTAAAACGTCAGAGTGCAGGTATTTGGGGGAACTGATGATTTTTACTTGACTTTTGACCCTTTTATAAGTTTATGCATTGAGTAATTTTCAAGGTATTGAGAAAAAGTATAATTTCAGTATCAAATGGTAAAATAGTATTATCTAAACCTGGCCTTTGACCTTTGACCTCACAGTTCCAAAGAGAATCACTGTTAGGTAGAACATGCATAAATATGTAAGTTTCATGATCATACCTTGAGTTACTTTTGAGATATGGAGGAAGAAGTGCAATTTAGCACTTTCACTTGACCTTTGACCTTTTGACCTTTGGCCTTTTGGCAAGAAACTTCCCACAGAATATATATTGGGTCATACATGCATACATCAAGTTTAAAAAAGATCCTTCAGGCATGCATAAATATAAGGAAAGTAGTGATATTTTGAGGAGTTGACCTTGACCTTTGACCCCCTGACCTTTGACCCATGATCCCCAACTTCCCTAGATAATCACTGCCCATCGGTACATGCTTACATACTAAGTTCCATGAAGATACCTTGAACCATTTGCGAGATATGGAGAAAAACATGAAATTTCAACCTTTTTTTCACAAAATAACCTGTGACCTTTGACCTTTGACCCTGTGACCCTAAAATCCAAACAAAGTATTATCCCCCCAGGATATACCCTCATACCAAGTTTGATGGAAAACCACCTCACGGTTCTTGAGATATCGACAAAAACAAAACGGGACGGACGTACGGACGTAAGGACGGATGGACGACCCGAAAACATAATGCCTCCGGCCACTTTGTTGGCGGAGGCATAAAAAGCACATACAAATATATAAGATATCAAAATCACAGTCTAGCATATTTGTGTGCATATTGTGAGCGATCAAGGGTTCACAACCAAGGAAATGACTGGTATTATCAGGATAAATCAGAACATTGTGCAGCTGTTGTCATTTTGGTTTTTTTGTGTGTAGTGATATAAAAAGATATTTATATTATCTTGTAAATTTGCCCAGTTGCATATAATAGGATAACTTGGTACTCAACAAATCACTGTTTATGGGGCCAGAACTTTGAAGAATCGGAATGATGAAGGCTTTGGCTAAAAACTCTCTCACCGTATCACAATGCCACATGCGAGAGAATGAGACCGTGACATGTGGGGGAAGGAATGCAGGCTTTGTGTACCAACCATTGTTGACTCGTTAAATAGACTGAATTCTATTGTCACAAAAGAGACGATAGGCTGTCAGGTTGAGCATATATCAACATTCCAATCACTGCCAAAATATCGCATTTATGCAAGAGCATGCATGATCAGTGAGCTGTGATTCTCTCTACAAGAACAATAAAAAAAAAGAGCTGAAGACTTCCAAATTAAAAAGGTGTAATTTGCAGAATTTTTCCAGTCTGTGTTTTGAACCATGAGGCTGCATGGTGGCATTTTTTGAAAGAATTTTTTCAGTATGATTTCATAAGGGTGATGGTATTTTTGTAGAAATTTTCCAGTCAATTTTTGAACAATTTTTGTAGAATTTTTTTTTCCCAGGAAATAATTCGTGGAATTTTTCCTTTCAAATTTGAACCATCAGGCTGGTGGCATTTTTCTTTTTTTTTTCTTTGTAATTACAGATTTATCAAAATTTCTTCTTCACTCTCTCATGTTTATTCTCCTTTATTTCTCTATTTTGCTTCCTTTGATATGCATCGAGACATAAATTTATTTTTCATATGCGCTATACAAATATGGTTTATTATCATTGTCATTGTAAAACGCAAATGAATGGAGTTCTTTTGCTAAACTTATTATGCTGTTCCTCATAAATTGGCACGCATTGTTCTCCTACTTCAATACGAGTCTGTAAAACATCACTCTAGAACTTTGAAATTACAGTGGCATATAAGGGATAATTCTACTGTCCTTTACAATTGTGACAAGGCACTGACGCAGCTACAACTGTAGTAGGTGAAATTAATTACCCACATTGTCTTTTGGCACTGCTGACCCATTCTGTAAAGAAGCAATGAGATCATACATAGCCTCGTTGACTTGGACTTTTGTCATCGTCCAAAGGGTAACTTGTCCACTCTCCTGATGTCAAGAAGTGGAAGAAAACCGGCAGGTGTATACTGTACATGTATGAAACTTTTGAGGAGGCATGCAGAAACTCTCACCACAAACTTTGGTGTCAAAATTAATCAGCAGCAAGGAAACCATACTAACCTCTACATTTAAAGAGTCTAAAAAGAAAAGATTTCTACATTTTCTTATGATTCAACAGTGTGCTACTCTGAAGACAATGTTTTATGCACTATAGAAGTAACATAAAGTATAGTCATTTTATTCATCATTTACTGTTCCTTTACAAAGGCAAACTATTGATTTTCAAATGTGTGCAAACATGATACACACTGCTGTTGAAATAAGAAACAACAATAGACAAAGTGCCTTAAGAAAAATTCAGAAAAGCAGAGTTAAAAAGTTGCCATTTTTTTTTGTATGTGATTTCCATTCTTTAAAGTGAATTGGAAAGAACAGAAAATAATGAAAGGTTATCAAGTATAATCAGGTTTTCTAGCTCTGTAAACTTTCCAAATTTTTTTACTGCTGTGAATGCACATCAAGTTGTTTTCTTTGTAGCATTTATTTATTTCTTTTTTTTAGAGGAAGGAGAAGCAACCAAGAAATCAACAAAAAAGTAACAAGTAATCAGAACCTATTCCCATGAAGGGGAAAATATAGCTATTTTAGTAAATGTCTCAGACCAGGCCTAATTAGCACCTGTCCACCGTGTCTGTGACAGGATTTAATCGAGAGTTGGCATCCAGGTCTCCAGCCATGCTCTCAAGCCAAGTCGTGGGGGGAAACGTCGTTAAGCATGACGTAGAATGAGTGTATGTTGATGCAGGTGGGGGACAAACTTTCAATTTTAAAAGTAAATGTAATTTGATGGTGGTGGTGGTGGGAAGGGGGTAGAGGGGAGGGGAGGGATAGAGGCTGTGATTGGGGGCTTGGAACAGGGAGGGGAAAGGGGCTATGATTGTGGCCAGGAAGTGGGAGGGTTAGGGGGAGTAGAGGGACTTGTGGGAAAGGGGATAAGCCCAGAGTGACCCGCTCCATGAGAGCCCTACTTCACTCAACGTAGCACAGATGAATAATACAAACTGAACATTTACAATGATAACAAATGCTGATGAGTCAGACTACTGCCGGAAAAACCATGGGTCGTCGACGACTTCCTTTTAGGAAAAAAATAATGAAGCCAGGGTTTCAACTTTTATGTAGCAATATCATGTCCTAAAAGAAAACACCTATATGGTCATTTTAAAGACACATTGGAAAAGAGCCAACAGTTTTCTTCAGACCCTCCCACCCCCCCCCCCCCTCGAAAAATAAAGAAATGCCGGTGGAAAGTAAGAGTATCGAGGTGACATGCTGTTGTCATGGATAACAGTCAATGGATTTAATGAGATTTAGTGATTCACTGAGGAGAAAAATCACACCTTAAATGTGCCTCTCACTGAAGACCCAATGATTAGGGGGGGGGGGGGATGGAGATAGTGCAGAGCCTTTAACACTCTTTACCTTCTGCAACATAACTTTAACCTTTATTCGTCTTCTACAAATATTACCCTAATCTATAATGATCTGACATGCTCTAGGACTAGCAGTATATTGTACTGCCTCTGAAAAAACTTAATAACTTAAGAGTCTGCCAAATGCTGAAACCTTCACAAGGATTATCTCTTGTTGAAGTGTGCTACTTGATGAGATCTATCACCCAAATTGATATTCTTTGGAGGTGGAAATTATTTCAAGTGATTTGGCAGTGATACTGCTTGCATTTGTGCTTGAAGCCGTGGGGGTAATGAGGATATTTGTAATGTTGACAAGTTATTGTAATCTGATCAACTACCAGGGATAATCTTGATGGTGCTACTAGCTGGGTTTTGTACTGTTTTCACCATGTCTTGGTGAAAAGGTTAGCACTCTCATCATGCCCTGGTTAAGGGAACTTTACAGCATGGTATTAGTAAGCATGGATCTTGTAAAGTTTGAGATGAAAAGTGGTTAATATCTTTTACGATTCAAAGGTTGATGTCCCACCGCCCCTCCAGCCATTCGATAACCGGATTTAAGTTCTATCAGCCCTGGGATAATCTAATCTTGGTGTTTATGATCCCTCCAAAGTGGGTTGAAATGAGGCGAATATCAAATAAATAAGATCTCTCATTCCAGTCTTGGGTGAGGAGTGGACAATTTTCTCTTTGTAGGCTGGTATTACAGAATGCAACCGTGCGAGTGTCAGTGACGGGAATGGAATTCGGAGAAATGGGAGGGCGAGTCCGGGTCACTGGCATGTCCAAATGCCTCTGCATTGCAGCAGTCGATAGGTTTCATACAGAGATTGCATTGAATTGATTGTATAACGTTCATTGTTAAAATGGATACATATCATTTTCAAGCATGCACTGCAACTAGGTACTAGGTAAAATATTTTTATGTTCCTATGTGCTGATTGGCAAACATTATTTTTTCCCTTCCACTCATGATAAATAATGTAGGGACCTATGCTAACAATCAGTAAACACTCCTATGTGGATGTGTGGCTGGT
This sequence comes from Diadema antillarum, assembly GCF_040938485.1. Lineage (NCBI taxonomy): Eukaryota > Metazoa > Echinodermata > Echinoidea > Diadematoida > Diadematidae > Diadema > Diadema antillarum. Next base: position 13,729,192 of record NW_027270960.1, read on the forward strand.
GCTGTGTACAGTTTCATATTTTTTTTGGTTGTATATTGTATCGAAATAATAATAGATGGGAAGCAATGAGATAGAAACGAATTTGGAAGATATATTCCTTATGACTTTCAAGGAATAATAGTCCGTTGCCCTTTCAGTGGTAGACAACATCCTGGAGTGGCATACTCCTAGCAAACATATCTGATTTCTCACAGCAATGCCGGAATCGATGCGGTGTAGGGTGAATTGAGATGCTAGATGCTGGTATAAAGATGTTTGTTCGCTGTCTTATCAATCTCAGTTTTACCCCATTCAATCTCCAAGGTCATTTCCTATTATAAAGGAAAGATGTACATCAGGTCCTGTAGCATTTATGCCTGGTAAATGTGAGCTGTATAATTGGTAGGCACACAGTGATTCTGGCAGGCTTTTTGCAGTCATGTTTTGAATGTGACGAGTTCAGCATCTGAAGTCCTTCGTCATTCCATTTTAACCAATTGCTAATGGGGACCGAGATGTGCTGTCTGTACAAGTGTAGCTCTATGGGGAAATACAATGTTCCATGGCAAGGGGTTAATTATATTCCTCGTTTTGTGAGAAAGGATGCCTCGAACGTCTCCACATTGTTGATATCAATTCATTTTTGGATAGAAAAATCAGCAGCTCAGCAAACTTACCAGCTGTAGGTAGTAACTTACCAACTAAGCGTGATCTGGAAAAGAGTAAGTATATTTCCTACTTTTATTCTGGTGTAAAAGGTACAATATTAATGAGTTCTTCATTGAAAGTGCTCTGCAGTATTATGTCTTGAAAACTACAATGAAGATAACACTAGTGCATATGTGACCCGCTGCAACAAAAAGGTCCTAAAGTCGCGCACGGTCGAAGCCGTGAAAATCATGTTTGAAGTCAGAGCATTAAAATTGGTCAAAACTTATGATTTTCTGATTTTGATATATTATTGGAGTCTAACATGTCTTCTATCATCTGTCGAAATTTTGAAGCAAAATGATCAAAGGAAAGACCAAAAAATAGCGTTTTTCTGAGCCATGTTTTTTGGCGTTTCAACGAAGCAGAAACTGGTTCGAAAATTTGGATTGAGCGCCACAGATAGGTTCCGCCCCTAGCAACGACTAGAGTGATCTCATTGGTCAGTTCGCTGCTTGCTGCTGACCTAAGCGTGAAGCTCGCACACTGCCCAGTCGACTGGTGCGTGCGGGCAGGGTGCGCTATGCTCAGCCGCTTCTCACATCCTGGTCACTGATTGGTTGGTGAGGAGACCGCCGACGCTGATGTGCTTGAATGAACTCTTCGGGGGTTGCTAGGGCTTACCTTCTATTGTCCAGAGGTGAAAACTGACTTGCGTGTCCCTTGATCGCAATTGCGTCGAACGGAAGACTTTTAGGGCACTTTTCTCAAAACAGTGATTTTCCAGACGTCTTGACATGCTCTCTTTTAAACATCGATGTCTCCGCAGCCGATTATTTGTATAAAATGTGTTATATATCAATTTAAAGCAGAAAGATTAGGGGATTATATCATGCAATTTTTAAATAATCGACTTCGCCCGACTTTAGGATCATTTTGTTGTAGCGGGTCACATATCGAGAAGTATGGTAGGAGACATTTGGATGTATGATATATTATTTTATCAACTTATATATCTATCTCTCTGATTGAATCACACTAAATGATGTTAGTTAGAGCCAACTCACACAGTATTGATGAGCTTTGTTGGAGAACAAGTCTCATCAGTTTATGAGACATCATAAAATGTTTATGACTCCATTAACTAAAGTGGTGAGTATTCAAGGAAATCTCCATTTCCAAGAGCAGGAATTTTAGTGATGTTAATCACCCGTCCCTTCAAGGTGTGGCGGAATGTAATTTGCCACATCTCCTATTCCAGCGAAGCCTTTTGTTGTCAGGCCATATCAGCATCAAGGACAGGGCGGGTCATGTCACTGCTATGGCAACATCATCTCTGCCTGCATCCGGTAATATGAAAGCCCCCCTGTATCCAGGGTAGGGTTAAGGTTTTCCGTGGGGAGAAAATAAAAGAAGAAAAGAAAGGATGGGGATTAGCACGAGCAGAGGTACAAAAGTTGGCAGACAGCATTTTGGATGGCTGCCATTTCTCTCTGACTCACCAACCAAGAAATTGGGGGGACAGCTACCTTAAAGGACCGATGGATAGATCCAGCAGGGGCGAGTTTGAAAAAAAAGAAGAAAAGTTACCCGCGATGCATCATTTCTGTTGTGCGTGCTGCAGATTTGATAACAGTGTTTTCACAGGTCACAGGCAGAAAATGTTTGAATCTGTGACTAAGCAATTATTCTAGACTGATAGCATTGTTAATGAGCCATATTTCTACATGTTTCCACACTAATGAAACTTTGCATCAGAATTGATTTTTACATCCATGACTAAATCACTCACAGCTTGTTGCTCAGTCAGGTAATCTCCTTGGAGATCTAGCATCATTATCAATTGTTTCTTTGCACATATCCCTTCCACTTAACCTGTTGAGGAAGGGCTGATTTTGCTACAACACGTATTTCCCATAGACCCCTCGGAACTCATCCTCAACGGGTTGATGATAGATCATTTCATCCAGCAACTACAGTAGAAATATGGTTAAAGTCTATGCATCATGTGTATAAAATTTAGAGGGACTGACGACATAACATCTTGTGCCAATGCTCTACTGAACCTAATGCACTGCAGTACAACCAATGAGAGTTCACATGTTGCATTAACTTGTCAGCGTGATCTGCAATACCTATCCACTTTCATGTGATGGATTGAGTATTAACCTGTTCCATACGGGAACCTGGTGTCCTGTGTGTTAAGTCTATGGGCATTTCAGATTTCAGTATGAAATGGGTTAACATTGAGATCTGGGAATATCTTGTTACTTTGTTTTCATTCAAACCTCCTCTCAACTTGAGATAAACATGCCAGTGAATACACTAATAAGATAGAAATGGAATCATTTTTTAAGAGACCAAAGAGTGATTTCCTGATGATGAAGTATTAGCAATAACTTGAGGAGCAAAAGGACTTCTATAAAGACAACACAAAATCCACCAAATTACAGCCTTTCGGCTTGTCAGATGACAGTATTTTATGCAATGTGTTGACAATTGAAATGACAAGTGTGCTAGCCCATCCTGCACTGTTTGGATGTGATGAAAAAGTGCCCGCTTTGTCAATTATTAGTTCTTAGCTGTGAAACCACAGAAGCTAGGCGGTATTTGAACATCAGCCCATGGAGTCCAAAGATGACCCGACACCATTATATGAGTTCACCAGCATGCCTGCCAGGCTTACAGTGGCCATGTCTGTATGGGGGTATTCCAGCCACTTCCCTCACCTATTAAATAGCAGGAAGCCACACTAACCAGTAACATGCGAGGAGGGTTCCATGCTGAGCAGGCTCCTTGTCTCAATGGGAGCCATTAGCCGACAGTTTACTCTGCCAAGCATTCCAGGAGCTCTTCTAGGAGACAACAGCTTGGTGCACTGGGATTGAATACTGAGAAGGGTAGAAAGAGAAAGCTGTGGGACTAAGGGATGTGTCATTTTCATGGCAACGGGAAGGAAATGAAATCTTGGGTCACCGGACTTCGCTTGTCCACTAAAGGAGTGGGCAGTTGCCCACTGGTCTATTTTTGCTGAATCCTCAGTCTCGATTTCACCTTTTGAGACATACACAGCTAAACGTTGCCGCACTGAACATAAAATGCCCCACACCAACAACAACAACAACATAAAAGGGTATGATGGGGAGTCTGCAGTTCAGAATCAAAATGCATGACTTCTTACAAGTAAAGCCATGCCATTACTGTTATGGGTGGGTGGTACACCTTCCCATACAACTCTATAATGCCTACTGAGGCATAACATTCACTATACACCTGTTACCAATACATCTTCGATGGTTGTCATAGAATTGTTTCACAGGAATCAATTATTCAATTATTAAGGATTTCAAAAGGAATTACCAATCCTTACAGTATTCTCTTTTGCTTTACCTTTGTATTCCAGTAAAGGTCTTTTTGTGTCTTCTTTGTACCAAAAATGAATTATCCTCTTTGCTTCCCTTCAAATTATCACTGAAATTGACTGAAATAGAAATTGTTGCCTCAAAATGTTGGTCATCTTGCCTGAATTTACCTCGTATTCTAATAATGTTGCAATTCAGAATAACAAGCAACATAAAGAACTTTAGTCGCTGCCTTTGCTACGTTTTGTAGATGTTTATATTTTACGTTTTGGAGAAAGGGAGATTATTGCTGAGCTGTTATTCAGAGGGAGTTAGTAGATTGATGGTCAGTCTGCGTCTTGCAAATAAACCGGTCACTGACCACGAGATGGGCAGCTTTCCTTCGGCCAGACATGATGTCGTCAGTCCCTGTGAGGTATATACGGTTGCCGTGCGCCGCGATTAGCCGAATGCATGAATGAACGTCGGTGTTTTTTACCCATGGATGGAATTGGATGGCCATGACAGATTGTAGAAAGCATGTTATCTAAATCAATCTAGCGAGAGGGGGTGAGCCAAAGGAGTGTGCCGAAATTGAGGAAACGTGCGTGCTCTCCACCACAAACAAGGGCGGATTTCATCTCCTGTAATTTCGCAAAGCAAAGCAGGAGATTTGGCTGCCCTATATATTTCATCAAGTACAGTACCGGTGGTAATAGAAAGGGCAAATGTAACAAGGATTACAATCCTCCTTTGAGTACTACAGTAGTACTATTATTACTACCCTACAATATACCTCCACTACTTCCACTACTGATGCTACCTTTTCTACTGTTACTTTATAGAATATTAGAGTAATATTTAATTAAATTGACTCACACTTGTGAAAGCACAATGGATACTGTAAAACGTGATATTTTTGCAGCATGAAATTTTCGCGAATTGGAGCCGACGGCCTTTTTTGCCACATGAAATTTTCACGAGTTGCCTCTAACATTTAATGCATATAGCGTAGACAAGAATTTTCGCATGCATTTCAATTTTGCGAATTTTGGCTCTCGCGAAGTTCGGGAAATTAAAATGCAAGCAAACATTCCTCGTTTTACAGTACATTCAGTGGCAGTAGCAAGACTACTGCTATTATATTAAAGGCATCAAGGCTATCATAAAACACCTTGACAAAAACATTCCCTTATCAACAGAAGATGTGAACATGGTACACTTGTATTATCTCTTAGCATATTACTACCACTGTCACAGCTTTTACTACTACTACTACTACTACTACTACTACTACTATTACTACTACTACTACTACTACTACTACTTCTACTACTACTTCTACTACTACTACTACTACTACTACTACTACTACTACTACTACTACTACCACTACTACATTGTACTTCTGCTAACTGCTACTACTGCTAGTTATACTACTCTGAACACTACAAATGAATATACCACTTATTTGCAACACTACACAATACTGCCACGACATGTAACTAGTTCTAGCAATACTACTGTAGCTACTAGTGCTACACTACTGTTACAAGTGCATTATATAAACTGCTCTTGATTCTGCTACTACTACTATGACTACCATTATCTCTTCTGCATTGTTATATTATAGTCATTATTGCTATTTTTGCTTTCAATAAAATGATCTGCTATTACCTCTCCTTTACCGTGAAAATGCAAATATCATATTTTCTCTTCTTCGTCCCATTATCCATAGGACTTAGACTGCTTTCAAAGTCCATATGTCCCTTTTAGAACCCTGAAAATTAGATTCCTTTAATAAGGTGGTATATTATAGCAGAAGGTAATTCACGCCTTTCCTCAGAATATTAAAACTGGAAACTTGTTAATGATAAGGAGGAAACAATACTAAATTTTCTAGTAAATTTATTCTAACCCAGAAAAAATTCAAACAGTAAGTTATTCTTTGTACTAAAGGGAGCATATCCTTGAGTGACAAGGGGTTAATTTTTCATTTCTTAAAAAAAAAAACACCTCTTGTGGTATATTACTGCAAGATTTCACACACAATGTTTAGAGACATCCTCCAACCATGCAAAATTCTGTGACATCTGCAAAAGGAATATATGACCTTTTAAAGCAGAAGGTAACCAATAACAGTCAAGGTGCATGGTGAATGATGGCATGGGGTATTGAAGGTATTACAATTGTATGAAGGTATTAAGTAACAGTGAGTCATGGCAAGTCAGAGCATTGGGACTTAAATCAAAGAGATTTTTAATCCTCTACCTCTTTTTCTTTCTGAAATTGATGACTATTGTTTCTTATCTTGAGGCAATCTGTGTACCAGGCACCTTGCAAATATCCCAAGGTAAGAAGACATGACAATAGCACATGAAAAAACAGTGGTTGGAAGTGTAGCCAAATGTAACAAACTCTGTAGCTGCGGTCACACTGGCAAAACTTCTGGACGTTTACTGGCGGCCACATTTCGTGAAGTTTAGTTCTTGATAAGTTTTTGATGTTTGAGCTATTTGTGTGCATGCACAACAAAGAAAGTGTACACCCTCTGACAGCTAATGATTGTTACGTAGACAATGCACACACGTACATCACAATAAGTGAGTGCTTCGAAAGCACTGCAAACAGGAAAAAGATTGGTCACATACGTGACAAACTTTGCGACATTTCAGCTGCAAGCATTTGTGACCGTGCACCTCAAAACGAACATAAAGTCGCACACACTGATTTTGCGTGAGGACTGAAAATAAGTGAAATGGGTCAACCTAGCCGAACTTTACTTTTTCATATTTTCTGAAAGAGCGGGTCTTCTTTTACATTATGCTAAAATTTGGTATCATAAAACGGGCAGGAAAGTGTTTTTTAGCAGTTTATCTCAAACATTTTTGGTAGAATAGTGTGATTAGGTGTGTCTTTGGAATCCCTTTTTCATTTCTGAAAAACCTTGTCCACACTCTTCACTTTCAACTCTAATAACTTTTGAAAGGATAGTGCTACTGCTTTGAGAGTTGCCATTAATTATGGACAGAGTGTGCTAATTAGGCACGCTTAATTTCAGTTTAATCTGATAATCCCTTCATTGTTGTTACTCTGGTGGTTTACTTCCCGTTTTTTGTCCCATTCATCGCACAGCCAGCACGGTTTGGTAAAGATTAAGTGCTTGAATAGACACTGTACTTCAGAGCCTCTTTTCTCAGTTCACACTTTTCCTGAGTTTGTGCTTTCTTTCCAATATTTAGATAGGTTAGGAGAGTCCATTTGATTTGAGTTATACATCATTTTAAAGCTTAAAGTCTGTTCTTTCACAATAAGGTTTTAACTAAAAATTAATGTCTGGCGACTTTTTGTTTGTTTTGAGGTGCAGGGTCACATTTAGACTGCGCAAACTTCAAGATGATTTGCAGGCTGGTGTTCAGAAAATTTCCCTAGATTGAGTGGGAAGCTCCATCGGAAGTTTTGTAAGAAGTTTTGCAAACATTAGCGATCACACTTCTAGCAAAATTCGAGAACTACAACTTTGAGAAGTTTTGCCAGTGTGACCGAAGCTCTTTTGTGTGCTGGTGGCTAACCATGAGGTTCAGTTTTATTCCAAATGTGCCTCTTTGGAGATAAAGAGGCACAACTCACAAGGATGTGTCACGCCAGCTCGTGGATAAACCTAACCTGGTGATGGCCCCTGTTTTGGGCCATTACTATTTGCAACCAGAATATAAAGTTCAGTGGCAACTTACGATGTTTATGATGGTATTTAGGGGTTTGATATACTTACCTGCCTTTGGTAGTTTTCTGGTTGTGCCATTTGCTGTAGCCCTTATTGGCATAATATCACAAAAAGAATGATTTGCATATACCATGCATATTAAGTAATGATTTCTCTCTTAATGATTTTTGTTTTCATTTAAAAGCTAGTGAAGGCTTAATATTCAGGCTTTGCAATAAACTGGTGTACTAGCATACTTATAATCTTGTGCATACCTTTGTAGCAAAGGTTATTACCAATGGTTACCAGAGGGATTGCTCTAAAGTTATCATGAATTAGAATTGTTGCACAATTAGTGGCTGCAATCCTTTTGTAAGCAGTGTGCTTGCTATGAATGATAACATTTTTTGAAGGAATTAGGTCTTGTGAAATAAAGAAATTTTGTTGAGTGGACACCTGTTTGCCTTGTGCATTTACATGATGGCAGTCTCAAAATTCAAATCGAATATTCTGGATTCGCAAAGAAGAGTAAATCTTTTTTCCCCCTCATTGTCAGAGCTACCAAGTTTCCCTGACTGTGGAGGAGGCTCTCTGAAAACACAATATCTCTTCATGTTCTGACAATAGAATGTTAAAGCCTCTCAGGTCGCTCTATAGAACCCCCCCCCCCCCCCCCCCATTTTGGTGTGTGACTGTTTAAAGAAGCCCTAGAAAAAAAGTGACATTATGCATCACTCACTCTGTAATCATACATTGAAAAAAGAAAAGGACTCTTTCATCAGTTTTTCATGATAAGTTTCTTTCTGGGTTGAGAACAGTAGTAGTCTTGCAGTCTAGGCTCACGCACAGTGTATTACCATATAGCACTTGAATTCTTTCCATTGTGTAACAATGCTTGGATGTGATATCCATCTTGTTGCCCCCTAATGTCACCAACTGATGTTGCTACCACCCACTCCGTGAAATTTGATATGTATGACTGCTCTATCTGCCTTCCATCTAGAATTCCCCAGACCTGGATAAACTGTAGAATACCCCTAGTGGCTGCATTCTTGTGGCCCTGTTTCTCATCTCCATCCATCCATTTTTTTTTTTTTAGGTGACATGTGTCGAAATCCTTGAAATTCATTGGGAAAATGTGATAGTGAAATGATTTTGAAACGGAGAGATGGGTAATTCCATGGGGTTGGGACTGAAATTGTGACATACAAGTTGAAAATTCAAGTTGGGTAAATTGAAATTTTCTTTTTCCCCCTGATTTGTTACTCCCATTCTTCAACTTATTCCACTAGAAATCTGTTTATTACTTTGCACACTTTCAGTCAGCATGGGTAAACAGGTATGACAAATACCTACGTTACATGGACTTCATTTTGTGACATCCTCAATAATTTTGTGTTCTGAAATGATAACAATGAACATATCCCAGTTTTTTTCCACCATAACACATCAACATGTTATCTGACAGGCACACGAGATCATTATTAGTAAGATTGTCCATTCTGATATCAACTGCAAAACACTTTTATTAACATGTTTTTTCTACAAACCATTTACAATTTTAACCAAAGGTTTAACTTTTTCCTCAAGAGTGACACAATAACAATATTCTTTAAAAAACTACAGTCGAGGCAAGTGAGTTGTATGGACATTCAAGTGAAAACATGATTTTATTGTTATCATCAGGGGTTTTCGTACTACAACCTTGTCCACAGTATACTACCTATGTTACACGGACAGTATGTCTTCGTAACATAGGTACATTACGACATATCAACTGATTTTCTTTGTTGTGGTGTCAGATGTTAAAACCTACACACATAGACTTTATGTATGTTCCCATGAATAACACTAATGTAACAGTTCTTTGGAATTATACCTGCTGTATACCTTTGGAACAACACCTATGTTACACAGACTTCAATTCTTTGTAACTCTGGTATGAAAGAAGGTAGACTTAATAATAAGAAGAAGAATGATGTCGAGCCTTACACAATATGACCTTATATACTCTGACTAACAACTTCATCAACTGTCAACTCAACTATGAAAACTAATAAAGAGAAATCATACAAGTTTTCTTGTCTTCTCCATGTTCTTTGTTTGAAGCTAATTTCTGCTCTTTTCTACAATGTCCATTTTCCCTCCGTGCAGTTTTCTTTTTGTCTAGTTTGTTATGTTCGCTCTTCTTTGGTGTTGCTTTGTCAGCTTCCTCTCTCTGTTTGTGGAGTGCTGTGGCTGTGCCCTTTTCACTCTTTCACGTAGTTTAATCACGTAGCGGCGGCAGAGGAGGATCCATGGCAGATTCATCGACAAACTGGACAAAAGGTGTGAAGAGAAATAAAATGAAAGAATTAACAGAAAATTTGTGTCTGTGTACTCTTTATATTCCTGTTGATGTATCTGTGTATATGAATGGAATTAAATAATTTGGACAATTTTGCTTACCTTTCTACCTCTTGTCATACCAGTTGGCTACAGTTCCATGTGTACCGTCCACCAAAAAAAAAAAAAGAAAAAAAAATATGGGTTACGCTTAAAATGATGTACAGCAGTAATGTTAATAATATTAATAATAATATAGCATGTAAAAAATCATTTTCATATTCTACGCTAATTTTTTTTTCACATCTATGTAAGCTAGCAAGGCCAAGGGCAGGGCGCTGCCCCCAGTGTCATGGCTAGGGTTAGGGATAGGGTTAAGCTTACGGTTACGGTCCTATTCCAAATAGACCTTAAACAAAATACTAGGCCCCCCCCCCTTTTTTTTTTACGGTACTCAATCCCCATCAAATTCAAAATTTTTGCCCTCTTTTTAGGATAGGATAGACCAATATTATGCCAATTTTGATTGCGGTACACATGGAACTATTTCCTACCAATTACCTACCCAAAATGAATACGAAACTGGCATTTTAGCTTTGAGACTTTACAGTGGGTGAACGTGGAATGGAAACAGTGAACCCATGTACTGCTTCATCAGAGCACCGTAAAGCCATCTAACACTATTAACAGGTCAGTGAAATCTTGAAAGGAAAACACTGACATTGTAAATCTGTTCAAGAGAAAGAGTCTAACAGCTCTTAATTCCCAAAATATCAACAACAAAATTGGGCAAACTCTTTCTTTAGCTCAGACGCAGTCTGGACGTCTACGTATTCCAACTTCATAGTACCGTACTAACGTTCAGCACATCTACTTGGTAGATACGAATGACATAAGTAAGGTCCAAAATTCACAAGAATCGGGAGGTAAAATAATGTTATATTGCCGTGAAGATACTCTGGACATACTTTTGTACGGTTTTCTAAGAGAGGAACACATGCTCCTTTTGCAGAGACGGGCATAAAAGGGGAAATTTGGCGATCACAATTACGAACATGAACAAGTAACAAATATCTCAGTATGTGGGACTACAGCGTGTTAACAGCATCATCGTCCACCGTATATTTGGCCAGTTTAGTGGTTTTAATATTGTTTTTTTCCTCCAATACAGTTTACAAAATGTGACAAAAGTTATTTACTTCGTAAAATAGCGTACAAGCTTACTGATTGACATCGGAAACATAGAAATTCCCGATCGGAAACATCGAAATTCACGTACCGATGTAACACGGACTACAGCAGAAAAACGGGTCTTGCGCCGTCCAGGTAGGTGTGAACGGGCTGTAAGTGGTCTTCCCGCCGTTGGGGAAGTACTGCCAGTGACGTAAATACGATTGCTGAAGTTAGTAGCTCTTCTTTTTGTCGCGAGCGCGACTTTCTTATCCGATGTTACACGAAGAGGCCGGACTTCGGACGGAAGTACGGTAATATGTTCTGTGTTTTCTCTTTTATTTGGAGCTTTTTGATGCTAATTTTTGGACAATAATACTCCTAAAATATGAGTCTAATTATAGAAATCAAGTTTCTGATCATATTATGATTATAAGTGTATGTAAAACCATGCAATACCGATGTTACAACAAAAATCGCCGCGGACTTCGTTTGTAACATCGGTATGAGGTTGCTTCAAGATGCTCTGGTGTTCTTATTTTGTGACACATGTTTATGTGCCTTATAGTCTTTGTAGAAGTCACCTTGCCTCTCTTAATTATGATAGGCATAATGCTGAAAGGTTGTGTATTTCTGTATTACATTGCCATGAAAATGGCATATATTTTTGTCACAACTGGTACCACAAAAAAACCATGAGACATCAACAATGAAACAGTCACAGACAAAATAAATTTGTACACAGGCTTGTTTTTTATTCATCAAATAATTCTTCACACATCTCTCTCCAAGAATAACCACAAACCACAAGCAATTATTTGATAAAATTTTCAGAATATGACTTTTATTCCCTGCACAACATGAAAATCTAGAGCAGGCCCAACCCCATGGAATGACCCAGATATATATTTAGAACATCTTTCCATAATGTAGAAATTTCTAATGTGGTAATGGTGATGAAAAAGTTTTATAGCATTGTCAAAGTGTCTCAGGAGGGTCAGAAGTAAAGGTTGTTAAACTGAGTGATCTTGTCATTCTACAATTGTACTCTGATATTAGCGATGATTCTTTTCCTGGATGATGCTTTAAGGGTGACTTTAAGCCACCAATACCTGACAAATGTGTTTGGTTGATATCCCTTATGAAATAGTTACTATAAAAACAATTTCATGATAAAATACTGAACTGGGTGCCCACTGTTTGCTGCATACCATGATTTCATGATGAAATTTCATATGGGGATGAATAGCTGCTGGTATAACAATGACATAGGCCTGCATCTAAAACTGATTAAAGGACAAGTTCACCTTCATAGACATGTGGGTGGAGTGAATGCAGCAATATTAGTAGAACACAGCAGTGAGAGTTTGAGGAAAATGGGACAGTCCGTTCAATAGTTGTGAATTTTTTAAGTTTCTGCTCAGTCACGGCTGGATGAAAAATTAAGTAAGCTTGTGATGTCACATGAGTACAACGATATAAAGAAAGAATAAAGAAAATTCAACATATTTCCATTTTTCTCGCATAACAAAAGAACACTCGACTTCTCTCTTTCAGAAGGCAGGGGGAATAATATTACCCTTAACATACGTCAGTAGCAAGTCGAAGAAATGTGCACTTTATTCAGAAAGTAAAGTTTTGTGAAATTCTCTTTTTATTTTCCTTATATTGGTATACGCATGTGACATCATACACTGTAGTAGTCTTCTCTTCCAGCAGTGACTGTGCAGATACTTAAAATATTCATAACTTTTGAACGGATTGTCCAATTTTCCTCAAACTTTCACTGATGTGTTCTACTAATATTGCTGCCTTCTCTCAATCCTAATGTATATGAAGGTGGACTTGTCCTTTAAACTGGCATCCTTTTGAGTTATAGAGACTGATAACATCACTTTGAACTCTTTCTATTTTTGATAAATGTGCCAGACATCCCCTGTGGTTTACAAGGAAGCATTCTTGGGATTCTCATGTAACAATAAAACATACAGGTAGACATATATATTCTTTCCAAGTACCCCTAGCTTTGTCCACCCTCATTTCATGTAAATAAGAGCTACTCCTTTTCCATGCACAGGGTCTTATTGTTTTAACACTAACAATGTGACATATAGTATCAGTAAAAGTGTAGTTTTAATTAGAAAGTCACTTTTTGAGTTGAACTGAATTTGGGCAGTATATTGGTTGATACACCCTGAATATCTAGTATCCCTGTCTTTTTTATGGCTGCTAAAGATAGAGGACAATTGTATGCTGTACAGAAAGAAGGAATCATTACAAATGATACTCAAGTCCCTTTGGCATGGACTTCAAATAGTGAATGGCAATAAGTTGCATAGGGAGAGGGCCAAGCATAGGAGCTAGAAATGGATATGGCTGTGATTATCTAACTTGAGAGAGAGAATAACATTTCAAAATGCATTTGGAATGGTGTTTTTGAATGTGGTTTGAAACGTGATTCTGATGGTGCCACGTTTATCTACCCATTATTCGCGTAGAATCTCGATTTGAGTGTTGTCACTGCTTTGAGCAGTTCAACCCAGGAAGCAGAGGTCAACTGAGGCCTGTGTTGTTACCTTGCAGGTTGGATGCTGCGTGGAAGCTGACCTTGGCAGCTCAGAGATATAAATGCGTTTCAAAAAAGTGTTGCACTTATCTACTCTCAGAAAGGCGATCATGGTCTCAAACACATTTTGAAATGCCCCTTATAGAATGGCATTTCTAAATGCGTTTGAAAACACGGTTAATTGTGTTGAATATCTATCACCTGAAAATGCCTCAATCATGCTTTAATAGGATCATGATTCTGCCTCAGAAAACTTTAAGATAAATGCACTTTATGTCGGTTGGAAAGTAATCAATCATGAAGCTTTGTCAAAGTGACAAATGGAATGAGATTAAGAACGAGTATCCCCCCTGACTCACTGGAATGGCAGGGGCTCTTGGAGGCAGGTGGAGTGATCATCTAATTATTGAAGTGATTCATTGCGACTTGGAATAGATGACCGTCGCATACTTTTCATACCATTTCTATAATGGACCCAGTCTGCAGTAGAACATATCACTCTGATGAGTAGAGACATGGAAAGGGCATTATCTCTATAAATACTGACAAATTGATGGCATGTGAATGCACATTTCTTTAATCTCTCTCTCTCCCCTAATCCCTCCTTTTGCTCTCTTCACCTATCTGTATTTTGTCTACTCATCTGTCTGTCTGTCTGTCTGTCTGTCTGTCTGTCTGTCTGTCTATGTTCTGTGTTTAGTATGTGAGACATTGAATGTATTTCATTATATGTTTCACAGCCTTCTTTGTTAGCACAACTCTTAATTCTATTTTGCATACAAAATGGATCTTGGCACACTGGTTTCCTGAAAAAAAAAAAATACCGTGTGCAACCTTTGAGAGAAGGATAGTTCTATGAAAAGGAGGGGAGGGGGAGAGTGGGGAAGGGGAGAGGGGGGAAGGGGAGGGGGAGGGGGATGAAAGGAACTGATGTGACACACACTGCTTGGTAATCTTAAGAATTATGACAAAGTGGAGGCTGTGATGCCAAGGATAAAATGAGTTGCTTCCTCTTAGAATTAGTCGAAGCAGAGAAGGAAAAAAAAGATGTTTCTACTTCCTGACAACTGAGGAGCAAGTTGGATAGTAACCCCTCTGTCCTTTGAAATGATGGTATGAGAGGATGAAGGAAAAAAGGTCATCTGACAGATGAATAGTAAACTTAGATACAAAAAGAAAAAGCTTAGCTCACTCATTCTGGTGTGGAAAAAATGGATATTATTAGAGGATGTGGCATTCTGCCAGGGATATCTTTACAGCATGTTGTGCTGTTTCATTCTCTCGTTCGTTCCTGTGGGAATGTCTTATCAGAAAACAGAACATAAGTCACTCCACTGTTACTCATTTTACACACCAAACATTCATGAAGCTTATTGAAGATAATGAATGCCCCGTTCAGACCGACCTAACCCCCATCAAGTTACCCATTGGAGTCCTGTTGGTTTGACATGGAGAATCCTAATCATTATCAGTGATGAATTGTGTACACACTTGCAGCCAAAAAAAAAAAAAAAATCAGAAGCAAAAAAGATTTGAACCCTCAGCCAGCTAGCCCTGAGTGCATGCAACCTAAACAGTACCTGGAGTGCAAAGGCTGCGTTTGTATGATTTTGCATTCTTAGAAGCACTTATTTGAAACATGGTTTGACAGAGGAGCGTTTATAAGAGTTTATAGCGAGCATGTTTCTGGCTCGCTCGGACTGTGCCATTCTGCATCTCATTATGTGCAGCATGTCCCTTTGGCAATTAGATTGGTCAAACAGGGCATGAGCAACTATGACATCATTATTATAAACCATGTTTCAAATAAATACATTTATAACTTTCATAACCTTGTTTCTAAGAATCACACCTCCACAGTGCATTTCAAAATCACATTTCAAAACTTTGTAATCACAACTACCGTTTACAGCAAAATTAAAACCACAGAGCATAGTTTTAGAACCATCTCTCTACCCAGAAAAAAAGATTAAAAAATTGCTATTTATGCATTCCAATAGTGCTCACTTCACCATCAGGCAGAATACTTGAACTCATCAGTCTGGTAGAGGTGGGTTCAACAGGAGACCCCTTTCAGATTGAAGGAATGCAACAGGTGCACAAGGGGCACACCCATTCAAAATTTCTTGGTGTGAAAAGGGTATGCACTATTAGTATTTCCCAGTGGGATATACTTCTTATACAGAATGTTGCCAAAAGGATATCTTTTCATTGGATTGTAAGAAACATATGAAATTCCATTATCACGTGAGATATGAAAGAAGATATGTCAGCCACTCCAGGAGAGAAAAAAAGAGGAAAAAGGGAAATGTATTTCTCTGTGAGTGAAAGAGAAAATTTATCAACATGTTAAGTATGCACTACATGAAAAGAATGACTCAAATATTCTCACAGTGAGGCTATACAAATTTATACAAAGTACATGCCTTTAGGACAGTTGTTCAATTGATCTGTAACATCAATCACGTTTGTCTGATTTCTCTGAATATTTGCTGAGGTGTCAATTTTGATGCCTGCCTTTACGTATTCTTCACTTCAAACTCGATTCTTACTTTCAGATACATATCTTGTATCTTCATTTGTTTGAAAAGGCATCAGAAAATGAACGTGAAGATGTGGTGTATTTGAAGTGTTTGTTCGCAAAAACCGATAAGTCCATATGTGACCGTGCACCTCAAAACGAACATAAAGTCGCACACACTGATTTTGCGTGAGAACTGAAAATAAGTGAAATGGGTCAACCTAGCCGAACTTGACTTTTTCATATTTTCTGAAAGAGTGGGTCTTCTTTTACATTATGCTAAAATTTGGTATCATAAAACGGGCAGGAAAGTGTGTTTTTTTTAAGCAGTTTATCTCGAACATTTCTGGTAGAATAGTGTGATTAGGTGTGTCTTTAGAATCCCTTTTTCATTTCTGAAATACCTTGTCCACACTCTTCACTTTGAACTCGAATAACTTTTGAAAGGATGGTACTACTGCTTTAAAAGTTGGCATTGATTATGGACAGAATGTGTTAATGAGGCATGCTCAATTTCAGTTTAATCTGATAATCTCTTCATTGTTGTTACTCTGGTAGTTTACTTCCTGTTTTTTGTCCCATTCACCGCACAGCCAGCACGGTTTGGTAAAGATTAAGCGCTTAAATAGACACTGTACTTCAGAGCCTCTTTTCTCAGTTCACACTTTTCCTGAGTTTGTGCTTTCTTTCCAATATTTAGATAGGTTAGGAGAGTCCATTTGATTGAAGGTATACATCATTTTAAAGTTTAAGTCTGCTCTTTCACAATATGGTCTTAACTAAAAATTCATGTCTGGCGACTTTATGTTCGTTTTGAGGTTCACGGTCACATATTTGCCAAATGGAGATATTTGCGATTAAAGGTCAAGAAAAATAAAGAGAATAATAAGAAATTTTTTGCTTCTTTTGACCATAACTTCAAAAATGTACCTTTATATGTAGTGATCAATATATCATTTAAAAGGTATTATTTTGTACTTTATGACAGATACCGTACTTCAAAATCTTCAAAAATGGACTTATCGGTTTTTGCGAACAAACTCTTCATTTCGTGATCACATCAAAATGTATGATTCATGTTTGAAGTACATTATTTTTCAGAAATCACACCTTTTTCCTCACCCCCTCAATACATGCATGTGTAGAATGAAGGCGCCATGTGACCTCACTAGGATAGAACAGCAGAAAAATTAAAGGTTCACCTTCAGTCCCTTGTGCTAAATTACGAGAGGTTGACGACAGTGTGACAATATTTCAAAAATCAGGTTGGCAAATGTTGTGTTCATGAACTGTTTACCATAGCAACCATGATACTAGACAGTGAAAGGGCATAATTTTACAAAACATACATACATGTATTCCATCCGCTTGACTTAATAGGCCTATGCATTTGGCAGGGTATGGCCCCTTACTTCAAACAGGCACTAAAGCCCCTACATGTACTTAGTCACAGTTTTCACAGCTGTCATTGAGTTTTAGTCGCTCCAGACAAACTTACATGAGGGTTTGTAGCACCTTAGGGGACTTGCCCAACCTAGCTTTAACCCTCCAGGCCCCTTTCATATAACGTTCTGCATTTTCACCGGTGCAAGAAGTGTCACCTTGGCAACAGTTGGGCTGCAGCCTATCAGCCATGACCATTGAGGTTGTTGCTGTAATAGCTGCGATTATAGTATAGTAGATTGCAATGAATTGTTCCAGTAAGGGCACTCCTCTCTTGTTATGAATTGTTCCAGTAAGCACACTCCTCTCTATGAAATGGGCTCCTGATTTAAAGGAGGAAATCACAGTCGACACAAATAAATAGTCTCTAGAGAATGAAAGGGATGACTTTACCTTTAAGCAAGAGAGAGTTTGATCATGACCTCAGTAGGCTGAATGTGAAGGGGGCTGTCCCCACAAGTTACTCCATGAGGGGGCCCTGTGGTTAGGATGAGTAATGGCTCTCAAGTGTAAACAAGCACCCTACTACATGAGGCACCACATGGGTACAGGCAACAGTGGCATCGTTCCCATTCGTCTTTATTGTCACCACCATCTTTGTCATCAACATCATCATTATCATCATCATCATCATTATCATCATCAACATCATCTTCGTCAACATCATCAACATCATCTCACCATCATTATCATTATCACCATCATCATCATTGTAATCATCATCATCATCATAATTATCATTATCATAATCATATTATCATCATCATCATCATTATCATTGTCATTATCAATATCACCATCATCGTCATCGTCATCATCATCATCATCATCATCATCATCATCATCATTATCATTATCATTATCACCATCATCGTAATTGTCATCATCATCATCATCATTATCATCATCATCATCATCCTTATCCTTGAAGTTTCCAAAGCATAAAATCACTGGAATCCATGGTTGCCAGAAGCTTCACATACATATTCTTTTTTTATTACAATGAAGATAACTATCATTAATGATAAGAGAAATTGCTCTCTCTTACCCGAGAGCTTGTTGACACTTTGCTTATTGATAGTTAAACTCATACTTTTTCATCAACAAGTACCAGTGGATGATGAAAGTCAGAGGCCTAATGGTAAAATGGTAAAATGCCCAGCAGGCAAGGTTACAGATAATTTTAATTCTATCATGAACTGGACAGTGCAGCTACTACCACAAGGAGTTAGGATATATGACTGTGTACAATGTTTATTAATTCAGTTAAAGACACACAACAATGTTTTATTGTAACTGATAGACATTAATTAATTAATTTGAACAATGTTTGATGTGCATGTTTACCTGAGGCTAGCTTGAGCATGTACAATTTGAGGTGTTCATCAACTCAGTGCTGACAGGGATCAAGCTTACCTCAAATTTTCACTGACGTTGCAGAGAGGTTGCCAAGCTACTGTAGGCTTGTATGTACAACTGTGCTTACACAGGCTGTGCTGGGGGGGGGGGGGCACTATCATTTGTCATCAAACTTACTGTCTACAACTTAACCACAGGAAATCTTGTGGTTAAGAACACCAGGTTCAGTTGAAGAGAACTTAAAGTTAGTAAGTTAATAAAGTGAGTGTTCACATGGACTGTAACTTACCAGTTAAGGACGGGCTAATTTTGCTACAACACGCATATTCCATAGACACCTGTCTGAGTATTCCCAGGACTAGTCTTGAATGGGTTAAAGTTTAATGTCTTTGGGGCTCTGCTATCATTGAAGTTACTAGCTCAAATTGACTTTGAGTGAAGTCAACTATATGAGCCTCACCAAAGTATAACCCATAGTAAAATGATTTCTGACTCATCCTTTACCGGGAGGAGAATGCTCTTTCTATTTGTGAGGGAAATTTGAGGCTTCTGTGTTTGTATCACATCATGGATGGAAGCATCTAAAACTGTCACCCCACTATCAATTTGATGACATAGAACATTAGTTTTCATCAGAGTTAGGAAAAAACAACGGCACATGATTGCAATCTTCATGATTTCGTGGAGAAGGAATTATTACTGGAATAGACCTTGCATAGCTTGTTTTTTTCTCTCTCACCAAACTGTGACAGAATCATTCCTCTCTTTTGTGAGCCTTCATCCTCTACACCAGATTTTACTTTTTTTACCCTATCAGAGTTGAAAGAACTAAAGATTAAAGGGATGGTACAGTTTTGGTTGAGATGGGGCTTCAGGTTTCCAACTTCTTTTAGTGATAATTCTTTTGAGATGATGAGAAACCTCTTCTGAAATATGAAAGAGCATACGATTCTAAGAGAAATTCAAAGTTTATTAGATGAAAATTGGTTTTGAAATGGCTGAGATATGTGTATCCAAAACAAAGCGACCCTGTCCTACCTTTTATTAGGATCGCTTTGTTTTACTTAGTTTCCAGATATCTTGGCCATTTCAAAGCCGATTTTCATCAAGTAAGCTTTGAATTTCTGTTAGATGCTCTTTAACATTTCAGAAAGTGGTTTCTAAGTATCTTGCAAAAATTTAACAGCTGAATTCTCACCTCAACCAATACTGCATTGTATACTATTCCTTTTCGAAGCTAAAACAATGAGCACAAAGTTATTCCTTGCAGTCTGACCCTCTTGAGACCTATCATCCCAAAATGTCACTGCCATTATAAATAAAGCGGTTGCCAAGGGTAACAGTAGGTTTAAATCGTCACATATTTTCTCCTACTCTGACACATCTTTTTGTCATATTTTGATACTCAAGCACTTCCCAGTCAAGTACTGTATTGCAGTTGACTGATCAAACAAATTTAACAAATCTCAGTTTGTACCCTGCTGATGGAAAAGTTTGTTTTCATATGGAAACTCGTGTCAATAGATATCTTGAAAGAAGCTCATATAGACACATTACTTCACGTACTGAATAGAAACATTTTGTCTTTGAAAAAAAAGGATGCTTGCACCTTTGTCAAGTTTTTCTACCTACTGCTCTCTATTTACCTACCTATTTTTTTTTTTCTCTCTCCTGCTTCAAGCATGCCCAGTCAGCTCTGTAGAGTAGTAGTTTGTGAAATTTGTGACCCAATAATTCGTCGCTATTCTCCCCCGCTGAGTGTTTTTACTTGTTTCATGTTTCGGGTGTCGCTCTCCTCCCAAAAAGACATTCCAGGCAACTTTTGTTTGGAGGTAACCCGTGGGACAATTGTCCGCATGTGATGAGAGGACAAGCAAAAGGGGGGGGGGGGGGGGGGGAAGAAAAGGAAAAAATTGCTCGGCATGTGCTATGGTGTGAATTCGATGCAAGGGGTATTCAGTGTCTATGGAATATGTTATTGCACAGTTGAAATACATTCCCAAAGCTGCATATAATGTGCATTAATATCTGGCAAGCATGCAATCCGCAATAAGTTCATGTTAATTCTGTGGCACACATGCATGCATTGCTAGCCTAGCTCTGTGAGTGGGGGGGGGGGGGGGGGGTGGGGGGGGGGAGTTAATTACTTAAAGACTGGGGTAAAAGTTTCGGGATCATTTAGAAGGGGGCCTAAAGTATAGTCCTAAGAATCCAGAGCTAGAATCGGGGTGAGGCTCTGGTTGATTTAGGGGGCCAGGCTCTGTGACGGCATTATGGTTTGGAAGTGAACTCATTCGTTTTACGTATAGGAAGTACTGTAGGATTAAGGATGGGATGGTGGAGCATATGCAAATGAAATGCTTTCTATCCTTTTATTTTTGTGTAGACTCAATTCCAGCAGCAAAATCCATACATGGCCTAGCTGTGTAGACACTCTGTCTGCAGGGATGGCGCAGTTTTCTTAGTCTTTGAAAAATATAATATGATTGCATAAAATATGGTATTCATTCTTTTTTTTTTACATGATTGTGTATGATGCAGACTTACAAGGCAATGACTATATCAAAAGAAAGTGATAAATTGTTTCCTATCAAATTAGTAGGCCTATAAGATTACCCCCAATAATGCATATCAGACAACATATTGTACAAGAGCAGGCAAAATCTCCATTGTGAAGTGATAGTAGTGGCACAGTCCTATTTGATATAGGCCTACTCAGTAGATGCTACTGCAATGACACAGAACTACTTGTGACCAATATCAATACTCGCTTGACTTTGTAATGACACACCACTGTGCCAAAGTCCTATAGGCCTAATAGCCAAAACATTAACAAGCATGGATAATTTATGCTTTTCTTAGATTTCTTGTGAAAAATAATTTCTTTAAGATTTCTTTTCTTTTCTCTTCCTTGGAGCATAAAGCGTGTCTTTAAGTTTGAGATGGACAAGTGTACGTACGGCTTGACGTCGAATCCAGATCAAGCACCCAAAAATAATTGTTATCTTTCTCCTTATATGAATTTGCTACTGGTTGTGAGCTCCTCTAAGTTGAGGCAGCCGCAGCAGTATTTATCTGTAACAAAAGATTCCATCTAGCTAAAGCTTGAGAAATCAAGCATTTGATGGTTCCTTTATATATTCCGCTATCGAGTAATGACCCACTGCAAGATACACAAAGATATCTTCTGCTGCAGAGACTTGTATTGTGATTTTGAAGGACAAATGTGTTTTGTGAAAATTGTGCATCAAAATCTAGAGTTATAAAAAGGGTTTTTGAAATTCTGCCCATTGAGAATATTTTTTTTTTAAAGAATAAGTTTGGAATCTTGTATCCACATTCCTAAATTCCACTGACCTGAAGAGACAAAAAGATATAAGGAAAGCCCTGAAAGGTAAGATGAGAATTTGGATGGGATGGGCAAAGTGCTATTTATTTTGTTGTCGGACATATTCACTGAAAAAAAAAAAAAGATTCTGAAGTGCCAGAAAACGAATAAAGGTGCACACAAATGGATTATTTTTAATGCTGTACAGTGATATATCGTGTAGTTCTTTTTCCAGCGGCTCTGACCTGAATAAATGACAGATTTGTTGAGAACAAAATATTATAGAGGGAAAGAAAGGCAAAATTCTTATTGTCTTTCGAAGGACATCATTTGAAAATACAAGGCCAACCTCTGGTCTTTTCTAGCAGCTGTGGTATAACATTTGGCAGTTGTGAACAGCCTGTCATGGGGCCTATAAAGCGATTTCTAGGGAGAAATAAATCAAAGGAGTGACCAGTTTTGGCATTCTTATTTCGGTGATTGCAGCAAGAGGTACAGCAGGGGTATAGAGGCAGATACCTAGCTAATTTTTGGTGAAGCGCATGGATTATATCTTTCCTTGAAGCAGTCATGTGTCAGTGAAAGTAATCTGAGATGTTGAGGAATAACTGCATTCCAGGAGTGGAGGAATGTTAAGGCACAAACTAAAACCAAAGTTTTAATCCATTCCTACATTTTATGGTGGATAATCATTGCACTCTAGCAGTACATTCCATAGTGAACATCCCAGAGCTAGAGGATTCGCCACTACTCCTGAGCTTACAGCCACCGAGAGCTTAGCTAGCTCTAGGTCTAGTCCTCTGCCCCCCCCCCCCCTTCCCCACACTCGCTGAGAGTTGTCAGACGTCATTTCTCCAACCCCTGCCTGACTCCCGAACGAACGGCTCCCTTACTCGGTGGAAGCCAGCCAGCCAGAGATTCTGCCCATGATAGCAGGCGTGGGGGGCTGTCATTTTGCGGGAGGGAGAGGTTGCCAAGAGGACGCGCTCAAACCAACGTTACCTACTTCCCTGGGAGACCGCTCGGACGACTTCTCGTTTTCCTGTGTACTTAGATGCATTGCAACAAGTGATGTGCACATCTGTGTTTATTCTATGCACCCATGATTTCATAAACCGCATTTCCATAAACTCGGACCAGTACTCAGCCACCTCCAACCCCATATTGTTATTTTCACACATTTTCGTGTGATTCCAGCATCACCAAGGATTCTGAAAAATCAATATCTCAGGCAGGGGAACGAAACCACATGCAGCAGATTTCACAGACTCTTAGTGGACGGAAACAAAAAGAATGAGAAGTTTTCATTTCAGATTATTGATCTGAGCCTCGTTTATGCCGGAGACTATCTGGGAGTGCAGTGTTTTGAGCAGTCTCTGTGAAGTGGATTTGTGATTTTGTCCTTTGCCAGTTACGTGTGTTTGATTCTCGTCCCCGTGGAAACTTAAGATAGATGCCGTCTTCGTTCTTGTTTCTCCTAAGTTGAAGGATATTGTACGGACATCATGAGGAAGCTGAAGAAGTGGTTCATGCGTCACAAACGCAACCGCAACCCCAATGCCCCCGTAAGTAGCTGCGTGCCTGCCCTCTCCTCATGTATCATGATTGTCTGATAAGGCCTAATGTGTTTGAAAGGATTATTATCACACAGTGGATCTGTTGTTTTGGGGAAGTTTACGTCTATCTGTAGCAGCCATACATTCCTGAAACCTTGACAATAGTGTGGTCAAAACTAAAGAATGTTGAGGTGTACCTGTAAGTGAAAGATTATGAAGGATATGAATGACTATAGACCTTGTAGGCTGTTTCTCATCAAAAGATTGACCTTCAGGTCACAATCTCCTGAAATTGCAGTTGCTTCCAAATTTCTTGTTACGATGTATTTTAGATAAATACCTTCAGGTAGGGGATCTACTCTTTTGTAACATACCTCAATTGTGGGGTTAAATAGATCTAAACTAATGTTTACCATGTGGTAAAGCTGTCTTACATATTTCAGTGAAAAGACTCTGGTTGCTAAAGATTCACAGAATTTCTGTTTTGTCAAATTGTATGAAGAAAGCTGGTAGCTGTTGAAAGCTGTTTAGATGATGCAATAAGCTGATGTGATATTTATGATATTAGTCTGTTTACAATTTAAGACATTTTACCCCATGGCCATTGGGAATAAGGATCTTGTAGAAAGTCTGGATATTATATTTTAGTATCTGTTCGGGATAAACAGATAAACTGCAACATGTCAGTATGGAGTGTTCTTGTAGAAAGGCTAGAATGTTGTAGAGTGCTCCTAGCTCATAGAGTGAGTGACTGCATTGATTTCACATCATCCTGCTACTTTTAAGTCTTCTTGTTGTTGTTTGTCAATAGATATTATTCTATTGTCACTTCAATGGGCTAGCCATCCTTGTTGACATCGATGTCAAATGTCAGAAGGGTACTGCTGTGTCACAAAAATTGTCCCATTCCCTTGAACAGATGCATTGAGGTGCAAGAAAGGATCCCATAATATTGCCTGTCAATGTAACAGGTACCATCTCTGTTTGACGCGTGCCCAGATTGTCAGTGGTGACTAATGCGCAGTAGCACATAAGGTTTACATATCGCAGTGCTGTTACGTCTTGCGGCAATAATGGAGGAAAAAAGCATTGATGGACATTGAGGGTATGACGAGCGACAGTAAGGAGCAGTTGGCCGCTACCTATCAAGGCTTTTCGCTACCCTTAATATCAGAACAATGACAAACTTACAGGGAGTGAAATTGAAATGCACTTTTGTAGCTCTCAGAGCAAGAAGGACCTTGTATTCAACTTTAGACCCCCATCCTTCCTTGTGGCTACTGTCACAGATTGAGCCACATGTGTCCTCCAGGGCTAAAAGGGTGTGTCTGTGTTCAAATCATTTATTTTAATGATTTGTCCTTTTAACATATACAGAACTTTTATGAAGTCATGTTTCTTAATGTAATACTCCTTTAACAAATAATTGAAATGTTTAACATTCATCAGTCGCTATGAAGTATGACCCTTTCTGAACTCAGAAATTACTTTCAGACTCAAGCCTTAAAGGGATCGTACAGTTTTGGTTGAGACCTAATTTCAGGTTTCTAACATTTTTTGATGAGATAATGAGAAACCTCTTACGAAATATGAAAAAGCATGTAATTCTATGAGGAATTCAACGTTTATTTGATGAAAATTGGCTTTGAAATGGCTGAGATATCCAAAAAAAAGCGATTCTAATAAAGTGTGGGACCCACACTTTATTATGATCACTTTGTTTTACTTTGTTTTTGGATGTTTCAGCCATTCCAAACCCAATTTTCATCAAATAAACTTTGAATTCCTCTTAAGATGGTATGTTCTGTACTAGAGTAAAATATCCCGTTTGCGGCAGTTTAAGCATTGTTAAGAGTTTTTCCAACTTGTACACAAATCAGGCAATTTATTTTCAACCATTTCATATATCATAGACAAGATTATTCATTAACGCAATTGTTTTCATGAAAGAAATTTACCATTGACCAACGCAGTTTTCATGATTTACCAGGGCAAAACCCGGCACAATTTTCGCCGATAAGGGCGATATGCGACGTAGTATTTCTGCTTGCGGCACGATGTACAATCCCTATGCAATACGCGCGTGCTCCGCGATCTTTAGCTGAACGCCTTCACATGTCTCGCGAACATTGCGTAAGCGCCAATTCCCATTGCGAAAGCACGTGAAAATAGCGTGCGCACATGCATTGGCCGCAAACAAGATCGCAATTCTGGCGGTTTTGTTGATGTCTTTCTCGTGTCTTTCTCATTTTTTTTGCGATGGTAACATCCACTTTCCGAAAAAAATGGCGGCCCACATCGGCTCGCGAAAATTCTATTTTACGTGAGGATATGTTTTCAAAATCTATGAACATCGAGAAAACGACAAAAAATCCAGTTTCTTGGACCATTGTTTCTTAACTGTTATGTTAAGAAGTACCGAAAATTTCATTTTGGATGCGATATGTTGTCATTTAGGTGAGAAAATTTCACTTTCGTCAGAGATCGTGCCCATTTTATCGGTTGGTTTTTTGTTGATTGCTAGCGTGTTAGTATATATGTAGTGTGCATGTAACAGTGCAATGCTGTGTTTAGCTGTATATTACCGTGTATGTTGTACCTGCCGCGAACGGCTGCACGGCCGCTTACTGACGCAGTTACTCTATATAATAAGTGTTTTCTAGGTATCTCAAAAAAGTTAAAGGCCCAATTTTCATCTCCACCAATACTGTACTATCCCTTTAACATAAGAGTTTGAAATCAGTGATATTCTTAAAAGACAGACACACACAAGTATGGATAGCCCATGATACTGAAAAGGACTGAGGTGATTTTACATGGTGAGTTGTGAATTGAGCCAAACACCCTGGGTGCAGAATGTTTATGGCATGGTGAATGTCTGTCATTAGTTAAACAATACAAGAGAGAGAACTTCTGCAAGCAAACCATTGTTTTTCAAACATCAGTCCATCTGCCTGCAATAGGCATATAAATATATTTAGGCATATTTATGTCTATGTACATATGGTAGCTTCAGAACAATGCAGTGTACAGATGTATTTTCTCTCACACTCAGTCTTTAGCTATGGATACCATAATTGTTTCATTATCTACCGACAATACAGATATAAGAATATGAAATACATTGTAAGATGAATTTATGCTTGCAATAAATGATATTTGTTACTAGATATTCATTCTTTAAATAGTTGTGAAGGGTGCTTACACTTCTGTTTATTGGCAACAAAATATAATGGAAAATGGATGCAGATGTGGAAGCGAAACAAAGTAATGGGCTTCAATCTATTCATGAAATGACAATTGTCAGTCACAAACAGATTCAGTGAAAGGGAAGTTATCCTAATAAGGATTTGTTCTGTCAAATCAAAATAATTGGAGGCATGCTTGCTGCAGCGTTATGAGGCAAGTTCAGTCATTTATTTCTCCTGTCATGGTGGGGGTGAGGGAATGTGCTGGCAGGAAAAGAAAAATGCAAAGATGGAAATTGAGTATGATTATGTAATGTGAATTGGGCAGAGCCTCTAACCCCCCCCCCCCCCCACACACACACACAGGCACCCTTTTCATCTGTAGTGTTTATCACCTATGCGTTTGTCATACCTTGGGTTGTGTAAACCCAATTAGATGCAAATTATGCCCAACAGCTGCTATGAGGAATATAAATCCGGGAGATCACGAACCCATCAAAGAATTGTGGAGAGCATCGTGAGATTAAGGAAACAATGATTAGTCATTATCCAGTTATCACCTACAGGTGTTGTGACGAGGTGACAAGTGACAGATCTCATTGCATATCAAATCACATCCATATCCACACCGCCCCCCCTTCCTCTATTTCCTGTAACCTTCTAAAGTAGGTACATGGGACATTCAAGATATTTATGTTTGCTCTGTACACATACATTTGTAGAGGATACTTTTTATTTTACTTTAGCCCGTTTAGGACGAGTCCTAAGTGTACCCGGGCAAGTATCTATGGGAAATGACCAGCCTGTCCTCAACGGGTTAATGATAGTGAGTGGTCATCCCAATTGTGCAAATTATGTGATTGTCACATATTCCAATCATTTAAAATGACAAATGTAGTGATGACATTACTGGTAAGATTACAATGTAGCTGCAAAATAGCAGCCGCATGGTGGTACTGACTGTACAGTCAGGATGGTGATAAGAATGATAATGACTATAAAAAATAAGCCAGAAAAGAAACACACTTTTGCTGCAGTTATATTGCTATCCCAATATAGCCCTAAATGCTTGGTGAATCTTGTTAGAAAGAGAGATGTACAAGAGATGAGAACATGATTAAAAATAGCAAAAATGACAATAGTCTTTATCATATTTTTACACAAGAAAAATTTAATGTCTCAGTGTTGAGATAGAATATCAATATCCCACTATGATAATTTGTAGTGAATGTCAAAGAAATTAAGGAAAGATCACATCTCCTAGTTCATTGAAACCAGTAAAATCAGTTGAACCAGGGAGGCAGTCAAACTACATGTATATCACCAGTAACTGTGTATTTATGGATTCTCTTGCAGACAGTCTTTACAGAGTCAATATATTCCATGCAACAACAACAGCATCAATGACAACTTACGGAGTTCAGAGTAAGGGTGACACATTCTCCCCCCCCCCATCTTATATGAGATAGCTAGAGCAGTGTAAGTTGCTTAATTAGCAGACCAGGAAATGATCCAAGCATTTACAGCTCGTACCCCCTGTCAGAAACGACTCTGAAGGGGCACTGACACTTGTCACCATCAGTCACCAAGACACGGACTAGCGAGTTGTCTCTACAGATATTCAGAAACAGATTAACTTGTCGTAGAGAGAAAGTGTTAATAGGGATAAGAGGAAGATAGAGAGAGATGTCTTGAGACGTTTTGAAAGAGAAAGAAGACCTTTTGCCGGGCGACTTGGAGATGTGATCTGAGAGATGCTAAGTCAGAATTAAGCCCGTAGATGAGGAATGAGATATGAGCGGGAGGGTCTCATACCCCAAGAGTCCGTATAAGCCTTTCTGCATGTGATGATACTTTAATCGATGCGCCTCTCTAGCATGGATGATCAGAATTGGGCTCCAGTTGTAAGCCCTGATCAAGGTGAATTTTGAAACTTCTGTCCCCCTCGCAGACGCTCCTTGATCGAGATGTCGCGGGAGACGCGCTTTAGCGAAGATTTGGGGAAGGAAGGAAGTGAAATATTAACGTTACCCAGACAACGGTCTTAATATCAAGACCGTGCCAAAACAGACAGTATTGAAAATGAAGCAATTATCAACCAAAACGCATCAGGCTGGGAACAGATGGGCGGCGAGAATGATTTGCTGCGAAGAACTGATATTGATCAGTCCTTATTATGCCTTTGTCACAGCTGTTGGTGGTTGTTCCTATGGGAAGGTTGTCTGTTCAAAGTAGTGTCTCTGATTTGCCAGCCTGTTCAAATCCACCTGTGCCTATAGCAACTGGCATCAGAGTAGACCTATACCGTGTGCCAAGTCTGGACGCTCATCCTCACCATGAGGACAGAATCCCATCAGGAGCGATCCTGAAGACCGCTCCACAGTTGTTGTTATTATGCCACAGACCAATCCTACTGGAGTTTGGACCACAGAGTCACCTGGTTGGCACACCTTTATTGTGGCAGGTGTTCATATAGCGATGCAAGATGATAACATCTGAACCACCTCAACACACTGAGGACAAACTGATTTTGTTTTAATAGGCATTTCCTATAGACATCTGCCCGAGTATACAGGGACTAGTCTTTCACGTGTTATGAGGCATAGTCATTGAAAATTAGGAGTTAGATCTTACATCACAGTATGAACTGTAGAGCAAGAAGTAGGCCTGTGCGTACAATAGGACTATTTGATGCATAGATGGTGATATTTAAGAATGTTTTCAAAATGCCCATTTATACAGCAAACTTTAATTCTGAGCTCAGCGGAGCTATGTTACAAAAGCTTGAAAAGGATCTATGCCCTCTCTCGATTAAAACTTTTAATCTAACAGAAGTGGTCTTCCAGCAAAGTAAAGTAACATTCTACAGAGCATCCTGTACAGCAGTCAACAGAGAGAGAAAGGTCAATGTCTTTCAACACAAGTTAGGGAGTAATGGCAAATCACCTGGGGGCAAACCAACAAATGGCTCCCCACTGTGTTGAGAATGTTTTCCCTTATGTTATCTTGGAATGTCAAAATGGCTTTTGGTCACAACAGAATTAACTACAAAAGAATTTTCTTTTTTTCCTCACGGGAGAAAAGTGTCTGGATTTCTCCTGATTAGTGACTTCACGTTTTTTTGTCTTTTTTAAAAAAAACATTTTTCTTTTAGTTTTCAGTGGGGTAGATAGACTTAAAATGCATATTCATTCATTTGATTATTGATGAATATTTACAATGTTTGTTATCTTCCTGTCTGATCTCTGTATTTGATTAATGATTGATTGATTTTTTTCTTTGATTTGCATTATAGTATAAGTTCTATTGCAGTGATGATGTAGAAGAACCATCATAATTTCCTTTCCAAGTTGTATAAATCTGACCTAATCTAATGAGGAGGATTTTTATGCCTCTGCCATAAAGTTATAGCCAGAGGCTTCTTTTTTTTTCAATTAAAAAACGTTAATAAATAAATTTTAGTAAGCTTTTATGTTGAGGTACAGTTATTAAAATTAGAGGAATAAGAGCTTTATTTGGACAGAACATATAAAAAGAGTCAGCATTGAAATAGGCTAATTTAGTATCAAATAGTGTTTTATCATATTGAGTCACACAATGCCCTTTGTAGTAATTGTACATTGAGCTTGTGACAGAATAGCAAAGTAATTGTAAAATTTATGCCATGTGTTCACTGAAGTGAATTCCAAGTGGTGTAGGCCTACAAGCAATCCACTCAGAGAATTTATTCAGCTTCTGGAATCCACTGCCACCAAGAATCGTGCAGCTTGATATGTTGAAGAGCAGGCTGTCACGTCACTCGCAGCTTTCAATTTAGGTAGATGTTACGATCAATATTTAATACCGATCTCGCTCTCTGCTTTGTGCATGAGTGCATACGCTGGATTCAAACCTGAACTTCAATGCCTGGCTATAGGCATGATGGGATATGGTCTAATTTGTCAAAAATACCCTCTGCGCATTGTTGCCCACAATATGTTTGAGCAATCTATTATTTAAAAAGCAGTTGGGGCTCGTTATGCTTTCAAAAGTTCATGGCCGAGTTGATTTTTGTTTCTGAAAGTCAGTGCAATGGGTCTCTTTTGTTCATTTGTATTTTTATCGTTGGGCTTTCGTCAAACATCTCGTTACCATTGGCAACCAGTCCGGAAACGATGCCAAAGATAGTTTGAAATACTGGTCCCGAGAGAGTAAGCTAAGATAGTGATGAACTCCATGTTGATTTGAATCAATGAAACGACAGATCAAGAGGGAGACATGCGGGCAGAATTTAAATGCCAACCTCACTAGTCGGCTCTGTGGAGATAGATGTGTTTTTATTGAGCTGCTTAAATGATGGAGCTGTGATATTAAACAAAAGGGATGAGCTGAAATGAGGGAAATATATGACCCAGGAATGGCAAGGACATAGAAATGATGGAGTTAACAAGATTTTGATGACAATTTGACTTGCGCCATCATTCAGACTGTTTTTGCTTGTTTTGTTTAGTTTGTTTTTTTTTCTGATTGCGATACAGTATGTTTGTAGCTGAGTTTCAAGTGTTTGTGATTCTGTGCATTACTATTTTTTTTTAAAGACAAAGTAATGAAAATTCCTAAACACGTGAAAATGAATTACCGGTGCCCTTGATCACTGAAAACAATCAGTTGCACTTCTCCAAAATAGATTTGTAATATCAGGCAGCTATTGTAATTTGCAGTGTGAGGACTGAAATGAATATAATGTGTGTACTTCATTAAATTTCAGCACATGCCACTGAACTTTTGGATCATTTAGCCTTTGTTCAACTTGTAGCTTGAATGCAATTTCTTTAAAAAAACATTCACAAATGGTGCACATATGTTATTTATTCTATTGTCTACATTATCAATTCTTTTCTCCTTAAGAAATAAAAAGTTTGATGGAACAGAAACCTCCAAATACCATGGTGATATTGGTTGCTAATTCATGTAGACTCACTGCCATTCTAGTATGACTGGATGTGAATTGAGTTGCATGAGATTTTATGATGTCAATGAAAATATATTTCATACTGGCTACATTAAGAAGTACAATTTAACAGTTTCAGTAGAGTAAATTGTCACTTCAGAGAGGAAACATAATTCTCTCTGAAACCAAATTACTTGCATACTGTACCAGATCTATATCCATAGGATTTAAACCTACGTGTACAATTGTAATTGGCATGGGTATATTGATTCTGCTTTGTTGTGGAGATACATAATCCCTATTTGTTATGTGAATTGCATAACTGATTGGCAAAATGAGAATTCTTCAAATTAATATAAAGACAAACAAAATATCATCACACATTTACTGGGTGAATATCTTTAAATGTGATTAATCTTTATACAAACAGCATACTTACAATGAGCCTTGGAGAGTTAGAAAAAATGATGAGGTGAGATTGGGCATTTATGCAACATGACTACAAAAATTCCAGTATCAAAAAGCAAATCCTCTCCAAAATTGTATCAATTTGGTAAGAAAAAGAAAAAAAAAAACCCTGCCGAACAGTGCAAAAATTATCAAAATTGGATAAGAAATGAGGAAGTTTTGACATTTGGAAATTTCAAAATTTTTCAGAAAACTTTTTTTTTGGACCAGTCGTTATGAATATTTATTCCAGCAAGTTAATGATGTGAAGAAATGTGAAATGTCAAAATGTCACACATGTATCTTCCTTATTTCTTATCCAATTTTATCCATTTGGAGAACATTTTGTATTGTAAAGGGATTTTTGTTCTCTTTCTTTCAGAGTGTATTTATTTTGGGGTGGATTTCCTCTTTAAGTAATCAGAAGGACAAGTAAATATTTGAAAAACAGCATAAGCGCTCTCAGTGACAAGCCAGCAGACCTTGCATATGTAAACAAGCATGTTGCATCCCCCCCCCCCCCCTCATTGAATGTGAAAGAACCAATGGATATAGGAGTGCATATACCAATTTAGAAGCAAATGATGATCTAAAATTTTTTTTTACTGTAAAACGAGGAATGTTCGCGTGCATTTTAATTTCGCGAATTTCGCAAGAGCAAAAATTCATGAAATTAAAATGCATGTTAAAGTTCTTGTCTACACTATATGCATTGATGATTGAATGTTAGAGGCAACTCGCGAAAATTACATGCCACGAAAAAGGCCGTCAGCTCCAATTAGCGACAATTTCATGCCACGAATATATCTTGTTTTACAGTATATCCAGGCAGAGAATATAGAGGGGGAAGCCATCAGTGGAATAGCTGTGACCTATGTGGGCTGGATGACACTTTAAAGAGACAGAGATTAGGTATGCATGGGAGTCTAATAGGAGAG
The DNA here is from genome assembly GCF_040938485.1 of Diadema antillarum. Classification (NCBI taxonomy): domain Eukaryota; kingdom Metazoa; phylum Echinodermata; class Echinoidea; order Diadematoida; family Diadematidae; genus Diadema; species Diadema antillarum. The sequence goes on from NW_027270960.1 coordinate 13,762,634, forward strand.
ATAAATTCCTGTCAAGAATTTATTCTAATTGACCTCTGGCGGGATTAACTATAATTACAAACATGTAGCATGCCAGAGTGATATCACCTTGATTTGAATTATATTTTGCTAGGGAAAGAGAGAGAGTGGGCAGCTCAAAAGCATTATTGGTCATGGCAGACTTGTAACATTAGGCAATTTAAGCATTATATGGGAGAGGGTATATAATTAGAATTAAACATAGGGAGTGAAGTAGCTCACACTGATACAAAGAATCCAAGGCTTATGTATCTGATGTGAATGGGGGAATGTCAAGCTGTCTGGACACACTCATTGGTTGAAGACCATTTCCATTCTTTTCACTAGAGTCTGTGATGAATGACCTCTTCAATTGGACATGCTTTGATAAGAATGGTATTGAATGTATTCAATTTTGATTCACAGGTAGCCACAGACATATTACACCAGTCTTGTAAATTGAGCATTTACTCTTAATGATATTCAACTAATTTGCCAGGATTAGACTATTGGGAAATGTTAGTGGAGCCTGTAGTTATATAAACCTTGGGCCTTGGGTTATTTTGCAGCAGAAATTGTCCTATTGTCCTTGGTATCACTGTGCCTTTTTGTCCTGTTGTTCTTTGCTGCAGAAATTATTGTCTTGCCATCATTAAAATTGGCAACTCCAGATTGTACTGCATACTGAGTAGTCTACATCACAGAACGATTAGATGAAGTGATTAAATCTACTCACTATCCACAAAAACAGAGCCTAGATTTAGAAACAAGAAATGCCTATTTGATATTTGAGATGGAAAATGTTTACTAAATCTGTCTTCTGATATGTACAGCCATTTTGAATGTCAGTCATAAAGTTGCCTTTGGAAGAAAAATCATTTGAGGCTGTTAACGATTTGGAACCAAATGAAAAACAGTATATTTTTAACCAACACATGACTCAAATGGAAGTCCACCCTGTGAAATATCAGTTATGAATAATATTCCAAGTTATAATAAAAAGATACTGTATCATACTACAAAAATATGATATCTTGGACTTGATGGTTTAGGTATGCATAATGAAGATGTAACCATAGATATCTTGATCATATTGACTGTTGTTCCTTTTCAAATCAACCACAATGAACTGTGTGCATCTACCCTATTAATATAAACAACACAATTTTGACGGCATGTATTGAAAGTTGAATTTCTGCCTTTGGCCAAACCTGTACATCTGGTCTGAATATTTTTTATAGGTGTAGGGCTAACATAAATGTAGCAAAAGTCAAATCAAAAAGAGTAGGTCCCCTATACAGTTTGTCAAGATATCTAAAAATAGCAACAATAAAGACTAATTCCTTTTAAGTGCTGACAATCAATCTAAATCACATGTCTCTCCTTGTGATCAGCTTACAAAACATGTTTTGCAGTTTTTGGTTCATGTTATGCAACATCACAGCAATGGAAAAAAAAATAAGCAAGCTGAATGTCTTTCATTCCATTGTGGGAGTACAAACTAAATGTCAGGAGATTCAATCAATCTTGTCAAGTCTAGAAAGTATCACCCCCCCCCCCCTTGAAAGAAATCAAAATACAAGCAAACATCAAATTTATATAGCAAAGGAAATGAAAAAGGAGATTGAAAACAAGTCTCTTATTGAGTTAATCAAACATGCATGGTGTAAAAGCGTGCCTTTTGTGGTTGCATGACAAATTGTTCTTTCCGTGGGAGGTACAAGTAGTGCTAACCTCCTATGCCGTGGAGCTCACCAGGCTGGAATTAAATTGTGTTGTCCCGAATTTCCTCGTATTTGTAGGATATTTGCTGAATTCCTGCCACTCTTGCCCAGGTAGAGAGAAAAGAGAGTTTGGTGAAAGGATTGCTCGAGGTGTTATGATAAGGCTATTGTTGGAAGGAATGTCAGCCTCTTATGAGATATTGTCCTTCCTTTATTTCGGTCCTTGGAGCTCAGAGTAAGCCCACAAGGATACTTTGGCATTAGCCGTGTTACTCCCTTCGGGAGACATTTTAAACCACTTGGTAACAAATTTTAAGTGGAGTGTGTTCAAGGTGTGATGTGAATTCTGCCATAAAAAAAAAGCTTTAAACTTTATCTACACAAGCAGCAGGATGCAGTTCTTAACTATATTTAATGGGAATTGGAGTAAAGAGTTCTCAGAGTCGAGTTCAAGGTTTTTTTATGGGTTGTAAAATGACTGATTGGGTACCCTGCAGAGACAGGGGCTGAAAGTGATGCCCATACATCATAAATAATTTGAAGTGATGGAAAGTTTGTAGGTTGGGTCTCTCTTTCTCTGACCCAGATCACAAAGTCCACATTTTTTAAAAATCATTTTAAGTAGAGAATGATTTACGGACTAGTAGTATTTTATGTTTCCACTTGTTTGTAGATTAAGACACCTTTATGTAATACGAATGCCCAAAGGTAACGTTTCACACCTTCAAGAGAGCTATCGGCCGTAGGTTTTCATTAAGCTTAGGGCCTCTAACTTTTCAAGCAATTAAAGTTCATGATAATAATTAATATCAACACAAGGAAGAGATTTGCTGATGTGATGCTGGACATTCCATCTACCCTAAAGTTGATGTCGCTTCTATCGTGAACAAATTTGCTGCTGTCAGAGGGTTATTTTAGGAGTGCTTTTTAAATTCTGCCTGGTATGTTTCATGGCATAGATTTTCACTTACTGGGTCATTAAGCAGTGCTTTAAAGGGGATGGCTAGTAACCGATCAGTGGGAATCAGTGGGAATGCTGAGGGATGATTGTTCCAATCCTTGTGGGATTTATGTAAGAGTACATTATATAGGCCTATCTACTGTTGTGTGAAAATTATTTGCTTCAGAACGGTCTCATATTCAAGTAATGTGCAGATTAATGCCCCGTCACTGACCAGGGACGCTTACCTGGAAACATTAAACTGCACATTACTTGAATATGAGACCATTCTGAAGCAAATAATTTTCACACAAGAATAGATATAATAGTGTACTCTTAAATGAATCCCACAAGGATTGGAACAATCATCCTCCAGCATTCCCACTGATTCCCACTGATCAGTTACTAGCCATCCCCTTTAAATGAGACTTTGTTTGCATATGATGGATAGTAAATATATATTCTTTGGTTTCATATGATCTCAAGAGAAAAAGCAAACTTCTAGACTTATTTATGTTTCTGTGCATTTGTGAAATGTTTCGGGGGTGGGGGGGGGGGTGGGGGGGTGGGGGGGAGAGTTGAGAGAGTGGTTACAGAACATTTTCCTGGCTTTATCTATCTTGTTTCCTTTAAACAATTCCCAGTTTGTCACTCAATCATGATGAGGTTAATGCTAGTCTTGAAAACAAATTTCAAAACCGTTGGCTTTAGAGTATCGAAGTGATGATGCTACAGTCTTTTGTTATAGTGTGAGTTGGGACCAGGTGCACACATAAACACTCGAGCCAAGTAAAGTTGTTTATAACCAGTTTTCAAGATGATGAATGGTGATGTGAAAACATCACACTTTAAAACTACTTGGTTAACTTTTTGTCCGAAACTATAGTGGAATTTCATTATGGCTACATAATATGATTTTCACAATTAAACCCCCCCCCCCTACAACAACAACAAGAACAATTTAGTCAATGTAAGTTGGCTCTGTGGGAAACGCTGATCGCGATTCCATCTGAAATCAGAAGAGAAAAAGAAAAAGAAAAACAACAACAACAACAACTAAAAGTAGATTTCCAAACTTAACTGTAGCCTTGGTTTGGGAAGCTGCATTGTACGCAAACAGGCATTTGTATGTTTTCCCCCGGGTCTGCAGTAGCCACTGTGCTGTCATGTGGGTTACAATGAAGGCCTATTTAGTCACACACGGTGCACAACATTTAATGCCTGTCTTGTCCCGAGTTCTGTTAATAACAGATATTGCTCACTCTTCTCCTTTCCCCCTTGTCTCTTTCATGCTGGCTGTCTGTTGACTACCATTGCTGTTGTCATCCAACAGGTAAGTACATTAATGTGATGTGTTCTCTAGTGTTTTTATCTATTTACTATAGCAGACCTCCCAAACACTCTGAATTTGGAGGAAAGAATCTGAATTTTGACCATTCCCAGCTCTTATTCAGTAGGAGTTTCTTATCTTTCTTGATAATTTTACTATACACTCCTATGAGAACTGTTTTTTCCCTACCTTTGAGCCAAATCATCCTTATTTTTCAGTCAGAAAGATGGGAGAGGGGGTCTGCTATATTAATCATTAAAAGAATCTTGATCAGTATCGGGGAATACCCCTGAGGTGATATCAGCACATCTGAGCTTCTATCTCTTCCAGCGTTTGCTGTAGATATCATTCTTTCATTTGAATGACCTTGTGGTGCTCAGCTCAAATATTGAACAGAATTCCAAATTCCATTAAGATTCCATTAATGTCATACATTTGTATTATCAATAAACAACAACAACAACAAAGCAAACAAGAGTTGTTATGCATTTGTGGCAGTGATATTTCTCAGTGGTGTGAGCAACACAGGCATACAAGTGTGTTAAACTTCCATCACTGTGATATCTTCATTTTTCATGTTTTGATTGGATTAAAAGCATCATCTCACCATCGTGCTGAACATTATGCATTAGAGTCACCTGGAAGATAAGTCTTCTGGAAAAAATTAGCGTGGAATTGATTAACACAGAGTATTGAAACAATCTTCGGCTATGTGAATTCTTTCATATGGGCCTCAGGATGCATTTGCAGCAAACTTTTCTGGCTAGAAACACGGTTTTGAAACCATGTTTTGTGGTTTACTACTTCTTGTAAGTGGTAGTGATTTAATATAAACATGGCTTCAACACATGATTTTTCAAATGCACTGTGGAGGTACAATTCAAAACCATGTTTCTCTAGAAAGAAGATTTTGTATTTTTTAAAAACTGCAGCCGTGATCTCAAACATGGTTTAAATGACATCACAGTTGCTAAATTGCCCTGTTTGACCTATTAATTGTCAAGATTATAGTGCACATATTGAGATGTACAGTGGTACAGTGCAGCTACTAGCTAGCAAGATGCATGCTGGGTAGAAGCTCTTGCCTCGCTGACTGAACATGTTTCAAAACCACGTTTTACATCCAGCTCCTTCTTTTTGTGTTGGAAAGGCAGCATCAGTAATTTCAGAGAAGCCAATTCCTTCAGATCTGACGGATATAGATTTGTTCGTCATGTTGCTTTGGGCTGTAGAAGTTTCCTGCTAGAAGAAAAAAAAATCGTAATATCAGATTAAAAGATATAAGAGTCACCCACCCACCCCCCCCCCAATCCCTTTAAGAAAAATGGGCTCCAAAAATCAGCGCCTTACTGTTGATCCTTTTCTATGTCATCTATCAACCTGATGTCTGGCGCATACAGTTCTCCAGTCACATACATTCTCTGGCATTCCAGCATGCATGTTTTCACTGTCGCCAGACTTTAACCCTTCCCCCTGTGTGTGCTTTTGACAAATCTCTCCGCCGTCAACTTAGATCGAGCACCCACTCGATGGTGAACTTACAACTTATGGTCATGTACATTTACATACTTGCAAGCCGTAATATTTGTGTTGACGTTGATGTTTAAGGTTGTGTTTGAGGAATTGACTCAAGTACTCGTGTTGTAGTACCTTCTTAATGAATGTTGCCATTTTGGGATAGCGGTTATGAGTCCCAAATGTATCTTGTATACTCACCTCTCAACCACTCTTAAAGTCATTGTCCTTGTTTGGAGATCTTGTCTGAAATCATTTCAGATGTTTGTCAATGTTTTCTATGTCTGGCAAGTTTGCTCAGAATTGCAGGAAAGAGTTACCTTGTGACATTTTGTTCATTACTGTAATAATGTGTTGGTCCAGAGCCTTTAGAAAATTGTCATTTTTTTATGTGTCTTTTTTTCTTTCTACAATGCCACAATGATGCTTTCTACCTGTGGTAATTCAGAATTGCTAAGCTGTACGCATGTGTCATCTTTGAGAAAAGTTCAGATGAAATTGGTGTGGTGTCTAGTTGATGCAAAGGCCAACGAGGAAGACCTTTAATCTCCTTTCATTTCTCTCTCTCAACTGAAGAGTCAAAGATTGGAGTACTTGGGACACTTTTATGGCAGGATGCAAAAGTGGAAGATAGAGGAAATGTAATTCAATTGGGCATTTTATAGCTCTTCGGCATTGCCCTTTTCAGACGAGTTCGCAGTCATTTGTCAAATGCCTGTAAAGTGTCTGCTGGAATATTCTGAGATTTGCTCTAGAGTGATATTGTAATGCCCAGCTACGATCCAGCGGGTACGGCAGTCACATGTGACCAGAGGTAAACATATTCAATGCCAGAGCGCTTTGTGCGTGCTTAGTGGGAAGAGTAAATAGTGCCTGTGTGGTGGAAAATATTGCTGTAAATAAGTGATTGTTGTGAAATGTGGATAAAACCTTGCGTCAGAAGATAAAAAAGAGAGAACACTCCGTTACCATTCATTTCCGGGGGAAGTGGAAATATCTAAATGCAGTGACGAGGTGCTCAGTGGTTGTATCCGTGTCGCTTGAGTCACTGTGCTCTGTTTGTTCCAGGGAAACTTTTTTTTTATTCGTTCATGATGTCAACAAATTCCAATCTGTATTCTTTGTTGGAATTACTGAGTTGGCATTTGTTTGTTTGTTTGTTTTTTTTCCTTATCTGCCTACGTGTATCCTCAATGTCCCATTCTTTGCGTATCATACAATGAGCAAATATACACAATTGATTTTGGGAGAGAATGCAATTACTGTTTCTTTTTAGTCATGGGTGTGCTGGCCTTGATCATAGCATAGGTATGCATCAAAATAAATCCATGTTTTTTTGCTTTCATTGTCTTTTTTCAAACAAATAGTCACTTTGAAGTTTCTTATAAAGCTAAGACTAGAGTAAGTTGTAACTTTTGATATTAAACATGTAGCTGACACACATTTAATGTCAGCTACAATGCATTGATGTTTTCACATTGATTGCAATGTTGTGGGAGAGAAGACATAGAAATTACTGTACCAGGCGTAGGAAGACATGTATGCAGTAACGAGAGATCCTGTATTTGCATTTTTTTCCCAAAAAAGTTTGGGGCAGACTATGGATATTTCGAGGAAAATCTAGGTAGCATAATCTTTCCAGGAACCACTGTACTTATATGCTCACAAAATGGCAAAAAGTAAGAGGAAAAACTGAAAAACAGTGCATTCTGCATTGTTGAAGCCATTCTGATTTGGTGAAGCCACTCTTGCTGAAAAAGAAAAAAGCCGGAGAAACGACGTGAATAGGTCCCTGACGAGATTCCGACTGACGCTGGGGTTGTTGTAGGGCTGTCTTCTTCTGTTCTGTGGAATGCGGAGGCTCTCATCTTTTGTGTTACCCTATTGTTTGGTCTTCTGTTGCCTGCCTATTGTGGCTGGCCCACCGGAGCAATGATGTGTGGCCAGATCCACAGAGCAGTAAACATGCTAATAACCTTAGCATTAGCTCCATAATGCATCGTGTTGGTTGAGGAAAACGGGTTGTTCTTGTTCCCATTGACCCGGTCCAGTGCAGACTGTGGGTTCTGCAGCATATCCACTGGTCAGGATTAATTTTCCATGGAGATGTTTAGACCTGCTCTTGTATATTAATTGGATAATTTTGTGCCATTGACTCTGTCACTCTAAGTTATTGTACGTGTGAGACTGGATTTTGCACCTGCAGCTCAAAGGTAAGAACAACCAAGAGAGTCCTGCACATTAAAAAGCTTTCCACGTTTGTGTAGATTTTTGATTCACAGTAGGACAAGTAACAAAACTGCATTTAGAAGCTCAGTGCAGAACTGTTGATGTGTCTTGTAGAGGTTGCAATCAATATGTGAATGTCAGTGCCCATCGAGTTAGCAGTAAAATGATCATGTGAGGGTGAAAGTAAGGAACATATTTTGCCTAGGCTCTTACATTAACTTCCCTGATGTGGCTGAAGCAATAGAAATATGAAGACTACTGGGGTATTTCACTGTTTAATCAGCTCTTCTCGGCTCCTACTCTCTTAGATGAATATCAAACAGATCCGTTGTTTGACAATCACATGCAATCGTTCCAAGTAAACTCAAGAGAATCAGGAGTTCATATGCATTTGCTATCATTCAAAGCCCACTCAGGTTTTTTTTCCCTTGTTTACAGCTTTACTATTAAAGCCATGTACCAAAGTTCTGTCACAAAAACAAATTATATAAGTTATAACAAATGCATTTGTAATTACATTTCTGTCATATATTTCCATAATCTCATGAAATAATTAATACCATATTTTATGTCCATATCTACACTTTGCATACAGTATACATGTACGTCCATTTTAGCTTGCCAAAATTTCTATTCAAGTACTAAAAGCATGCTTTGTGCAGTGTACGTGCTGGTTTACATGATCTAGGATTTGTTATAATCAGTTTCATCAAATATTTACAATAAGATCAGCTTATTTTGCATAATTATTTGTTTTCTGGACAGTTTTCTTTTGAGTACAAGATGAGCTTGTTCTATTGTATAATCCATTTCAACAATAACTCACCCTATGGCTCTAAACTGCCACTTTATAGGGTACTGAATAGAATTATGATCTATGACCATTTTTTTTTTGTGTGTGTGTACATGTGTAAGAATGCCTTTTAGAGCAGTGCCACAAAAGTCCTGCAGTGTTTGAAAGCACAAACAAGTATATAATAGGGCTATGTCATTATATCAAATTCTCTTACTGTCACTACTGTCATCTTAAGATAAAATGTTATCAAGTTTATCAAGTGGACTACAAAGTACTAGAAATGTGAATGCCTTGGAAATAGTATGAATACATAATCACCATACTGTGTGAGAACTGTACCAAGCATGCCTTTAGTACTTGAATAGAAATTTTGGCAAGCTAAAATGGACGTACATGTATACTGTATGCAAAGTATATTATTGCGCCTTTGAATGTTTCTGTGACAGATATATGGCGCCATATATGGCGCCATACAAATGCTGTGGATCATCATCATCATCAACTCCTATGATACAGAAACATACCAGTGACAATTTGCTTTCTGAAGATGATTATAATCCTTTGTATTGCATGTTATTAAAAACAATACACAAGAGGGTGTATATCATTGAGCTTGACACAGATGGGGAGTATTCGGCATCAGAGAGCTCTGGAATTCAGTACCGATGCTTTCTAAATCCGTCAGATTACGGTCTCCAAGCTCCAACTAAATCACTTCCGGGCGATCGCACGTGGCGATGTGGACAATCTGCCTATCAAATTGGTCTTGATCCTCTGTTGAAGTTTTTGCGGGCCCTGCGTGAGCATCCACTTGAACTCCAAGGAAACAGTGAAGCATGAAAGGATCTTTTCCATCTGCTTTGCTGCAGATAATGGAAACTAAGCTCAAGTACAGTGAGCCATAAAAGAAGATTATACATGTATACTTAGTGAAATAAGAAAGAAGTGGGGAAAAAAATGTAGATCAACTTTCAAGGCTTCCAAGATGCCAGTGATTTCTTTTTCTCAAGTGATTTGTGTCTAATCTTTTTATTTGTTTTTCTTGAAAATGAAATTCAACTTTTTATTATCAACAATTTCTTCACAGACGTGTACAAAGTATGATTAGATCCTGATGACAGTTTAATACTTGATTCTTATACAGATTTTAGCCAAGTTTTGTTAGCATCATGCTTATGATTTCAAGCAGAAGTTTCCTATTGATGCCAGATGTTACAAATAAAGCTAATAAACATGCATTTGGTTTTAGAATGCCTTGATATATTGCAATAAAGCAAACAAATCAAGGGAATAAATCAACAAATATCATTATGTGGATGCATTGAACTTTCGTGACACTTTCGAATGGAAACACAAAGAAAATTTTGGCTTGTTTACATTGATATACACTAAATTTAAAACTTGGACTGCATACATGTACGTGTGTATTTCTCAAGGCTGTAAAATCAAAAGCCTAACCTCGGTTTTGCAGTGGGGGTGGGAGGATGTATGCTTGGCTGATTACTTTGAGATTCAATGTAAGAACTCCACACCAACAGCTGAAATTCGTTTATTTTTCTTTTTGTGTAATGGTTGAAAGATAATCACACATCTTATGTTTTAAAAAAGGTGTGATTTTTACTCAAACTGAACAAGTGACTGTATAATTAGAAATGTCTTGAACTTGTGGTACAGAAAAAATTACTCAATTCCTGGCACTTGAGCAGCGAATTTGAGTACCTGTGTAAACTCATGAAAAGTGTTTCATTGGTGGATTGGTTAGAATTGAATGTCACTTCAAGAACTCTTACTGATGAAAAAAAAAAAAAGGAAGGACGAGAGTCCCAGGGTGTGTGTTTGTTTCACTTCGTCAGTGGAGCATGGAGACAAATGTAACATTGTATGGCCAACTGATATAGACTGTCTTGATTCTGTTTTGGCAAGAGATTTGGTCAACACCCAAGGCCTGCCTTCTGCCTCCTCACGAAGTCATGTGCACCCTCTACGTGACCAGCCTCAACAAGGGGGGCAGGCTACACCCCCCAATGTCTTGCGAAGTGAAATGTATATTGTCTTCACTAATCCAACCTTCTCTCAAGACCCGCAGAACATTTCTTATCTCCATTTCATATTTCCTCTTCTTCGCTAGAAAAGATTTTCCCTCTGAGTGCATGCCAGTGGGCCGAATGTGAGAAGTACAGACTGTACATGAAGAATTTGATTGCAAAACGTATTAAGTGCCATTATTAAGCATTTCCAAGTTAGTCTGTCATCAGATGGAGCAAAATTAAACCTTTCCAATGATACCTCACTTGTTCTATAACAAGGAATATCCTCAAAGTTATGTTTAAAATTATGTAATATTTTCTTATTATTGTCTCTGTTTTTTAGCAGCTTTGACTGCAAATATCTCTAATTGCCATGAATGAAGTTAACTCCTTTTGCAATCAAACTCTTCCCATATGGATGCAATCAATATCTGAGCCAAGAGTTCAAATTTCCTCTTCTATGATATGGTGAAAGATGTGAAATAGAAAGGAGTGTTCTTATTTCTCCCTATATACTCCCCTATCAATTGCAAGGCAGTCGGAAGCTCGGGATCATTCAAAAGAGCCATGTTTAGTTTCATTGCATGGTAGTTATTTCTCCCGCCGGTTCCTTGCTGGTTTGTTCACGAGCATCGTAGGCTTTGCAATCGGCAACACATTTTGCAGAAACACGTTTGGCTAGCTACCTCTGGAGATGAGATAAAAGAAGTCACAGCAGTTGAATTGGATATGCTTGGCAAGTGCAGGACTCGAGCATGTCGTGTCTTCTTCTTCAAAAAAACAGCTGTAGCTATTGACCGTGAACTTGAGCATATGATTTGGATGTATTTGAGCTAATGTTCTGCTGTTGGAAGGAAAAAGAGGTGCATGTATTGCCAGATGTGATGTGGAAGATGTTTCTTGAGTCAGTGTTCATAACCAGTGAGAGAAGCAGACTAGGGGGACATAGTGTCAGCCCTGGACCTCAGATGTGAGAGTTTTATTGTGGTATAGCTGAGACAGCTTCCAGAGATCGTGCCGGCCCTGCGAGGTCCGTTAAGAGACTCAATCGAAGGACTTTTCGTGATGTCTGTGCTATGTGCCGCATCCGATCATTTCGGAATTCCCCTTTGGGCGCACTGCCTGCTGTAAAGCGCAGGTGAATGGCTCCTTCCGTCAGACGACTATCTTGTAGATCTTGAAAGGTGGTTTGGAAGAGCGTGACGTTGAAGGTGGTCACGATGCCTCTTGGCAGGGAGTTCGTCCCCACCTGCCACTGCTGGCACAGATGTCAGCTCCTGAAGGGCATGTACTACCTCACCTTGCAGGAGGAATTAGTGGCATTTCATCAGGTACGCTAAATAAATAACTTGCAGCGGGATCACCATTTTAGATTAGTTTATCTCTCTGATCACTGTGATGCACACATGGTTCCAACTATAGGTAGTTCCTGTAACATATCAGAATTCATAGATGTTTCTTTTCCAACAGCCTAAAACTTTATTTATCTGCTCCTACCAATTAATTTTCTGAGGCAGGAATTCACTTAGCATTCCTCAGTTGTTGCTAGGTAGGGCAAGCCTGCATAGAATTTAAAGGCATTACAAAAAATAGTATATTGAGCCAGTCATTATTGATTGCTTGTCTTATTTCCTGAAATATGTAGTATTACTTGATGATTAATTATTCCCAAATACTTTATTCACTTAGATTACTTAAGACAACTATAAATGAGTAATAAAAATATATATTTTTCCTTTGTTCTTCTTCAACGTTATCCTCCCTGTCTGTAATAAAATGATTGTGCTATAGAGTAAAATATCCCGTTTGCGGCAGTTTAAGCATTGTAAAGGGTTTTTCCAACTCAGGCAAATCAGGCAAATTATTTTCAACCATTTCATATATCATAGACAAGATTATTCATTAACGCAATTGTTTTCATAAAAGAAATTTACCATTGACCAACACAGTTTTCGTGATTTACCAGGGCAAAACCCGGCACAATTTTCGCCGATAAGGGCGATATGCGACGTAGTATTTCTGCTTGCGGCACGATGTACAATCCCTATGCAATACGCGCGTGCTCAGCGATCTTTAGCTGAACGCCTTCACATGTCTCGCGAACATTGCGTAAGCGCCAATTCCCATTGCGAAAGCACGTGAAAATAGCGGGTGCACATGCATTGGCCGCAAACAAGATCGCAATTCTGGCGGTGTTGTTGATGTCTTTCTCGTGTTTTTCTCATTTTTTTTTCGATGGTAACATCCACTTTCCGAAAAAAATGGCGGCCCACATCGGCTCGCGAAAGTTCTATTTTACGTGAGGATATGTTTTCAAAATCCATGAACATCGAGAAAACGACAAAAAATCCAGTTTCTTGGACCATTGTTTCTTAACTGTTATGTTAAGAAGTACCGAAAATTTCATTTTGGATGCGATATGTTGTCATTTAGGTGAGAAAATTTCACTTTCGTCAGAGATCGTGCCCATTTTATCGGTTGGTTTTTGTTGATTGCTAGTGTGTTAGTATATAAATGTGTAGTGTGCATGTAACGGTGCAGTGCTGTGTTATAATACGGTATATTACCGTGTATGTTGTACCTGCCGCGAACGGCTGCACGGCCGCATACTGCCGCAGTTACTCTAATTGGAAATGAACCAATTTAGTCAATACACACCCTTTATGCTTTAGATGTGTCAAATTGTGATTTTGTGTGTGTGGTGTGTGTGTGTGTGAGTGTTTATGAAATATGTGAGGCAAGCATGTTGTTCATTCTTTTTGGTAGAATTCCAATATTTTTGAGCTATGTGTGACTTGCTAAGGGTATCAAGGTGATTAATGAAGATTATGATTCACAAACAGGATAGATATTTCAGTTGGTAAAACACCAACATTTGATCGTCAGCAAATATTACACACTCTAACTTCACAGTGGCACTCAAGTGTGAAATAATTCTCTGTCTGTATGTGTGTGTGTTTGTATGTATGTATGCAGAGACTCCAACTTTCCCGTTTTCGACGGGAGATCTCCCGCCGAAATCCCTTTTTTGCAAAATCTCCCGTTCTCCCGCTTGAGATTTAATTTCTCCCGCCCTGGCTCTGTGTCTCCCGCCTGAAATGAATTCTTACTTAATATCATTGTATGTTGAAAAAATAAGCCGTAGGCCTAGATAAAACGAGAAAGCATCTAGAACCCTAGAGCAAGGAACTTCGCGCACATCAAATTGGAGTCTCCCGTTTGCTAGGGGTTTCAGGCGGGAGAATCTCCCGATCAGAAGGTGCTTGGGGTTGGAGTCTCTGTGTATGCGGGTGTATGAATCACTGTTCTCTTCTGTCATTTTCCGTCCTCTATACACTCACCTGTCACTCCGACTCGTGAGACATTTTCACACTGTCTTGTTGTATGACTGACAAACAATGAGACAGACACATAAACTTTGTCGGTGTCAGTAAAAGAGCTTTTTATTTTACCTTGGGGAGTGACGTTGGTGAGTGAGGCCATAGGAGCCAAGTCATATAAATTCATTCAAGATAAATATTTGTCAGACATTTCATGCAGAAACAGGGGTGCTGGTGGGGAAGGCGTTGACAGAGGATGTGTTTGGCATGACATGTAGTACAGCGGGCAATATTGAAATGTTTGCTACGTAAATTTGTTTGATTTACAACAAGACGTACACTTATACGCCAATCTCATGTCATGACTCTTAGCGTGTCCTAAAGAAATGTTCTATGACCAAAAAGGAAAAACCAAACAAAAAGTAGTAGGCCTATGACATTGCAACACCCGATAACATGCCAAATGTTTTTCGATAGTCTAACCACATTGTTTAAGCCTTTATTCATTATGCAGTAACACATACTGATAATAATAGCCCTGTGGTCACAGAGTGTGGGTAAACTTGTTTTATGAATATTGATGTCTCATTATTCTAGAGTGTGCCTGTATTGATTTACACCAGCCTTTTTGCATGCTCGATTGATCCAATGTGTGTGAAGGAGATAGTTTTTGCGTAGTAGTGCATTCTGGGGGTGGAATCCCATAGTGCTTTTAGAGGTGCAGCCTCTTGTTCTTGAGCTGCCATAGACCAATTAGCAGGTAGGGATGGTTCAAATGACCCCGCAGATTAAAACCATCAAGAACAAAACGATGTAATAGCTATATATTACCGGCTTGATGCAATCCAACTTGTCTTTAATATGCAATTAAAAAGCTCCCTTGGATGTTTAGTACCCTGTAATATTCTTTTATTGTAACAGAAAAAAACTCATTAGGTTGTCCTTGTCAGACGCCCTCTCTCTGTCCATGTGCAGAATTTATCTCTGAACCAGATTTTTCGAAATCCTGACATGTTCATGTAAACAGTTTTTTTAACTTCCCTGACAGTATTGAAAACAGTTTGATAGAGAAGACAAATGCTATCATCTCTATTGATCAGTTATACTGTTTTTAATGTTTTCTTTGGTCTGTATGTGTCCCTGTTATCTCCCAGATAGTTCATGTTATTTTATGTCTGAAGTCCTTGTAATCTGCTCGGATCGAAAGCTCAGGCCCCTTTTGACTCCATTTTTTTCCCTTTCTTATCTGGATAAACCTTTTGAAGGAAGGCTACACATGCTCAATTCCACGACCTAAATTTCCAAGGGTAGTGATAAGGACAAACACATGCAGCCCATATCAGGCATTGATATTACCATTGTTAATGCGTGCTGTCCTCGATCACAGATTATTACAATAAAAATCTAGGCTGCATTTGTCTTTTTTGAGAAGTGCACCATAGCTGTCTTGCAGTTCAAATGTACAATCTTTGGCCCAGTTGTCATCTGGATATGGATGGAACAAGGCAACTGATATATCGAAGAGTCTTGACTTGGCAGCTAGGCAGGTTGGTGTTTTGTACCCAGCTTACCAGGGAATAAACCTCTCAAAAAGTGCGCAGTAATTTGCGGCAGAGGTCACCATGGTTAGACTGACAAATTAAGGCTTGATTACCGGCAATGATGAATGTGCGTGCACCAAACCTCCAGTATTAATATCACACTGTCTCGCACAATTAGGGCCAATATCGGCGGTGCCGCATATGAAACAAAACTTTGCAGGTACGCGATGATACGAGCTTGGTGTCAACTTAGCACTATTGTTTTGATCAGACCTTGAGTTCTTTGATTTAATTACAGCATCCAAAGTCTCCGTCCCGGATACGTTCCATCTATGCTGTCTGTGTTGATCCCGCGCTGTCAGAGGCACTGGGACTGTGATCATGTAATGCAGCAGAGTTATCATGGGTAGAGTTCCATGACATTTGCTCCTGCAACAATTGCTCCTGTGAAATATTTGCACGCTATTAAATTCAAACATAAATTCTACCCCCATCATAACCCTAATCCTAATTCTCAGATTAAACTACATTGTAATCCTACACATGTAAAACCCTATCATAACCCTAAACCTAAGTCCTTGGAGAAAATGAAACTGGAGCAACTGTCACAGGAGCAAATGTCATGTCACCCATGGGCAGAGGTCACAACACGTGTGCTCCTGATTCGAATACCAGTTTATATGTGTGCATGACATTGCAAAAAACAAACATTGTTTGGAGCCAAACTTCAGACCACATAACACTTGCTGTTATCAGGTTTGAAATGGGTTAGGCACTCCAAGCATATGAAATCTTTTGTAGTAGTACTAGTACAGATTTTTTTCTTCAAAATTAGAGCTCTGCAAAACCAGCATACAGACAACAACCCAGGAATTCTCTTGGAGATATTTCAGCGATGAATTAGATGAACAAAAATACTCTCATCTTTGAAATAATGAACAAGTACTGATGTAAGCACAACTGTAATTGGCCCATTGTGTACTATCAATTGCGCGAAAGTTTCCACTTGTTCACTTTAGGGCCCTGCTGCTGGACCAGTCTGTTCTCATCCTACGAATGCTGATAGAAAGCTAGGTCAGAAAATGCAACGTAAAAAAATTAATGTTAAGTGATCACCATGAAAACAAGTACACCTGTATTCATGGAAAACAGTGGAAATGTATAAAATGTGGGACTCGATTTATCACTCCTATTACCACTAACAACTTTGCAGCGTGATTATGTAAGTTGGATATTCATGAAGTGGTCCTCCTTGGGGTATTGAAATCAGCCTGAAAGAAGGTAAAATAAATCTGCACAGCAGGTTGAATGATTTTAAGTGTTGTTCAATATCTGACAAGCAATTGAGTTGCAGTGCTTTGCTTCATCTTGCATTTTGCAAGGAGTTGCAGCTTCGAACTTTAGCTGGGTCCGTTGCATTCTAAATATCACTTACGATTCTTCAAGTGGAATTTACAGAGAGGCAGCACTAAAAATCTCTGTACATCTCACTAGTACATCAGTGCAAGGAGGTACTACCTCCTTGATCAGTGGCAGAAGGGCGCTAATACTGTGTCAAAGTGCATCGCATGTCCCGACTAGTATGAGTGATTGCCTCACTCTTGTGATAGGTGGTAATATAAACCCTTTCTGCCGCTGATGGACGGCTTGTTTGGAACGTATCCATCCGGCCGGTCAGTGATAGCCATGCAGAGTACTGTCCATCACCCTCTTGATCCTATGTAGAGAGCTGAAATGGGATATCCACTCAAAGGATATTCCCCCATCTGCAAACAAAAGATGAAATGCTATCCGGTATGGAGATCGAATCCTTCAAGTGGTCATAGAGCTCTTAAAGGTTGCAGCCCTGTCTGTTCACCCTTGATTTATGCTGAAGTATACAACCTCAATAGTATAGAGCTTAGACAAGCTTTGAGGTCAGCAAAGAGTGTAGTGGTAGAAGAAGTGCTTTGAAAAGAAGGTACCGTATTAAAATGCTAAAGTGATCTCTTCATTTGTAAGCTTGGCTGTATATGGTTAGTCAGTGCATATGTAATTTTCTTCTTTGGCAAATGCATTTAATGTCTATGAAGTGGTATGTCTGGATGTTGTAAAAGTATTCACTCCACATCAATAGGAGGTGACTATAGTTTGCTTTGTGACAAAAGGCTTTGATAAGGGGGAAAGCATAAATGGGAGTTGGAAGAGCAATAGAAACCAGGAACATGATCATTGTCTATTGCTTAAAGGTAGGGGATACCTTTTACAGACCTCTCAAAATGCAGCAAAACGTCAAATATGAACCTCAGGGGACTTGTTTAGGCCACTGATGAGAAATTGGGAAGTCAACAGTTCTCTACAATTTGAATAATGCACAAAACTCAACTACTCAGTAGTTCTGTGTGTCAGCCACACTTAAGCCTTTTTGTTGCAGTCTTCTGTATTTTTTATCTATAAACACAAATCTAAAAGTATAAGAGCTGATGTAATAACATATAGAGTGTGTGGCAAGAATGTATATAGAAATGTTTGTAAGTTTTGATGAACTTTCTTCACAAAATATACATGATGGACACACATGCAGTGCACGGGTCTGCAAAGGTAGCCTAGTAATGTACTGGAATTTACGGTGAGCCCCGAAAAAAATTCAATTCAAAATCTAACGGTCAATAAAAGTGGACTAAATGTTACCTTCCACCTTCAATACTTTATGGGAGTTTCTAAAATGATACTCTCTTCAACATACCACTGTATTTATACAACTCTTCATTTAAGGCATGCAAATGGGATTCCCTACCTTTAAAGGAGAGAATGTGTTGTCACTGTCAAGGATGCTGCCAAGTAGGCCTATTCAAAGCCTCATTGTACATGGCAATTACATGGCAGCAATTACGTATTGAATTGATTGATCCTGGATGCCAAATGATAGTTTCTGCTTCTAATAAGAAGAATGCACCAGAAAACCTGATACATTGAGGTGAATCCATTCCCTGTCATATTTCCAAATTACCTTAGGCTTTGTGTAGGAACTTGCCGAGATTCCACATGCTATGGCCTGGTTAACTGCTAGTAAAGTATTTGTATATGTGTTTGTATTTCTTCCTTTTTCTTTTCATTTTGAGTGAAAAGAAAAATCATGGTGGCTGCTAATGAAGGACTCAGAAAGAGCATTATTGAAATATGAAGGCTTAGCAGGCAATATTCACCCCTACTATGTTTAATCGTATTATTCCCCCCCCCCCCCCAATAAAAAAAAGGTAGAAGAAAATCACATGGAGAATTATGTTTGCAACAGGTTATTAAGTTTTGACATTAATCGGTCATTGCCAGGTTACCCTGAGGCTGAAAGTTGGGAGATATCCGTTTCAAACAAGTGAATCAGATCTTTTTAAAGTGAAATAAGGAAGAGGATCTGCAGCATCCTCCTCCGAGGGTCGATTTCATTTCCCTCCGTCAAGTTTATTGGCGGAGAGGAAGAGGATGCCCAAGGTGCCGCAAGATGCAATCATCAGATCATAAACTTCTCTGCGGAGACTTTAAGAGTGTCCTTGCTGTTTGACAAAATTTTGGTTTGTGCTAGCATGCCAGCCATTTATATACTGCATCATTTTGCCACTTTCTCTCTCTGTAAAACTGCGTCATTTTCTAATATTTAGTGCAGGAGTGTACAGTGTATGTTGCTATTCAGGGTTGTGTCCTTGTACTATAAAAAGAGATTATGACTTCCCTTTAGTTTGTTGCCATTTGTATATCACATTAACTCAATGATAAGGATTCAGACAGGCAGTTTTGTCCTAATAAAGTAGCATGATCACCATTTGTCCTAATTGTTGATAAGTCTTCGTTCTCATAGGGATGAATTTGTGAATGCATGATCGTAATTAATACAGTGAATCCAACCAAACAAAAAACAAAGCCAAACTTGAGAAGCACAGCTTGCTGTAAAACCAAGAGTATGTGTCTGTCAGAAGTGGGTCAAATGATAACCCCCTTATACCGTACTTTCTAAGGAGATTTTTCTTCCTTTTTCCTATTAAAGCAAACTACGCTGTGAACTTGCTATACTAGCCTGGTCGACTGATGCACGTACGGGTATCAATATTAGCCTGCACTCCTAAATGCAGAAGGAGCCTTTAAAAACCCTTGATGGTACATTTCCAGCTGGAGATCTAACAGGAGTTTGGTGAAGGGGTGGGGAGGGGGGAAGGGGCTGAGAGGGCATTTGGATACTGGGGTGATCTTGTTAGGAACATGATGACGCGCCGGATGATTGATCAACATTTACCCTCAATCGTTGTCTTGGTGCGGGAGGAAATGACCTCATGTTGTGGGAGATGGAAGTTTGATTGAGATGGATATTTCGTGGGATTAATTCATTAGCAGACTGTGAAATCATCTAGCACCATTCTGGCTGAATCCTACAGTGTGCCCTCTGTAATTTGTACTCATGTAGGAATGATCATTGCAGTTGAAATGCATAGTCATATACAATGTAAAAGAGAGAAAAAAATGCGCCTGTGTTCTTGAATATTAATTGTATGTAATCTACTGGATTCCTAAATGGCTTAATGGCCCATTGATAATTAAATGTATTTGTGGAAATAAAAAAAGAAGCAGAAACACACACACACACACACACACCCTTCAACTATTTCTTCTTGTAGACTCTATCATATTGCCCTATCAATTAATGTCATACATGCAATGTTCAAGTATACATTATTGCATTTTCATAAACTCAGATAAAAGAGATGCGTGCAGCATACATTATAGGGTTTAGAAACACAGTGATTTATTTTTAGCAAGCTAATGAGCTAAATCCTATAACCTCCAATCTAAAGCATACTTTGCATGCAATTTCAATATTGACTTCCATATCATCAGGAAGAGATTTTATATGTAGGTACATTTTTTGTGAGTGTGACATCAAGGCTGTAATGAAATCTAATTGATCCTGACAAGTAATAGTTAACAATCAGTATTTTGTCTTTATAAATAATATTGTCAATGCTTTCCAGGAAAAGGGTTCATAATTGTCAATATGATAATGAAAAGAAAACATGAAAATGTAGGTCACAGTCACAATGGTTCATGTACTTATTTGCTGTACTTTGTAATATCAACCCATTCTTTTTTTAAGCTGCTTACATGAAGGCCTCAGCCACTGATACACTCACTGTTACATGATAGACAGATTAACAGTGTTCACTGTTACATGATAGACAGACTAATGTGCCAAACTGTAGTAAATGCATTACGCATATTGTAGTGTCATAAAAATATCATTTCTCCTTTTCAAGCCAGAGGGCAGTTGAAGATGGTCCACACTAATATTTGTCTTGGTGGTCTGCTGATAAAAAAATAAAAAATAAATAACATAAACAAACAAGCAACACTTGCGGGTGTCTGTCATTCACGCAGATATTGGGAGGCACTACAACAAAGGTTATTGCCCTTAGGAATGACATGGGGTGTACGAAAGCTGCACGGCGAGCGATTTGGAGTTGTTTCTTTGATGTGGCTGTCAACCGCATCCGCGAGATGCGTCGTCGTCGGTTACAAATATCTTTGTCCTGGGTGGTATTCACGGGAGCTTCATACACCCCTACCTCCTACCGGTGTCTGTCAGAGCGGATCACCATCACATTGACGTTCATTTCCTTGCAAGGGGGAAAAAGAGAGTATGGAGAATGTTGGGTGGGGAGAGAGATTTACTGCCTTACGCATCATGCACGTGTTGACATTTCAAACACCCACACCTTAAAGCCCCCGTTAAGGTTTTTTGTGTCGATTTTCATTTCATTGACATTCACTGCAACAAAAAAAAAACACACACACAAAAAAAGCCTGAGTGCTATTTTATAGTTCTAAATGGTTGAATTTAATGATTTCAGAGCAGGCATTACCCAGCATGTTTGAAGACAAAAGTTGCAGCGGCATAAAAGCACTGTACTGGAGAGATGATTTGTGTGTAGAATAAAAACAGTTCTTTAATACAAAAGTCAAATCCATTTTCCATCTGATATGATTATTTGTAGTGAATGAAAGATTATATGATAATCATACAATTTTCAAGGTATTATTTTCAGTGAATGAAAGATTATTTGATAATCTTGCAATTTTCAAGGTATTGGTGTCACGAGTGACTTGACTGGTATTTCTGCTTCTTCTCCTCTATTTGCTGGGCCAGTATAATTACCTAAGCACTTCTTTTATTTCTACTGCTGACAGTAACAGCACAACCATGTAAAGTAGCTTAATGGGAACATTTAGACAAAATTCCAAAAGTTAATTCCTTTTTTGAATTGTAATACCTTTCAGTGAGATCAGTTTCAGATCTTATAAGTAGTGTGTGTCTTGCCAATCTAAGGTAGTTTTCCATACTTATAGTTTACATAATATCATCTATGTGTATTTTTAGAAAATTGTGCAATGAAGTTTAGTTTATAGATGTTAAATCACGCTGAGACGTGAACGTGACTGCGAGTATTTTCGTCCTTAAAGATGCGATGATAAGATCGGTGCAATTTGATGCATATGCCAAATACATGCTAATGCAATCAAGGAAATGAAATTGAGACGGCGTGGACACACCTCGCAGGGGTGGAGGAATGTCATGCCCTGTGATCAATTAACTTTACGAGGCTTTGACATATTTCACATTCCAATCTGCTACATGTGTGTGTAGTGAGAGCTTGACAGGAAAACATTTAAATGTGTAGACCTTTCATTGCATTTCTCAAATTCCTATCTGGGTGTGCATTTCCTGGTGCAGCCCATATTTTCATTGTTCATAAATGTGCATCATAAATGATTTCAAAGCTGTGCCAAAGCCTTTGAAATAATTTTGGAAGTGAAACGATGACTGCAAATCATTTTACATATATCACTCTGCTGGCCTGACCCCCTCCTTGCTTTTATGCGTCATTAACGTTGTTTTTAATGTGATGTCTTTGGATAGCTGTTGAGCACAAGTTTGATTACATTCAAAGAAAACTATTTCACCGTTAACATATTTGAAGAACTGAGTAGAACTGAATAGTGCTTCAGGCCGTTTCATGATTTTATTTCATAAGCAGATTTTCCTACCAATTCCAACTTGTGGTGTTCATGTATGTGATCAATGTACATAGCACTTGCACATATCTTGTGTTTTTATATATCAAAAAGCATTTCTCTCTACTTTTTACATGAGGCTATAATTGGATTTGGCATGTCATTATTGCATTTTGTAAGAAGCAATTTTGAATGATTTTCAAGCCATACAACTCCCTCTTTTCTGGGGTTGTTTCCTATATAAAGTTATGTAGCCATATATGATGTGACGTGCATTCTTTGGTGTATTATATAAAGTATTCATGCGAAATTCACCTTCACTACCTGTAGTAATGTACCCTCTGTCTTCAGTCAGTTATGGGAAGATTTCTGGTTGCCTGCCGGGCATTTTAGGAGATCAGTTTGTGCAGCCCCCGAAACTGAGAGTCCGTGTAACCTGCAATGTACTCTCCCAAATCTATCCTTGCGGCAGTCAAGGCGAAGTGTGACGTTACTATGCCCATGATTACATTATCTCTCACTGCACATTGGTAGGATTATACGCACAAACATGGCAGTGTATTAGCAAACTGTAGAGATATTCAAGCTCAAAGCTCTTTTTACCATATTTCTTGACAACCGTAGAACTAAGTTTTATGTCTTCCCAACCAATAAGTGCATAGTCTGTGATAAGTAGAGATAGTTTCTACAAAAGAAAATCTGGTACTGTGTGTGAAGTAAAAGACTGAAAGAATTGTTTGTACCTTTGCCTAGGGGCCATCCATAAACAGACTTCTGTAGTTTTGGGATTTGTAGGTTTCAGCAAGTGTCTGGTGATATGGAATAGTAAAGAGTTAGGCCTATGTTTTAGAATAGTAATATTTACAAGTGGATTTCAGATTTAGAGATTCATAGAATGTTGTGTTGGTAAACAAATGTTGCTTGGCCAATAGAAGTCGCACAATGACTAATTTACCTGAAGAAAAAAAATGAAAACCCAGACTAACTCGAAAAATAAAGCCATATTATAAACAGAGCAGAGAGGCAGGCAATAAAATATTAAACAATTTCTCCAGCTATGAAGCCGAATGAATGCAGGGATTGTTGATACTGAAGGGCGGATGTTATGCATGCATGGTACAAGGGGATATGACTAATTTAGTCAACATTTCCGAAGTTGACCAATCCAGGGTCTATGCAAAGAGACTAACATCACCCTCTCTCTCTCTCACACAAGGGATGGGGGCCAAATACAAAACTTGAATGAGCGAAGATGACATCAGTGTTAGATCTAGAGTAGAGGCAATTTCTTTCCCCGGGAACGTGTCACATCAAACAGGGAGGTGGTATCTCACCTCCCTGCATCAAACAAGTCTGCAGGAGTTTGTAAACTGCGTGAGCAGAGATTCTCACTGGGGGCTCTTATATCGTGGCTTCCCCTCCAAATACTTTTATAGTTGCAAAAAAATGCAATTAATCAATATCCTCTCTTCCCATGTATCATATATTATATTGGACCTCACCAACTACTGCACTTCTCGTGCATTTTGCCTAGACGCGCAAGCCATCAAAAATCTTTGACTATTTTGATGAGAAACAAATCATGTTAGAGCTATGAATATCTTAATCACATTTCCCTAACTTGCTTTCTTTTTCTTCTTCATGTGTTGTATATGATCCTCAATTTGTAGGCCCTATACGTTTCCAGAACACCCTTTAATGGTTATCATTAAATGATTTTAACACATGAAGTGTACTACGCATACTAGATACACTGATTAAGTCAAGCAATTTTTTTTTTTTCAAAATACTGGTATTGTAAGTTTACAAAACTGTAATGTAGATTATAAAAGAATGACAAATATCTTGAGAGCAGAAAATGTTTAGGTTATGCAGGCATGATATTCTGTAGATTTAGATCTGATTTCAGATTTTGTTTTTCCCCTTCAAGTCTGTAGGCCTACACATTTTGCTTTTTCCATGTATCAAAATCACCTGAAAATTTTGATTTCTGATTTTTTTCAACAAACCTCAATATCATCCATGGTTATGATGGCTGGTCACATTTTGATGTAGGGCCTACATTATTTTCTTCAAGATTTTCTCTGATATCTGTTTGAAATACATTGTATGCCATCTCCCTCTTCTCTTGTTTTCTTCACTTTGAAGTGTAACTTCGTCACATGTGAGAAGCTATTTAACAGGCAAAATATATCTGGTATTCTTGTTTGAGGGACAAGTTTAAGAGGAGACGATATATTTTCCCGTGCTCTCTCATCTAAAATGAAGGAATGACAGTAGCAAAACAAAACAAGAGTAATGATATAAACACACTCCTTAAATTACCATCCAGCACATAAGTCAACCCAGTTCTTGACAACCTTTACTATCTTGTTGTAGCCGAATGTAGGCCTTCATGCTGTAAGATGACTTGCTATGCATTATCTAATGAAAAAGCAACCTGTGGCTGTCAGGGAGGTAAGATGTACTCATGCCATGGAATAGCCATGAATGGTGCTCTGGCTTGATATACATTGTATGATGTGCACGTAGAGCCAATAACAAGACTGTTTTGTCCTTTAACCCGTTGAGGACGAGTCCCCGAGTGCACTCAGGCAGGAGTCTGTGGGAAATATGTGTTGTAGCAAAATCAGACCATCCTCAAAGGGTTAAAAGCAAAGTCTATGGCAGAATTTTGTTATTCTACTTGCTTGACTTGGTAAAAATATATGCAGAGTTTATCATAATCATCATTCATTGTGATTTTGACATGCTTTGATTTCATTAGGCATCAGTAAATTCCACTTTGTATTCTCTCTGAGTTATTATTCTTTGTTTTCAAGCCTTTCTTGAGCCCCCCCCCCAACATCTTTGAACGCAAGAAGGAAAGAAAACAATATTTCATGCGAGATTTGGTATGCTTGGAATAATTAGAAATATCCTGTGCCTACTGTAGCCCTTGCAGGTATTTTTAGATGGGAATTACTACAATCATCCCCGGGTTAAACTCAGATATCACAAGAGGAGGGCTGGATGGCTTAAAAGGGCTATGGGAAGGTCGGCCATTCATGAATATGAAGATTAGCTGGTGATGACAGACTTATCGCCAGTTGACCTTGATACAGCTTGGTACTGTGAGTGATTGTAAAGTTTCTTCCGGCTCTTTCCCACTCCCAAGCCCTCCCCTCCCCCTTCTATCTTTCAGGGGGAGGGGTGAGGGGAAGGGGTGAGAGTCTCTTCGTATTTTCATTGGGAAATCTATTTATAATATGCATTGTGTGCTCTCAGACCATTATATTTATAGTGACCTGTGTCAAAGAACTCCAAAACCAACATACTAACGTTGCCCTCAAGACTTATTGTTTGTAACTGTTTTCCAGTAGAATTGTATATTATGATTTGTTTTTTCATCATTATTGTGTCACTCATTTTCATGTACATGTACATGTTTGTGTAATGATTTTTGTACTTCATAACTCACTTTTTCTACTGCGCCTTGAGCACGTTAGTTATGTGGAATTGGCGCATTATAAGTACCCTGTATCATTATCATTATTATGATTATTATTATCATTATAATTATTATTATTATTGTTATTGTTGTTGTTATTATCACTATTGTTGTTATTATTATTATTATCATTATTTTATTATTATTATTATTATTATTATTATTATTGTTATTATCATTATCATTATTATTATTATAATTATTATTATTACTATTATTACTATCATTATTATTATTATTATTATTATTATTATTATTATTATTATTATTATTATTATTATTATTATTATTATTATCATTATTATTATTATTATCATTATTATTATTATTATTATTATTATTATTATTGAGTGTCCTATCACTTAGTGTCTTTAGTTTTAGGGCAACATAATAGTACAGTGACTGCTCCCAGAGTACTGGCTTGGTTTTGTTGTTTTGTTTAGCACATCAAGATCTCTTTGAAAGGAATGGAAGGCCAGAAAGTGAGAGGAACATACTGATGTTTTGTGATTTTTAACTGCCTTTTTTAAAAGAAAAAATTAACATATTTTTGTGTTGTAATGCATGTTTTTCTTAATATCGTACCTACAAATTGAGGCAGGGTAATCTTGAAGTGAGTGTATAGGACTGAATTGAGTGGGATTCTCATACAGATGTGCTTTCCTGGCCATTGATATTGGAAACAATGCTGCTAGTTTTAAGGATATTATTTTATTTATTCTGCTTAATTGAAGATACAGTATTTATGCAAAAATTGCAGAAGGTTAGAGGAATTGGAGATGGCTGTGGTATTTTTTTCCTGAAGCAGAGAGTTGTTACACTCTACATTAGACAGAAACTAAAACTAATTGTAGATACCATCTGCCAATCAAAATTTTATTTATCATACTCTCATTATACTGTGACATGCAGTATTGATATCAACATTTATTGTAGTTTTAAATAATATTGGATAATGGGGTGGGGGTGCCTTCAATGATGTTACTCTTTGGCACCTGGAAACAAAGTCTTTGGTACACAAAATTTGTCATTTATCCAATGGAATGTCGCCAAAGTCCCTCGTCAAATTGATCTTTAATGCAGAGTGCACCACAATGCTGTCATTTAACACCTAGATCCACGTCAGAGTCGAGACGGGTATTGCGTTCCCTTTTAGTCCAGACCATGTGACTGTTTGCGGTACACATATATATGCGGAATGTGCCACGCTGATTAGAATCACAGTGTACTCTGGGCACTGGAAGTCGCAAATAGATACAGGGCGGAGAGTTCTTGATTTTTGAAGCAGATAATTGAAGAGTTTTCTTGCATTACCATTTACATTCTGGCTTTGATTCCCTGATAACATAATCCTACTTCCATCCTTTTGCTCCATAGTGTTGAAGTATATACAGCATTCCATATTTAAAAATGAATCTTATTTTTAGACGCTCAAAGAGGTCGGTCTGCTAAAATTTACGTCATTGGGAAAGCAGAAACTCAGTCAGTAGTTGATTCATTGATAATATTTCAGGTTTTCCTGTCATAGCTGTGTACTACAGATACTTACCTCAATATGAAGCTTGATTAAAAGTACTTGTAGACACTCTTCATTCCTGAATTGTTAGTAGTGATTTATACTCATACATGTCCTAGAGGTAATAAATTCTTTGTTTGTATGTGTGTGCTGTCAGTCTAGTATATATGGCACAGTCAATGAAGAGACTGGTGTTTAATCATATCTCAGTACTTGCATGCCATTAGGATGTGATTGTACTCAATCGAAGTCTATGGTGTGAGGTAAAGGAAGCACAAGTGTTATCAGATGTAGACTGGTAGGGGTGAGAATGGTTCCTAAGGGGACCAAATTTCATATTCCCCCAACGCCCTCCACATCTGTCGCTCAAATTTTTGCATTCCTCCTTTCCAAAGGAAGGTGAGCATAGGAAAGTGAAAAACTAATATGCACGATCAGCATATTGGAGACAGTTAGAAACAGATGTATTCAGTCATATTATGCTTTGCATGCTTGTCAGATTTTGACTGATTTGAGGTCATCTCCCCAATACCTTTCCTCTCTCCCCCTCCCCCCCCCCCCCCACCTTCTTGGCAACAGTGACTAAAAGTCCACATTACGAATAGTTTCGTAAGGACAGGGGATTTGCAAGAAATATTAATACACTCTCTTTCAAGTTTAAAGATTTCCTATGTATTTTCCATTCTAAATGTTATTTCTTTTGTTGGTATCATAGAAACAAACAGTTTATGCGGTTTGATATAAGCTCTGTGTGTTCAGTGTTTTTGGCAGTGACGGAACAAAGTCGCAAAGCAATTTCAAGGAGCTATACTGTTTCTGGATGCTTCTGCACTGGGTCTAGATTGCAGTAGTTCAGTGTAAATACCTAGACTTGCATCAGTATAACCATGTCATGCAGGTGGATTGAAATGTGTACATGCAGACAGGCAAATATATTCACATCATCTATGACACGTGCCAAAGGATGTCAGCAGTGACTGCAAGTCTCAAATAATGTAGTTAGCAGGTCTTTAAGAAAAAAAAATTAATCCAAAGATGGATCTGGTAAATGTCGGAGACATGATCATATGTCAGTAGTGATCAAAGTCAGGAGCAACTGTCTAAATCGTGTATAGCCCTGTCACCATCCTTTACTATTGATCCGAAGATGGACTTAAAACACTTGCTCGGGGATTTGACCCCGGAGTGAATCCCATCTTCCAATAAAGACTCCTCCCCCAGTGGGTGGGGTTCTCAGGATGGCATCCTTTGATCGTCCACCTCATCCTCCTCCCTAGGAAGGTCTCTCTGCTCCATGTGGGCCCTGTGTCATCCAGATAATCACCCCATCATCTCTCTGAGACATGCTTCCATCCTCTTCAATGATATCAGCTAGGAGCCACAAGCCATCAATCCCTGGTTGATGTGCAGCAGATTCTCCTCCGCCATAGCCACTCTAAACCTGTCTGTGCTTTCACAGGCATCAAATTATTGTGATGCTGTTATATCTTATGATGATGTTTCTTTAGTGGAAAGTTGGTTTTTTTTTTCCTAATTGATAAAATTACATCACAGCAAAGTTTGAATTTTTCTCTCCAGTTTTTCTCAGAGCATGTCTGGTATTTAAGTCTCTATAAAATGTTACATGACTTTGAAAAAACAAAATATTTTCCAAAAGCACTCTTGTATTGCAGTCTCACATGATGTATCACACATGGGTTTTACACTGTGGCACCCATAGAGTTGAAAATGTTGGGATTAAAACATTGTTATAATTGTGTATTGTATGCAAATCAAAATCTTTGCAAAAGTAGTGACTAACTACATATGGGCAATTCCACGGTAACTCGCGTTACAAATAATGGGTACATTTTTGGGATAATGTGCCAATATCTTTGTAATTGGTAGGATCTACAAGTTACTTTTTTCATCATGGATTAAGTAGACATACACCAACTAAATGAATCCAAAAAGAAAAATAAAGGACAAACATGTTGGGATTCTTGAATCGTTTAATTTCGGTAACTCGCGTTACACAAAAAGGACATGGTCAATTCTATGAAGACCTCTTTTTGGAAAGTCTCCTCATACTAGACAATCTTGATAAAAGTTTTCCTACCTTGAATTGATAGTGGGTTAGGACTCATAAATTAACAATATCAAAGTTGAGTAACAATGACCTGGAAAAATGTAGGGAGCCTTTATGTCGGTAACTCGCGTTACGGTAACTCGCGTTACATTATGTCCACTAACACAGGGTGACACAAATTGATGACATACAATTGTTCTGATGGCACTTAATCTTGTGTTGAATAATCTGAGAGATGCTTATTTGTGTAGATAGTAAAACGAATAAATGTTAAACAAATATTTTACTAATAAACCCAATAGAAGAGTGTGTTTAAGACTAATAAGAGCTTCACTCCTCATAGAGACCTTGAATATGTTTGAATATATACTAGATGATATAGGTGTATTATTACATTGTAAGTTTCAGAGTGTAAGGATGAAAAATGTTGAAAGTCTTTTTAAAACAAAACATAAAAGTATCAAACCCTATAATATACAAGTTTATGAAACAGCTTACAATCTTTCAAAAATTCAAATCCTATCTTTGTGAGGAGTGAAAACTAGTACATTTCTTTGCGACTGATTGAAAAAAAGACCAGTTCGTAATTCCACTTTGTGCATGAACAAAAAAAGATCATTTGTACGAACAGGCATTCTGGTTTGTAAATTCACTGACAGAAGCATCTGTGATGCGATGATTATTCATGCGATCCTTATCTAAATGATGCTTGCCAGCACATCCACCTGACAGCAATAATGGTATTTTGCAATATAAACTGAAATAAGCTGTTACTGCATTCAATACAAAACAATGAAATGGATGCCTGCTAAATTATAAACTGATGGGAGTATTCTGATCCCCTGATCTAATTCTAAATGCAAGTTCATTCTTTTTTTGAACAGAAGTTCCATAAATTGTTATGTCATGCAAGCTTATGCATTATGCTGCTTTGAAGACAAGTGAAGTGCCGAACCAACTGAGAAAAAAGAAAGGTCATTTGTACCAATGTGTACATGAGCTACAGTGTCATGATACGAACTGGCTTATTACCCTACATCGACGTAAATAAGCACTGAATTGATCAGTGTTTTAGTAGTAGCCATGATAAAAAAGTCATGGGCGTACATACTCAAGCAGTATTCAAACTTACGACCTCCTGATCACCGGACAGGTGTCATCTCCACTAGACCACCATGCTTTCGCCCGACAGCAAGTGCTGGTTCTAATCCTGGTAACATGCAGTGGGTACTGCGTAATTATTCAAATTCATGAAATTCTTCCATTGAGATGTTTTCATTGCAACTGATTGACAAATTGCCCTACATCAACGTTAATAAGCTCACTGAATTGATCAGTGTTTTGTTAGTAGCCATGATAAAAAATCATGGGCATACATTCTTGAGCAGGATTCGAACCCACAACCTCCTGATCTCCGGACAGGTGTCATCTTCAGTAGACCACCGAACAAGGATTAGAACCAACACTTGCTGTGCTTTATTGCATTCTGTAATAAAAATTCTGTAATACTGATGCAGGAAATTCAAAAGATAAATCTAATGGTCTCATTCACTGCTGGATACATGTACAGTATGCAGTGAAAGCCAGGCTAGACTCTTCAATGTGGCATGTGATCAGTGGCCTTGATGCTAATCACAGTTTATTACAATTGTAGGCTGCCCTCCTTTGTTTCAGTCCAGCATAGTGTGTATAGCACTGCATTTGATTGTTTTCACCACAATCTAGCTCAATTAAGTGCTAAACTTTGCTTATGTTGGGGGAAACTTGTGTTTATAGTTGGTAACTCGCGTTACATGCCGGTAACTCGCGTTACATGGTAACTCGCGTTACACTTTTCATTGACATTTTTTAATGTGATAACAGTGTTTATTCCAGTCAACATCCTGTGTACAGTATCAGGGTGTGATGAATTTAGAAAATTATGATTCCCAACAAATTACCTCCACTGCTTCCTTCAGAATGAAAAATATTTCTTGTTTCGGTAACTCGCGTTACATGGCTCAAGGGCTGAACTTTCATGTGGTGATTAGAATTTTTTGAAGGTGGCATAAAAATTTCCTCATGGGAGACTGAAGTAGAACCAATTTGCTTCTTTAAAATAAATTAATTGAAGTGCTAGCAGAATTTTTCTATTAAAAAGAATTATATCAAGTTAAGCATGCATTTTAGCAATTTGGATGACTAAAAAATTGTCTTCAACATTTGTAGCTGTTTCTTGGGAAATATTTGACCGATTGATATAATTCTTTGAGTTTCTTTAACTTCAATATATGGGTAATACATAATGAGTAATTCTTTTGCAATATGATAAAGTTGAAATTTTAGTGCCATGTCCACATTCCCATGGAATTGCCCATATAGTGAAATTTTTAACTTTTCATACTTGTCTCTCTTCAATATTTTGGCCATCTGATCACATCACAATTGCATGGACAGATTTTGACCATCGACACTATATTGTGCTTGACATCCCCTTTTGGGGACTCAATAGTTTGCACACAATTTGTATTGTGAATGGAATGGAAAAAAAAAACATGTTTGCGTATTTACAGATCTTATTCCAATCTTTACCATTTTTGGAATTATTTGTAGAGTGTGTGATTCACTGAAATTGTATGTCGTCCAAACTAGGGTACATTTGCGGTTTGCTCTAGGCAGGGAAACTACTACCACTGTGATGCATTGTGATCTTTTGTTATTTTTAGCAACCACAGGGACAATGCACATTGACAATTGTTTCGATTCTTTTTTTTTCTTTTTTTTTATCAGTGAGGGGCAGTATTTATTTAGCATGCATGCCATCTGGGTGTTTGCCAACACCCAAAAAGGGACACTGGTTTCTGACGTACTTCATGAATGAATTGTGACTGTGGCCTTCGTGACTATCCCCAAATATCTGATTTATTCTCGGAATGCTGCAGTAAATGCGGTAATGACCCAAGTTCATTGCATACAACAGAATTAGATCAATTTGCGGATTGTGATTTCCCAGGATGTCATCCACAATAATGCTGGACGTTTTTGTTTTTGTTTTCTTGCATACAGAAAGCATTCATTGTGTGTGTGTGTGTGTGTGTGTGTGTGTGTGTGTGTGTGTGTGTGTGTGTGAGGGAACTGGTGGGGGTGGTCATAGGGACTCAGTAAGGGATATGAGTTGGTAGGTGGGCGGGTATTGGTTGATAAATAATATGGTTCCATTATTTATTACTGTATAATTTTGCTGCATAATTCATTTGGATGATTATTCAGATTAATGCTAGAAGAATTGAATTATCACTGTTAAATTTAAGCAATTTTTTTTGAGAGCATAGGGGAAGTGACTGTATGTAAATTGATAATTGTTCATGAAAATGTAATTTTTGTTATGTCATTATGTACAGCAATAGCAAATTTGCTATTATGATCACAAATGTATATTTTCGTCATTTCAATTGTAGCAGATGAAAATTGTTATTTTTTTTTCTATTACTTTGAATGGGACAGAATAAACATCGTTGAAAAACAAAAAAAGTGTGTGTGTGCGTGTGTGTATGTGTGTGCGTGTGTGTGTGTATCACACTTGATTTATTTTTACATCTTTGTTGACTCTTTATGACTAAGCTCATATG
Source organism: Diadema antillarum (assembly GCF_040938485.1). Taxonomy (NCBI): domain Eukaryota; kingdom Metazoa; phylum Echinodermata; class Echinoidea; order Diadematoida; family Diadematidae; genus Diadema; species Diadema antillarum. Next base: position 13,795,770 of record NW_027270960.1, read on the forward strand.
AGATAATTAAGAACAGAAGATCTTCATCCATGTGTGAACCTCTTTATGTGGTGCCACTGAATGGTAGCAATCATATCAAAACATTCTTGGCCCATGTGTGTGAAAGTTTCAGCCATGTTATGAAAGACTTTCTCATGTGCTGATTCTATAAGCACTACCTAATTAGTGCACAATATTTGGTCTATCTGCATTTTTGAATAAATCAGTAGATTTTTTGTTGTTGTTGGTAGTTTCTCTGTTGTAGGGACACTTCGCAGCTTCCTTTCAATTATTAGTTTCTTTTATTGTGTAGATATTTTCAGAGTCCTCCTTATCTTTGATGCATTACCATTGATTTATTTCTGAATGAAAACTTTAAACATTTATAATTCTTTATGAGGGATATTCTCAGTGATGTCCAAATGTGTCCCCCCCCCCCCCCCCTTTTCGGTGCCAGGAAGTTTCCTGCCAAACCAAATTTCATGTTGCCATGTCAGAGCACAGAGGGCTTGAGAATATTGTGTTATCTCTCCCTCTTGCTGAAAGTATTTACCACTAGTCTGTCATCTCTGAAACAGGAACTGTGGTAATTTCCCCTAAAAAACCCTGCTGCTTGGTCATGGACTTCAACAACGTGCACTCAAATTCCAGTCCCCATAGGGTAAGGCACTGCAGCTGGAATAGAGCCGTGTCATCGAATGGTTAACAGTGGGGGAAATGCCTATGTTACCTCATCATTCCCAGGTCCCGCAAATCGATCTGCGCTTGGGATGACACAGACCAAGACAAAAGAACCTTGGAGACCCTGAGCCTTTCCTTTCGCAGGAACCTCGAGAAAGCTTGTGCCGAATGTTGTGGTCGTATTACCCCGCGTGCATTCCCCACTTTCTGTTCTCGCTATGAGTCACTGGCGGGACGGGAACCACCCCTAGCCTCCAGTGTGCGCATGTTTGTTGCTCAGAATGCGAGGGAAGAGAATGTACAATGTGATTGGAGGAACATCCGCCTCATCTGTACATCCTATTTGCTCATACTTTCATAGCATGTTGCAAATACTTTGAATATTTTGTGACTCGAAGATTGAATAATGGAGGCCCAAGTTATGGTCAGTCACACTGAATTCATCACAGTAGAAAACCCTATCTTTAATGTGCCTCAGTCATTTTTTTTTTTTTTTGGGGGGGGGTAATTCATGTTCTCTGAGTTGACATTGATTTTCATGTTAATGATACATGATTGATAAGTTTGCTATGCAAGTCTAACTGTTTTTGTTTATGTCTCATACCTCCAGATACCGGACATTCCCAAATTTGAGGAGGCAGACACAGACCCCAAAGCAGGAACCAGTGCAGAGGGTGTAGACATGGAAGCAGCCGCCTCTCTGGAGCCACGGCTCTCCTCGAGCGCAACTGACACCAACGACGTGGCCGAACACGACAACCTCTTTGACCTGAGTGGTACAGCTGCAGATCTCGACCACACCAACGACGAGTTCGAGAACAATGAGCGGTTGATGCAGGAGGAGGAAGAGAGATTGCACAGCCAGGAACAAGTGGAGGTGGAGGACATCTTTCAGAGTGATCAGGAAGGTGCGGATCCAGAGGCCTTTGCTCCTCCTGAAGCAAACGGAACCCATAATGAGATGGAGGACATTTTTAAAGATGATGTCAAAAATATGAGCCATGACTTTGAGCCAATCTTCCAGACAGAGATGCCAGACTATGACCCAGTGGAGATGAATAGCAGGGACACGTTGAATTCACACCCCGAAATGAGTGTGGAGGACCTCGACACGGAAGGAGACGTCCCGGCAGATGCTCAAATTGGTTGCCATGCCAACGACTTGCCATTTCCTGATGTGCCGAGTAAGAGTGATATTGTGCTCGACTGGGAAGAGGAGGACAAAGCAGTCTCACCCACCCCACCCTTGGGCACCGAGACTCCAGCTGTTGCACCTCCCTCCCTGCTTCCGCAGCAAGATGATGAAATCGACGAGGGGGAGGTAGCAAAATTTGTGGAGAACATTTTGATCAGCTCGGCGAGGGAAGTGTACAGCGTGGACAGTGAGCAGGAATGTGCTGATAAATTTGAGAGTGAGCCTGTGGAGCAAGAGAGTGCAGCCGAAGCGATTACCCTTGAGACAACTGTTGAGTCAGAGCATGTATTGTGTCAAGAAAAGGGGCTAGAAGAGGCTGTTGTTCATGCTGTCTGCGAGCCAGAGGAAAAAGAAAGTTTATCAGTCAGTGTAGACGCATTGTTACCTGAAAGTGTCGTCGACAGCAAAGTGAGCACAGACACAGAATATGATGAAGACAAAATGGACTCTGTGCCTGTAGTTCCAGCTAGCACGGAAGATATCACAGCAGAAGAGGCACCCAAAACAAATATTATCGAAACTCTGGACATCAAGGACCCAGAGAAGCAAACTTTTGATTCCCCCTCTGAGGCCGAGCCAATTGCAGTAAGCCCAAAGACTGCTGAATCACATGAGAGCCCATCACGCAAAATGTCTGTTCCTAAACCAAGGGACATAAGGAGGGACTTGAGCTTCTTTGGCTCAGGATCATCATCTGGGAAAAGCTTCATGTCCAACACTCTACCAAGGGTCAGTGTTCTTCCGCGAATCAGTACCACATACCAGCGGAAATCACCCATATCTCCATCCAGTGACATGGACAGCTTTGATAAGAGTACAGAGGAGCTGCCAACGATACCGAAACCAGATTTGAGTGCTAGTAAATCTCCTGTCATTGCAGAGCTGGATGCTGTGGAACTCCCACACATCGAAACGTTATCAACAGCACCAGTAGTGCCGCCAGTGAAAAGTGCAGAATCTGTTGTGCCTGTTTCTGAGACGAAAGTGGAGTCTTCCCCAACAGTTATGTCACCCGTCTATGCATCTGCCGGAGATACACAGGAGCCAATATATCTAGACGGATCAAGCCCAGATGAAATCGAAGCCATCTTCAACAAAGATCCGGAGGAGGAGAAGCCTGCCAAGAAGAGTATGGGCAAGAGCGATGTCTTGGCTTCAACCAGAGTGCGGAAGGTGTCCAGGAACACCTGGAAAGGCCAGGAGGAGTTCCAGAAGTCCGTGGAGAAGTCAAAGATTATCCTGGATGAACCTCAAGCAGCTAGTCTGAGACGGTATGAGGAAAGAAAGAAGCAGCGGCAGGGGGCATTCATTCGATCGAGGCAGGATTCCACATCTGAGGCCGAGTCGGAGGGGAGTCAGTCGTCGACGCCGCGCACCACTCCCAAGATGCCTGATGTAGTCCAGTCTGGAGAATCCACAGCCAGAGATGGAGAGGCCCAGTCAGAAATTGTACAACCCAAACTGAACATGAAGTCGGTGCGCTCCCTCTGGGAGCAGAAGGCGGCAGAAGTAGAGCAACGAAGACGGTCCCTTCAGACGAAGACACGCCCCGTGTCACATGGGGAGAGGGCAAGATCTTCATCGACAAGAGCAATTAATAAGTCATCTGATAACATTGACTCTCTGGATGATAGCATAGAGGGAAACACATCATTCTCTTACGATGGTCTCTCAGATGATAGCTCCTCAAAGAGAGAAAGTCTGATCGAGCGCGATATCCGCCTCCAAAAAGAACGAGAGAGGGAGATATCCAAGGAGAGGGAACGCCTCCGTTCAGAGTCCACTTCATCCAGAGATGAAAGCCAGCCTTCGGAGACGTCAGAAAACCCCGATGATCAGGTGGTCGACATTGTACGGGACACGGAAATGAGGAGGGATTCCGATGACGGGAGGTCGTCGCCGAGCCAAAGCAGTGGCTACACGTCAGGTCGGTCCACTCCCTCCATGCCAGCCGATGATATCCTCAAGATCAAGTCGGGTAAGGGTGGCAAGATGCCTGACTTAAAGATGTCCCTCTCTCCATCCGACCCAGATGCCCAATCAAACTACCGGGAGTACCAGAAGATGCTCCGTGGCAACAAGGCCGATGGCAAGTTCTCCAAGAGTGCAACTTTCCCAAGGAGAATGGAGAGCAACTTTGAGACACAGGTAGAGATTTTTTTTAACCATTTCAGAGCATCTCATCATATTTGATATCTGTGTTACTGTAAACCTCCCTTCCTCGTATTTTATTGTTCTAGTAGTTCATTTGTCAAGTTATTTTATTCTCGTAGATCATGTCATAGATACAAGTATACAACTCTGCCTTCTCCATATTATGTATTATGTCTTCTGCTATCCTGAGACTACATACTAGTACATGTACTTCAACATACTCAACACATTCCCTATACTCTTATTTTCTACCCAGTACATTCATCCAGAACATCATGTATTTTGTTGCCCTTGAGAGATTATGCTTTACAAGTTCCAGTCTGTGCATAGTAGTGCATAGTAGTATTTATGTCATTGTAGCAATATTTATAACTTTTCTGTCCACACCCTTTGTACTAACATATCATCTTCGCCGCACTTGATTTTGAATTGCCTCCAAGCAGCTGGGACGTTCATGTAAGCCTGCATTGCCAAAATTAAAACTGCAAAGCTTATATTTGAATAAGAGTGAGGTGAGAGCTAAACATGTTTACCTTTTTCAACAAAAGCAAATTAAGGATAAAATTGCTATTAGCCTGTCCTGGGCCCCATTTTATCAAAAGATAAAATTGATTTTGAATTTTCTTACCACACAGGCTGCCATAGACTTACAGCTGAAGTCAACTTTATAATCAATTTTAACTCTGTATAAAACAGGGCCCTGTACTTTCCCAGAAGCCACAAAATTTGTCAAAAACGTCATCTGTTGCTAGTCTCTGCATGTGCTTTAAAAAAGATCACTTTAATTTTTCACTTTACAAACTTAGTTTGGTATATATTTCTGCATGATTCTGGTTTGCTTTCCTGTTCTCTTGTGTTTCTTTATTCTTCTATTAGATTACAAGGAAACCTAGAGGAAAAATGCTAATGTTGGTGTAGAGATTAGGATTTAATACATTTTTTTTTTACTTCTTCCCATCAATATGAAAGCTTGTAAAACTTTCTAGTCTGATGGTAATTTCTTGGCAGTCTTATGTCCAAAAATGATTGTTGTGCATGTCACCCTGTAAGCCTCATATACCATACAATATTGGGCTCTTCTAATCATACGAAAGGAAAATTCACTCCTGACGGAAATCATGATTTTGTGGGCAACACCGGTGAAAATCAAAGCAACAGAACAGCAAATGTGAAAGCAAAGAATAAAATTGTGACTGAATCCATAAGTCATGTATTTGATATTCACAACATTGTTTCAAAGGGATTGTCAAAAAGCATTTTATCAGAATGTTGTATGCATCCATATTTATTTTGTACAGAGGAAGAAGGTAAGGTAAGGGATATATACAATAATGTATCGTTCTCTTCAAATCTTGAGTGTAGTTATGTAGAATATATACATGTACCTGTTGAGAATGTGTAGAATTAGGTACATGCACGAAACAAAGAGTGCAAGATTGTATTGTACATAATAGTATTAAAGCTATGATATGACATTTTGCCAAGGTTTCCATAGAGATACATATTGGGTATGAACATTATAAACACTAGAATGCTCACACTTGTTTTTGTTTTTTTTTTATCGTCCAATTTGACTCAGATGTTTCTTATGATGTCAGCAGATGTGAAGTAAATCCTGCACATAGCCAGCTCTTGATTATCCAGATATAATGTTGTTTGTCTGAAATGTGAAATGCAGAAATGTGCTTGTTCACACTTGCGCAGTAGTTTGTCTGAAGAGTAGAATGTAGATACCTGTTGTATATACAGATATGTAGTATGCTTCTTCAAACTGACAGGGATTATGTACACAGGGTCATCTCATTTTTTAGGTAAAGGCTAGCATGTGTCTAGAAGCAGATACACATTGTGCACATGCATAAAAAGGAAAAACAAAACAAAACAAACTCATTAGTGCTAGCAATAAATGCCAAACACCAGTGCTGGGCTTATAGACCAATATTAGAAGCTTCTGTGGAGCATGTTCACATTGCTGTCCCTTCACTGATGAGTTAGACACACCAATCCTTTCTATCGACAATGTAATCCTATAGTACTTTTCTACGGCCTATAAACCATACTGCAGGCAACTTTTTCACAACCACACACTGTGACCTGTATCATTCTATGTTTGATGACAAATTTCTCCTCTTTTTCAAAAGGCAAGCTCATCAGGAGGTTCTCTGGCAATCAGCGTGGGCGACGTCCCTGACGTGATCATGGTGGATGGTATGAACTCCTCAACGACGACATCGGAGAAGACCAGGAAAACCAGCATCGTACAGCAAGGCATCAAGCTATCGCAGACACTGGAGAAGAAGAAAGTTGGTAGGTTTCTCAGGAGGCAAGCGATCTGCCTTTTGTGGTAGATAATTACCATACATACGACTTTAGAAAAGCACATTTAGACAAACTGTGAAAAAAAAAGTTCATGATTAATTTTCTGCACCAGGCCAATTTTTTAGTGAATCTCACATGGTAACAAATTGTTGGATATGATTTTTTTTGTATATGATTCATTTTGCAAGTTTTTATGTTCGTGATAGATCAATATTTCAATGATTTACATACAATACATTTATTTCATATGGTTTTACGTGGAACTTATCTCCTTTGTTGTTAGGTTTTGTGCATTGCATGTTTCAAGTATGTCATTCCTATTTTTTATTTTTATTTTTTTTTCAAAGAAGAAGGAAAGGGTTGCTGTATAGATGTTTGGAATATTTTAGATCTCAGATGAGGTTTTTTTGTGTGTATTTCAGACTAGTAATGGTTTAATTTAGGAATAATCTTGGGAAAATGGAGAGGATGTACAATATGATTACAGCATGTAAAAACATCACTGACAGCTATACTGAATAAATCTATTTATAAAAAAATAAAATATGCAAAGGTCAATAAGGAAATACAAAGAGTTCAAACAGTAAAAATAAGCAAACTGAAAGTGAAACCAGCGCTTGAAAGCAGCAACATTAAATAGAATCAGTGTGGAGCATTTGAGGAACTAGAGGAAGACCTCATCGCAAGAAAATTGTTGCTATGACGACTGTGCTGTCATCCCTTTGTTTCCCCCGTGCAGCTAAACTGGAGTCCAAACCTCGCCGCTCTCTCATGGACATGGAGATCCAGGCGCAGCGCGAGAAGGAGGAGGCATTCCGGCGGGAGCAGCAGACGAGGAAGCTGAGCGGCACCACGTCACCGCTGCCCTCCCCCTCCCCACAGGACGAGGCCAAGCCAGAGTCGACGTCAGGTTCGACGTCGTCGTCCTCTGCCACCTCGCCGGCGACGACGCCTCAGGGTTCGCCCAGGAAAACGTCCGTCTCAGGACAACCTGCTAAGTCTGTCTACAAGGTGAGCTGGGGGAGGGATTGATGGTCGATGTCATTAGAAGGCATCACGGGGAAAAACATCAACCGTGACAAGGAAGAGATGTAAAGAAGAGGCTTGTCTCAAAGAGCACATGTGACTGCCCATCTCAAAACTCTCAGAAACTAGCAGATTAGGATTCTCTGTAATGGATCAAAATATGTCATTTGGGTTGACCGACTGCCATTTTGTCATACCTTGGAGAGTAATCTTAACTCTACCTACTCTCAAATTTAGCAACTGAAACAAAACCGAAGTAGAGATATTAGCAGTTTTTCTGGACCATATTTTTCTCAGACAGGTGCTGTTTTCACTAGACTCAAGAATATGCTTTGGTTGACACATCCGCAGAGCATGCCTCAGTGACCCAATCTGTAAAATCCCCTTTTCTCCCTTTTCTATGAAACTGCACCTCCTAACTCTCATATTTCAATCACCTTTTGGATGGGTTAGGATGGACCAATTCTAACAAGTTACATAATTATCATTTCAAGGCTTAGAGGGTATTCAAAACTATGTAGAAAAGAGAAATTCACTTTGTAGTACCTTTTGCAGGTTCTAAGCTTGGCAGTTACATAGGAAAATAGAACAGCAGTACATTCATATCTTAACCATTTTTTTTTCTCATTTGAAGCAAGTGGATGTTGCTTACACCAAATTGTTTTGCAGAGTAATGAAATTCCTGCTGTGAGATTATAACACACTTTCTATCTTCTTTCTGCCTTTTTTTTTCTCTCAATACTCCAGGATCTCAACTACGTCCCCAAGACGAACAAGAAGAAGTTGGCCCTCGCGGAGCACTGGGAACACAAGTGGAAGTAAAAGATGCGTACCTCAGTGACTGACTTGTGGCGCCATGCCCACGATGTGTGCTCAACGAGTGCGAACAAGGGCTCTTTTTTTGCTTCATTTGCATTGTACGAGCACATCGGCCATATTTGATGCGTCTGAACTTTGAACTAAAGGCATGAGATGATGTACATTTGACTCCGCAGTATTCATTTCTGTTCGTTTTGTTTAAATCCATGTCATATGGAGTGTTCTTTTTTTTTTTTTTCAGCTGATGTACATAAATGTATATTACGTGTAATGTGCGTACACGTGGCGTAATCATTTTTATAGTATTATATTTTTGCAGTGGTGTGCAAGTAAAGCATATCTGTGAACTTCGGTATCGTTGATCTGGACAGGGAGGCATGCAGGCTCACCAGCTTATTTGTGTATATTTATATATTAGATTGCAGTCAAGTGTAGATTTATCTGTGCACAAGTTTTTGCAGAAGAATACACGGTTGAGCGGCGGGAGTAGTCATGGCGACATGCAATAAGCTGTATGTAAATGTTATCAAATTATACCTCACTCTGTGACATGCATATTAATGGAACAATGGCGATTATATTTCTGGTCTACACTGTATCTCTTTTATCTCCCATTCTCTTCTCCCTTATATCTCTCTACTGATATCAACTGTTTTTGTGCTCCAGTGTTACATGGAGAGTGTGTACAATGTAGTTTCTCTATGTCGTCCCCATTGAGCCCAGTAGCTTCAAAAGCACAGGGTGATCCCTCTACGGATATGTTTGACACCTGTCGTACATGTCAGAAATATGTTCAATTTATACAATGTATCTGTTACTATGAGGCATTTTGTTGTATATTGTTACTGCCTGGTTGTGATTATGCGAGGCAGAGAGGGCAGTATTACTGTATAAATATCGATGATTGGCACACATTGAAATGCACACAAAGGAGAAAGTTCAAACACTATTTTTATCTGTTCTCCGTTTTCTATGAGATCTGTTCATAGCATTGTTGTGTTATCGGATTATCAAGGCATTTTGTGACAGTATTTATACATTTTCTCTAATTATGTTACAGGATTCATTAGGGGGAAACCCCTATCGTAAAGTGTATATCATTTAACCCTTTGCCTGCGATACATGTGGCTTTCCTATGCATTTGATGCATGATACACCTGTTACCTGAAAGCAATGAGTTAAGGCCTCTTTCATGTTGTAGCGTGGACGGAGTGTCTGATCAAAGTTGCTTGACTACTGTGTGCCTCGCTTGGAGTAAAATGCGTGCATTTCCACTAAATATGCCAGAGCGTGGCCAAAGTGAGACATGGATAAGGACACGGTGTGATGCGTTGGACGATTCCAAAATGAGAGGAGTTCTCCAGCGGTCTTGAAATTTGCTCTCGGGACTCTGCAAAGTGAGCCATGGTTTGAGACGTCTTTTTCTCCACCTGTTGGCCAGATGAATTTCATACCATTGGGTTGGTTTGGTGGTCTTATGGCTCTGCATCTATGCAAATGTGAGCTGATTTTGTAAAGATGGTTGTGCTCCACGTTAAGGAGAGATATCAATAGTTTTCACAAAGCAACCTCCCAGATTTGTATGATTTATGTATGGTGTTTGAAGAGCCAGTTTGTATTATGTATTTCACCCATGTATGTCATAATGCTGAAATATTTTACACAGCAATCGTGAAGATGGGATAGGTTTTGTTTCAAAGTTGCAGGAGGGAACATGGAGAGAAAATAATGTGCTTTAGAAGTCATCAGGTCTATGTGTGACTGACATGGTTTCGCTGCAAGCAATTCTGGGAGAGTTTTGTTTACATTTGTACCGAACTGATGCGACAAAGTCAGAGACTGATACAGTGATATTTTTTTTTGTCATCCTGTTGAGATATTTACCTGTCGATGCAGTGTAGCAGTTTATAACCACGCCTGTACATTAGCTGGAATGTATTAGCGCCATACTTGAAAGTGTACTTTTGTAGCCCATAATCCTGGTATAGCTTTTGCTCTGTACCATTAATGGTTTTCACACTAGGCACCGAGGCTGTAACCAGTGACATGTTGTATTAATTTCTGTACATAAGCCAACAGCCATTTTTATACCATAGTTCTAGATACATCATGTTTCTCAGATGAATTATGTCAGTCTCTGCTTGGCTAGGTTGAAACAATGTACACTGTATGTGAAAAAAGAGTGTCTCGCAAGATTACATTGAACACATTTCAGTATTTGACATCATGTATTATTTGAGTACTGCTAATACTCTGCTACTACCCAAAAACAAAGCAAGAACAAACTCAAAACGAAATCAAAACAAAACAAAAATTCTCAAACAAAACAGAGCAAAACTATATGCATGTAGCAATTATGCCCCTGTACGCATGTATTTGATTTTTTGTGATCGAAATTGCTTTTGAACTTGAGAATCTTTGATAAATCTTTTGTCCCATGTTTTATTTTTTTTTAGGTATTATACACGAACTGTCTACAATCTCCAGCTGTCGTCTGGTGTAAATATTGTTTTCGTGATGAGTTGAATGTGTTGTGATGATGAAACAGCTCAAGTTGAATAGCTCCACATGCTTTTGTGTATCATTAGTGTGAATATAGTTTCCCCAAGGTCTACAATCGTGAGAGCTCACGTCATAAACTTTTGTTACACAAAGGGGCTAGTTTTTGCCACTGACGATGTACAATAGGTGGTACCAAGTGTGTGTAGTATGCAGAGAGAATAGAGCCAGAAAAAGTTATCAAACTTAAAAGCTCTCTTGGCTGTGCTCAGCAGCAAGCTAGGCTTGTGTAATATCATCTTCTGTGTCGTGTCATTACAAATGTATTGTATCCTGCTTTGTTGTTGAATTCTCCGGAAAGTATTTCACAAGACTTTGAGATAGAAGGTTAGATTACAGTCAAATGTGTAGTACGACAGTCTCATTCGTACATTTTGTCGGTATTTTCTAGATATACATGTAGACAAATCTGTGTTGTAGATGGAATTAGTATCATGATGCAGAATTCTTATAGAGAATGGCCCCGAGACTGCTGCAGTGCACCGTGGTCCTCTAAATTTAGCTGTGTATCCATATATTTGCATGAATCACATTGTACACGTTCATGAAGTTTTAATATATTCCAATATGTACTACATGTAGAAGCAATGTACATTTAGTATACATACATTGTATTTCCAATAAGTCATGCTCTTTGTTTTATCAAGTCTTCTACAAATTTACATCTTCCAATTTAAAGAGAGTAAAAACAAGAAATGAAAGCACTTTTGCGCAAATATAATCATGCATGATATATTGTAACCGAATTGCACTCATATTTTCTTCTACAAGTGATTGATTGTTAGTGTACACCATTCTCTTTGAGGGCTCACGTGACCACTAGCTTGGGTGCTCTGAGTGAGCTTAGAAGTACACAAATGAATCTTATGGTATTAACACCATCACTATGAGCTCAAAACCTAGTGCAAATAACAAAGTTGTTACACCCCGCACTGCTCCGTCAGTGCATGTCTGTGTTTATCAACCACTAAAGTGGCTGGTCGTTGACGGCACATTTTTAATAGCAACTACACTTGTAGCACAAAACTTCAAGAATATTTTAAAATACGATGACATCTCCTTCTGTTTTCCTTCCTGGCCTGTCACTAGCCTTACTTGTACTTTGCAGTGTATCTCATAGGAATTAAAAGCAGTATGTTTTTCACGCCCCAACACTCCATGAAACATTTATTAAATACGTGTACCTTGTAGACGAGGTAATTCTACATACATGTGCCCTGGAGGAAGCTGCCTTGTATGAATTCTGCCAATTCAAAGCAACCTTTTGTTACATTGTACTTGTATATTGGACTGGAATAGTGGACTTGCATAGTGAACATACATGTATTGACTCATCACATAGTTAAATTTAGTGCATTACAGTTTGGAAAAAAAGACTATAAATGTATCACATTATGCATATAATCATTCATCCATATAGCACACATCTACATTGTGAGCATGTGGATGGCCGCAAATTCCCTTGCAAGTTAACACTCACTATCTATAGTTTAAAGTTAGCATAGATATATTTGTAGATCTTTTCATATCTTTTTCGTGTACATATATATTTAGACCACAGTTTGCTCTGTCCATGTAACTTATTTCAATTTTCTTTTTTGATGTTCCTATTTTCTGCACAGTCCCGCTCTTTGTTGATTTTGTTTCTTTGGTTATTTGTCTTTGCTGTGGCTCTGTATATATTTTCCCAAAACAAATAAAATCTCCTTTTTTCTAGGATTCATATATATTTCATTCAGTAGTATTCCGATGCATATATCTACACAACAGAAATCGTTTTCATTGCTTGCCATGTCTTTCACACAAAACTTTAGAATGTAAATTCTTCAATTTTGCACTAATAGATAACAGTTATTTTGCTCATTTTTATGTATATTTTGGTACCTCTGCATGTGTCACTTTTATGATACTGTCATCCTCACATGCAAAACTAAAATGAATCCAGCTAGAATCCTCCCTTTAAAAAAAAAAAATGGATTCAGCGCTACCTTCACTAAATCTGAGTGTGATCTGTGGGAAATGTTAGTTCTAACAAATCATTTTTTTCCTGGGGTTAATTGGAGTAGAGCAAAGTATGTGTAAGGCTTTGAGTGCAGTATTATCATATTTTTTTTTTCCGTTCTGTAATCTAATGATGCTGTTCTCTGTTTGGGAGTCCATCAGTGAAATGACTCACACTCGTTAGTTTAGTGTAAACTGTTGAACATTAAAATATTTAATAGTAGATGAGATGCTGGCTAATATTAAAGTAGCAATGATATTACAAACTTCTTGAGATATTCATAACCCGATTAATAGCAGAATGAGAATGTATTGATTTTAGATGATATAACTTTGACTGGAATTAAAAATTACCAGATATTACATTTGTATTTATAAAAACAATAGACCTACATGTTTTTGCATTAAAAAAAAAAAAATCTTTATGTACATCCGAGAACAATTCATGGTTTGGATACATTATGCCAAACCTCATTCTGGCATATGGCATAATAATCCCCGTTGCACTCTTGTGAATTTGTGTTTGCTTGTATAGCATGTGTACTTGTCAAATGTCATGCTGTATGTATAGTATTGTATTGATATATTTTTACGTAAAATGCTACACCTATGACAAAGCATGTGTATGATTTCTGTTTTGAGTGAATTTTCATTGCGTGTTTATTGTTATACCCACTATGTGTTTATTCGATGGAAATATATCAAAAGAACGGCTACAACTGAGATTTAACTGTTGACGCTAAATTCTTATCATCCTGATGTGTTGTTCTTATGAATTGTGCTTTGGCCTAATAGAATTTGCCATGGGAAACTAGGCCAACCGTGTTTTCAAGGTTTATTCTCTAGCAATTTGATAACCATGAAGAAAAATGCCCGAGTGTTTGCATTTGTTTGTGTATTTGTGTGTGAATCAGTGTGTGAAGTCACTTGATCATAATCGGATTAATGTACTTTTGCCGACAGAGGAGCAATCAAAAAACAACAATCACATTTCAGTCTGTTGGAAGTAGTGACCATTCTGTGCATCTATGGGTACCTTTGGGTAATAAAAGAAAAACATATACGTGTCCAAGGCACATATAAATTAACACTACCATTGTGATGGATATAATTGCAACATATCTCAAATCAGTAAACTCAAGTCTATGCCTGTGCTCAAGAACACATAGAAGAACACCTGTAGGTGCACACAAATTAAAAAGACATCTCGCATTTCTTCACTTCTTACACAAGGTTCTCAGTCTCTTCATGTGTTACGTACGTGTACTTGTAGATTCTGTTTTTACATGTAGCATATTGTGTGTGTGTGTGTGTGTGTGTGTGTTTGTTTGTATTTTGGGGTGTACATTTGTGTGTGTGTGTTTATTTATAACTGAATATCTTCTGTTCTGTGGTCACACACTGAACAGTTCTACATCAGAAGTACATATTGTGTGTAGCTGTCTAGACGAGAAGCAGTTTAATAGCCCCATGCCAGATGTCTTGCCAGTTCAATACCTGCATTATTGGCTCACCAAGGGAATAGCGGTGGCCGGGAACCTAACAGACAGGAAACATCCGAGATGGCCGTAGATAGGGTTCCCTAGCTCACATTGCTCTCGGGGGATTATGGAAAATTCTATGTGTTGCTTCTGGTCCTATTCCCTCAACCTGTTGCAAACTGCAGTGGCAGAGTGCTGAATTAGCAAATACATTCCCTGACAAATCTGTGGTACATTTGTACAATGGATTGGAAACATTCATGAAGAATGTGTGGTGAATACTTCCAAGAATAACTGTGGTTTTCTGACGATGGGGAAAGTGCTCCTTGTTATAGCGGTAGGAATATAGCTGTACATACAATTGTAGAATGATGAAAGAAGAGTAAAAGCAATTATACAACTGTACAGGACAGAGATGAAGAGACGTTAGGTGGCATGATACAGACACACATGGAAGGGTAGACTGTAAGACTAGAGATTTTCACGTGCATGAAACTTGTGATTTCGCAAGGGGCCAAGATTTGTGAAATAAAATTAACGTGAAAGTCTTTTGTCTACACAATGCATACCCATCATGGTCAGCAATTTGGTTGGGGGTACTTTTTTTTTAGTGGGCGTATACAGATGTACCTCAGGTGGTCACTACAGACAGGTGGCCACTATTCAAGGAGGGTTTGACTATATAAAGGCCTTTTCGTCACTAGTGACAAAGCAAAGCAAAGAAACACAACACCACACAACATACAATAACAAACACTGAATTACTTAATTACGAAACAAATCAGGGGCCTGTTTCTTAATGCTGTTCATAAAGTTACGCACAACTTTACGAATGACTTAAATATGGCAAGCCCAGTGGGTTTTGTAATCATTGTTAATTTCAGTAGCTAAGGTGGAAATTTGCAGATGATAATGATTATTCTTACATTTTAACACACGGATAGTTGAAAGTGTATTTTTGCCCCAATGTAGATGAAATATTGACATACAGCTGTACTTTGTTAAAACATAAGGGGGAAAAAAAATGAGCACAAATATTGGCACTTCATATTCCAGTTGTTCGTTAAGTCATGCGTAACTCTACAATGTACAAACAGCTCTATGAAACACGACCCAGGGAGGCTTTTATATTCCCCTGTCTGGAGATAAAGTATGTCATGCAGTATAGTATCCAGGAAGCCTTCTGCAGAATAAGAGATACACTTGTAATTGGCAGCTTCGTGTAGGCCATAAGTGGTATTAATTCCAAAATTACAACCTTGAGAAGCTGGAGAAAAAAAAAATGTATACCATTTAAAAAAAAAAGACAAGTTTGACTAAGAACAGAAACATAGGAGACAGAGAGTAAAAAGTTTTTTTATTTTGTGACCCACATGAGTCAATTTATCACACAGTTACAACTCACTGCTGGGGCTTTGTTTCAGAATATACATTTCAATATATTTGCACATGTCATCTTTGAACTGGAAGCACAATGTAATATATTTCTTCTTCTTTTATCCAAAGTTTCACATCTCATGACGACAGGCCTCTCATACTCCATTCAGCTACAAACAAAAACATGACAAAAACAAATCACAATAAATTTCATATCAGAAAAAATAGTATTCAATACATCCACTGAATTCTGAAGTGCTGAGATGCTCATCGGTACATAATTTTTTTGCTTCCACACACAAAGACATAGACACTTAATGAACATTTATATCAATGTTTTTAGCTTCTCTAGTCTGACTTTCATATCATAATTTGATTGATAACTTGCTGCTACAGCCAAATGCTTTTCTCCAGCCTGTGCCACATACATGTAAACGTAATAACCATAATTAGACATACAATGTACAGTGTACAATGTAAAAGCTCTTAGGCAGTTCAACCTCTGTTCTGAGAGTGTTACTGTACATTTCACCATGTGAGAAAATTAAATATTTTTTGTGCGGCAAGCAATTAGGACAGAAATATAAATGAAAAATACAACATGAAATATCTCATTCACTTAGGCATAATGTGTGTGTGTGTGTGTGTGTGTGTTTGTTTGTTTGTTTGTATTTTGGGGTGTACAGCTGTATATAGGCCCTACATGTATGTGAGAGGGTGTGTGTGTGTGTATACACATAAGCACCGGCATGCATTAAAGGTGCATTTCAATCACAATACTCATTCGTATGTACATAATGTATCTGTCCATATTTTTTATAGTGCTGGAACATCCGATTCAAAATGGCATTTTATAGTGGCAAGCTGTGCGCACACCTAGCTTAAAAGCCTTGAAGAGTGGTGTACAACGCATGTATTTCGTAGAGCAAACAAATAACCCTTAAACAGTTAGAGCTATTAAAATACTATGTTTACATTTCCAGTCTTTAAACAGCATTATGAACAAGGAGTCACCTTTTCAGTCCCACTTCCACTATGAATTAGCAATGCTGTATCAACATAGCTCACTTTTAAAGGACAAGTTCACCCTCATAAACATAAGGATTGAGAGAATGTAGCAATATTAGGAGAACACGTCATTGAAAGTTTGAGGAAAATCGGACAATCCGTTCAAAAGTTATGAATTTTTGAAGTTTTTGTGTAGTAACCGCTGGATGAGAAGACTACTGTAGTGTATGAATAACTTAGATGTCACATGTGTACAACAATATAAGGAAAATATAAAGAGAATTTCACAAAATTCCGTCTTTTGAAAAAAAGTACATATTCCCTTGACTCGTTACCGACATATGTTAGGGGTAATATTATTCCCCCCTGCTTTTAGAAAGAGACAAGTCAAGTGCTCTTTTATTATGCGAAAAAAAGTGAAAATATGTTGAAATTTCTTTACATTTTCTTTATCCTGTTGTACGCATATGACTCACAAGCTGTAGTAGTCTCCTCATCCAGCGGTTCCAACACAAAAATTTTAAAAATTCATAACTTTTGCATCGATTGTCCAATTTTCCTCAAACTTTCACTGATGTGCTCTACTAATATTGTTGCATTTTCTCAATCCTTATGTTTATGAAGGTGAACTTGTCCTTTAAGCATGATGCAATGCATATATGCAACTGTCATTCACTTGTATTGACTGAGCAATACTGATCCCCCCTTCCTTGTGATAACAATAACTTCAAATTGAAAAAGTGTTTGTAAGTGTTTTTATTCTAGACTTTTCCATGAAAGTCTTAGTCATGTGCCTGATAATAAAAACATAAAATTTCATCTGTTTCCCTGAGAGGAATCAAAACACCATTCGACAATCACTATCGACAGGCACTAACCTTTTGACCGGTCCCTGTACTCCTCACACTCAGGGAAGTCACGTTTACTCAACGTACGTCTTGCAGGAATGCTGCTTTCATCTCGTCTTCACTAGCTAATTTCATACCCCCTCCCCCTCAAGTCACTATTAAGATAGAGACCCCCCCCCCCCCCATTCAGAATGAGCACTCCCTCCCACCATTGCTAGCACGTATAATATTGAAAGTACATGCCATTTCCACAGCAAGCGCTTGGAGTGTTAATCTATCAGATATGACACTACAGTGTATTCGAATGATCACAATTACAATTACTATCAATATATTGTATCTTGTCTGTTTGTGTGGGGTGTTTATTGAAGAACATCGTAACCATTACTGATCATTCTACATTTATCTTACATGCAGTCTTACTACTACTACCTGTGATATAAAATATACTGCATATTACCTGGTTTGCATTTTCAGTCATCATTTTCCTTCTCCCATAAAATGCCCTTGCTTATATCTCCTTTTCATATTTATGATGGTATACATGTACATGTAGATGGTTTAGAAATGATATACTGCACACGTCATACACTTCGCGAGTACAATATTTTTCAAAGTGGATCTCGAAAGACACTTTCATTTGTAGTTAAAATACGCAATTGAGAATCACAGTAATGAAAGAAAAATAAGTTTTACCCCCTTTTCAGGCAAAAAAATAGTACCAGTAGGGGGGATTTCCCATCTTGGAACCTACATACTGTACAGCACATTAGTCAATACTTTTCAGAGTTTTTAATTTTGAGAACATATCAGTCCCCTTGTGAATTTCACGAAATATAAGTGTAAGCTCTCCGTGAAGTATATCGTTACACAGTATAATCATAACTGCTCTTACATGTAAGTTCCTTATTTTTTGTCCAGTACTACGAGACTAACGGCCAGTAGTGCCTTTCGAATCATTAGTGTGATCCAAGCAGCAATATCCATGGTATGCTGCTAAATTGCGCTCCTCTTAGTTACTGATGACAAACAGGTTTCAACTAACAAGCAAAAGTATTAAACATCTCTACATATTAAAGTCAGGCTGCAATATTTCTCATTCCAGATGCGTAGAAACTGAAAAAAAAAAACACTTCTCTTTTTACATGACAGATTGCACAGTTTTATTTTCTTTACCACCAACACATCACACAGCTGCCATGGCATTGGCAGATACTCTCATAACATTTAGACATTAAGCATACAAGTGTACAATTATATTCATATCTTAAAGTGAGTACATTTTCTTTTCTGTAGTACAATGGAGTGAACATGTATCTCAATATAAATGGGCCACTGATTCATTACTGTATAGATTTATTCATTTCTCTCTCTTTTTTTTCTTTCGGTTGTTTTCCTATCTGCTTTATATTAAAAAAAAATGGTTACTTATTTTGGTATCTCAAAATCAGGACGCTGCTTGAGATTTTATCTGCTCACAATATAAAGTACATTATTTGGTTATATAGTTGATCTAAGGTCACTTCACTTTTTAGATTTAACGAATGATTTTTCACAAATTGCAAATGTGGTTGTGCATAGCAATATTATAAAAGCTGCCACAATAGACATGATTTTAGTCAACAGCTCATTCACTTTGATTTCACCTACAGTGGAAAAACAATTATACATTAAAGTTTTGCAGCAGAGTGTTCAAAAGATTTGAAAATAATCACAATTTCTCATATATCACATAGTGGCGAGTAGTTCGTGATTGCCACTTACAATGCATTCACTAGAGTCGAATAAAAAATCAGTTGAATAATAAGACCCTGCTTCAGTATGCACAATTTGGCAGTAATTACACATGTCAAAACATCACCATAATTCCAACACTATTATAGTTCTAGTAGAACTATAAAGCAGCCAAGACGTCTTGCACAAATATTCTATGCACTCCCAAAATTGGCAACACAAGCACCCAGTACAGTACCTACACTCAAGACAGAAGCTGGAAACACTATGAACACAGCATAGAATCACACACCAAGGGGCTGAACACACTGAAGACGAGCTGATCATTTTGCCATAAGACAGATTTTGCATAGACACCTGCCCAAGTATATGCTCAGACTAGTCTTCCACAGAATTACACCAGTGGTCCAGTGTTGTGGGAACGAGAGCAAAACAACTGCGGACATATGTGACAGTGCACCTCAAAACAAACAAAAAGTCGCCAGACATGAATTTTTAGTTAAGACCATATTCTGAAAGAGCAGACTTTAAGCTTTAAAATGATGTATAACTCAAATCAAATGGACTCTCCTAACCTATCTAAATATTGGAAAGAAAACACAACCTCAGGAAAAGTGTGAACTGAGAAAAGAGGCTCTGAAGTACAGTGTCAAGCGCTTAATCTTTACCAAACCGTGCTGGCTGTGGGATGAATGGGACAAAAAATAGGAAGTAAACCACCAGAGTAACAACAATGAAGGGATTATCAGATTAAACTGAAATTAAGCATGCCTCATTAACACAGTCTGTCCATAATAAATGCCAACTTTCAAAGCAGTAGCACTATCCTTTCAAAAGTTATTAGAGTTGAAAGTGAAGAGTGTGGACAAGGTTTTTCAGAAATGAAAAAAGGGATTCTGAAGACACACCTAATCACACTATTCTATCAAAAATGTTCGAGATAAACTGCTAAAAAACCCACTTTTCTGCCCGTTTTATGATACCAAATTTTAACACAATGTAAAAGAAGACCTACTCTTTCAGAAAAAATGAAAAAGTCAAGTTCGGCTAGGTTGACCCATTTCACTTATTTTCAGTCCTCACGCAAAATCAGTGTGTGCGACTTTATGTTCGTTTTGAGGTGCACGGTCACATATATCGTCTGTTGACAATGATAAGGGCATTAAGTTGTCACTAAACCCATAGTGTTCGAGACAACTTAACGTCCTTCTCATTCTCAGCCGACGATATGCTCTCAAGACTGATTGGGAATCAAATTTTCTACTTGAGGAGCAAAACATTGGGACAACAGAGATACATTGTAGAGAAGGTGGCAGAGTTCCAACTAAGAAGATTCATTTTCAAATGATATTCAAAGTTATCATGTTGCCACTTTTATGCACTGGCTGATCAGTCAGGCATTTTGGGCTCGCCACATCTTCCTCACATATCAGAGGAGTGAGTAAAACTTGCATCATATTGTGCTGATTCAAGTGAGAAGTAAAAAATTGATGTCAGAGGACGATAGTCCTGTCAGCTCTCTAACTGGCCTTGGAAGCTTCCGGTTTGCCTGCAGTCTATTTCTAGCAGACGCTGAAGGCACAAAATGTCTCGAAAACACACTGATGTCTAGGACCTCACCGCTATCACAGATGCGCAACATCTTGCTCAACGACATGAATGAGGCTTAAAAGCTGGGGATCACACAGGATGCATGCCCCTCGTGACGATCATTGGTCAGATGTAGTAGTGACTCCTCAGAAAATTGGCTCTTTTTGCTCAAAAATTCATGTAAACCCTAAAGGCCTTTTGATCTTCTTGAATGAGTTTTCATGCCATTTGTACTCCAGTCCATGTTATTGGTCAAGATTGTATTTATCCCAATGGAAAAAAAAAAAAACAATGAAAAGTTGTCCACGTCCTCTCCAGGGATAATACACTAATAAAGTAAGGGTTGCTGGTGCATGAAGCCACAAAGATCAATAATTATCACTACAGGCCATGCCCAACACAAATGGGTTCACTCAAAAGTTTTGGAAAAAGACGAGTCTGCAGGATGGAAGGAGAAATGGTAGCAACCCGAAGCTTGGTGAACGACAATGAATCTCACTCTACTGTCAACATCCCCTTCCCTTAAACATTGACCATCAGTCCAAACCTTCGGGATGAAGAAGTAAGCAGTAGACTCCTGTTGCACAGGGGGGCCAACTCCGCCTCCTCCTCAAAAGACGGTGGTCCAGAGGTGGTATCCAATGGCATTGATGATGTTCTCAATGTGCTTCTGTGTCTCTCTGGCCTGCGAATCATGGTCAATGTCTGGCACATCAGACAGGTAACTACTTTTGCTCAGCAGCTCCAACTCCTGGGGAATGGGGATAAAACAACATGGAGATGGTGTGAATATCACTGCACGTTTCATCATAGTAAAACAGATGCAAATGGATGAAGGGATACAAGAATGACACTGGTAGAGTAAAATAATAACAAGATATACAACGTGTAGATTACGTTGTATATGAGATATCAGGGTAGACTGAAATACCGCAATATTTTACAAATAATGCATAGGTGAGAGTGTGTTAGTGGAGATGCAGGGCACTGGAGGGTATTTACAATGGTGAACATGCATGACGCTGTGAATACCCAAGAGTGTGCTGCATCTCCACTAACCTCAAGAACTTGAATATGCACATTACTTTATAAGATGGGTCTATGATCTTTAGTATGATAATACCTGATAAAATTTTGCATTTTAATACATTTAGGCTGCTCTTCATTCCATTGCAGACAACCATGTAAAAGCGACTGCTTGGGTTTGTGCCGTGACCACTTACATACTCACACCATAATACACAGCTAGCTACATGTACTACAACGTAGCTACACGTACAATACACCACCAGAACAGCTAGCAGCTACATTTGTACACCAGGCAATCAGTAACCTGCCATAGGATAACACGCCGTGCTGTTATGCTTCTTTGCTGCACACTTTCTTGCATGCCAGTGTATGTTAGAAAGAGCATAACGAGCACACATGTGACTCAGTTCAGTGCTTCTGATTGGTTACATTCTTGAACCCATTTATACGACACTGTGTAAGAGGAACTCACTGCCATTTCAGTCGTCTCATCCACCGTTAAGAGAACCACCTCGTTGCAAGTGTTGGCTAGAAGGAGCACCAGGTGTTTGATCTTCCGGTCCTCGCTCTCCACGAACCTGGTGATGATGGGGTAGCGCCGGGCCCGCAGCGCCCGGAAGAGGTCGGCGTACCAGGCGTTGCTGTTGTGGAGCAGGTCGCCCAGGGTGGGGTCCAACTTGGAGAGAGGGGTGTGATGGACACAGCCCAGGAGTACTTTGAATTCTGGATAGGACATGCTGGTCTATGATCCAGTTGCAAGGGGGAGAGAGAGAGAGAGATAACAAATAATATGTCTACTCCTGCAATGTTAACATAGACCTGCATGATGCTTTCTTTAACCTCTCTTGCAGAATGCAAGCCAAACTGAACAAGGAAGAAAAAGGCCTGATTGACAAATTGCCCTACATCGACGTAAATGAGCACCGAATGAATCAGGTCGTAGGTTCAAATTCTGCCGCAGTATGTGTGTCCATGATTTTTTTAATCATGGCTACTTCAAAAGTCATTGGTTAACTCGGTGCTTATTTAAATCGATGTAGGGCATTTTGTCAATCAGTTGCAACAAAAGACGAATCGACACAAGAATTTCATTAATTTGAATACAGAAAAGGACCTAATTTACTGAGAAGTCTGCACAAGTGCAAAAAAGAAAACAAGAACAGCAAAAAAAAAAAAAAAACAGCAGTCTGGTAGTTTGTTTATATGCTCATTTTCATCAAGGCCAATTTCCATACTACAATCACTAAAAACAAACTAAATATTCAGAAGTGTTTCATCCATGATGTTGATGCAAGTTGATCAGAATTGCATGTGTGTGTGTGTGTGTGTGTGTGCCTCGATCTTTTTCTCTCCATCTTTTGTGATGACTTACATTAAAGAATTGGGGAAAAACCCTACCGGAAATCCCTAACTAAATCTAAACGAAATCTTTCCTCCATGCCAGTAATCTCAAATGAGGTTAAGAACTTGCAAAAGGGAAGTCAAAAATATGACCAGACATTCCCCTTGAATGAGACTCAGTGCAAATGGGTGAAGAATTAGCTGCAGAAAAGAAATGTTTTCAAACATAAACAAAACAAAACAAAACAAAACAAAAGCAAAATTGACAATTTTTTACTCCTGACCTCAAAATCATCCTCCTCAGCACTGTCCCTCTTTGATGCCTTCTTGCTGCTGGTGGTGGAGGCTGCCATGGCAACGTGCTCCATCTCTTCCGCCTCAAACATCAGCAGCTGGTCCCACAGCGTGTCCCGCCGGCAGTTCATCTCAGCGTTGGTCAGCATCGCCACGATGCGATCCCGAAAGTTGGCAGCCTCCGTCTCGGCGAGCTCGAAGCGCTGCAAAGTGACCGGCTTCTGGCTGAGGGACACCGCCACCTGCATCCAGTTTGGGAGGTCGATAGGTTAATGAAGACAATGGATGCTGATATATACTTCACAAGGATCCAAAACAAGTCAAAGAATTAACCTCTATGATAACACACATTGTAGACAATATTCTCATGTCTCACTAATGAAATGTATTAAAAGTGACTCTCATATTCACAAACGAACAGAATCCTAAACAACACACAATTACATTTACACAAAATGCATTCATGCAAATATTAGGTTGGGAAGGGAAAAGGGTGCCAAAATTCAATGAAAGATTTGCAGATGTTGCATATATTTCAGAGGGATCAACAAACCTCTGGAAATGGAAAGAGACTGGAGTTCTGCAGCATAGTATCCCCATTGCTCACAGAGTGATGAATGTGCTATGTATTTACTCTACAGGATATCATTCTCCAAGGCAACAGGTTTAGTAGGTTTAACAGATTGTACAAAGAATATAAAGGGGTTCATGTCATAAAACATTCAGACACAATGCATGCACACATACAATGTATAAAGATTTTTTATATAAAAAGATGCAAGAAAATCAACATAAGCATCTTGCTTAGTGTTGTCTCTTCCACGAGTATTGCATCTCAAATGTTTTTAATCACAATTTGTATGTCAAATACCTGTAAAGAACTTTTTCTTGAAACACAGCACCTTGACATGGGTAAGGAAATTAAATTAGCAGTTGGCAGGCTCTTAGTGCTATGCTTCCTGAATATCAACCTCACATACCTTCTGACTGTTGGTTTTGAGCGGAAACAGGTCTCGACGACTGGTCACGATGATGTAGAATTCCAGCTGGAGCATATTCTTGTGGTGCATAGCGGCTCCCTCTGGGGTCGCCGGCACTGACATCTCGGCGCCACCCACGGCAGGAGAGTTGGGCCTGGTCTGGAAGCGATACTCGGCCTGATCCCACGCCACCACCACACTCAAGTCCAGGTCGTCGCCGACCACCAGCATGTTGTGGAACCGCGGGTGGATGCTGCTGTGCATCAGACAAAGTGCCTGGTCCACCGGCCCGTCCTGGTTGCCGGGCAACCCAACCTCCGGCGTGGAGTTGGAGGATGAAGGCGGGGAGCTGCAGCGCATGGTGAGTTTCTTCCAGCCAGGCGGGCAGTGCCTGACCAGGTAGTCGTACAGCAGTGAAGCCTGTGTGTTCAGGCTCAGAAACGGGATTGTATCTGAAAGGTGTTGGAAGTTGAAAATCTGGATAAAGTGATCTACCAATTGTGGCAGCAAGATACAAGAGTCATGTCAGTGTAAGTTGGCCAAAGGAAGGGTTACAAAAGATTAATGCACAACAGAATTTGGCATAATTTGATGTGCACCTACATGCATCTGGTATCTGCTGTGGTCAAAGAGACAGTAATTAAGTCACATCGGGTAAAGATTTCTTGTTCATTCACGTAAGATAACACAGTAAGAAGAATGCACAGATACACAAAGAAATTCAGAGATGGAGAACAGAAATACATGTACCTATCACATGGCAAAGGCTTAAAAAGCTAGAACATGACACTTTTGTATGCTGACAAAAAGTACAGTGTCTATGTCTACAGTGTGCTACACACATTTTATGCACATAAAATCTATCAAAAAATTGATTGCTTTGTAAAAACTATAATACGAAATACTGAAAAGTTGTAACCGGTAGGAAGACTATAAAGTCGTTAAAAAAAATTTGGTGATCATGAGACAAACACAATGGAAATGAAAACCGGGGATTCCCCCTTGCAAATCACACAGTCATGATAACCTATATACCTGTTCACAGACTACCTGCAGAATGTTCTGTCACATGGCTATACGACCACGGAGATGACGTATTGCATGTATCGACCCTGCAATCTGGCAATGGTCATTCGACATTTTGACGTGTTTTACGCTGTGGAAGGTTTGCCATGTTGAATGATCGATGTACAAGATGCTTTGGTAAGTAAGGACTGCTCTAATTTTTGAACTTTTATATCCGTTAAATTGATGTCGAGCTTAAACTCACAAACGCATTTATAAAGTGAGGCGAGGGGGGGGGGAGGAAACTGAAGGAAGAACAATTATAGTGGTCTGATCAGGGGGGTGTTTCATCAACCTTTGTCATCGCAAAAAGTTGTCATCACTGACAATCACCATAGTAACAGTCAGTGACCAGATCATCTCAGCCAATCAAAACCAAGGATTTTGCTGAAATTGTCAGCGCTGACAAACGTTGATGAAACACCCCCAGGGTGGTGCAGTGTCAGGCAGTAGGCCTATAGGGCCTACTTATAAAAACATTCTGACATCGGCAACGAGAGTAGCTGATACATTGTGCAAATCGGCTATTGATGGGCATATATAGAATTACGTTGGCGTAGGCTACTTATCGCAGCGTGTGTAGAATTTACTCAGTGGATCGCACTGTTAATCCCAACTGTCAAAGGATGTGTAACAGTACACTTTACCAGCATATGTGCCTGGTATGTGGAATTATAGGCTGTTGATGTTTGTACTGCTTGATATTTTCACTTACTAGTATATGGTACACGTTTTTATATGCAGAGCTCGACAGAAGCGGAGGTCCAGGGACATATAAAGAACTAATGTCGGGCCACCAAACTTCCGAATATGTTGCATGCCTTTTGGTCGCCCGATCGATATATGTATAATATATATATATATATATATATATATATATATATGTGTGTGTGTGTGTGTGTGTGTGTGTGTGTGTGTTTGTGTGTGTGTAACCCTGGTACATTATGTCACAGTGGTAACGTCGTCATACGATGATGGTTCCCAATTGCTAAGCATTAAATTTTATTAAGAATTTCATGCGTGATGTTTGTAACCCTTCGTTTTGAAAATCATTTCAGTGGTATAGTAAGAGTGTGTATAGTCCCAATTTACATCAAACATCGCCCAGAAAGGAGATTTAATGTCGGTATATTAAGCTACTGTTAATACCACTAGGAGATTTGACGTACCAAACAAAAATAGATGTAGTTTGAATATCTGTATTTCTTATATAAAATTGGTTTTGGTGTTTGCAAGACACTTTTTGTGACCGATTTTATTACAGTAGGCAAAATCTAATGGCAATACCATAATAGCGTGATTTTTTTATTCAAGATATTATTAACATGTTTCGACTTGTCATTTACTTTTTTTTCCATCGATGTTAAAGTGTAAGGGTCGAGAGAACGACTACTGCATCATGGGTAAACTTTATAGACAAGAAACGAAAGCAGTGAGAATGCGAACTACATCTATTCCTTACAAACTTAAGACTGATGAGAAATCAATTAGCAAACTGAATTGTATCTCTATTTTAGAGTGTTGTCTCATAATGTATAGGCATACTCTGAAATATCTTCATGGGACAATTGCCGTTGAGTTCATATCGACAGCAAGAACAGAAAATAGAATTATAGCATTCTGCAAGCATGTTTAAAGAATGTTATCATGATATTACAAAGTGTGTCATGATGCAATAATATCCGATGATGACAAAGTAATACAAAAGCGTGAAGCGAAATAAGATGTAACGATGAAGCAAAGGGTCAACAACCTAAGGAAATCAAGGTTAATGAATGACATCAACCGTTTAATTGTTACAATGTAATATAGTAGAGCCTTGTGTCGCCATTACGAAAATGTTTCAATCAGCAAATTAAAATGATTCGAATGAGATTATTAGAGAATACTTGAATATGGAGAGAATTGTTGTTTTAGAAGACATAGTATTCCTCTATGAGCATGCAAGCAGCAGTGGTTGGCCTATTTTATAGCGAATAGCGCATACTAATATTTCAAATGATTGGATATTTTGGAATGTTGGTTAACGCCTCATGAAAAAAAAAAATCTTTCACACAGATGTCCTCGCGTGACAACGGTAAGAGAAAATACTGCATCGTCCCATCAGGACCATGGTGATTGTCGGGGTTTGCTCGTCCTCGGGGCGGGAGAGCATTCAGGCCTTCCAATCACAGCTACGATCCGAACAAGAAGTGGTGGTCAAGTTCATAGAGCTGCCTTACAACAACCTCGACGCATATCGCCTCAAACGAGACTGCGCGGACAAAATCATCCTGTGTCACTCCATCCACAATCGGAGATTCGCCATCACAGATGTAGTGGGCTCTCTCTATGACAAATTCTTGAATCACGCTAAATGCATCTTTGGTATGACGTTATACTCTTCTCGGGTGATTTTGATTTTTCCGAAGGTTCGTTAATCAGAAAATGAAATAAGCGTCGTAATTCCGAAACGCACAAATTCCGTATATATACCGAGATGTTCATTCATGAAAACAACTTGGGTGCAAGTGAACCGTAGGAACTACCAACCTCATTTCGTTATCGGATTAACAAACCATCGGAATAACGAACTTTATCTTATTTTCGGATTAACTAACCTTCGGAATAAGAAACCTCATTTCGTTTTCCGATACAACATACCCTCGGAATAACGCACCATATTATTTCATATTCGAATTGACAAACTTTCGGAATAACAAAGAGTAACCCTCTTCTGAAGAGGCTCTCAAAAGTTCCAAAGATAAGAATCTTCAAGTCAGCACAAAATGGTGATATTTTGTGCAAGATTATGCACAACCAATATTTGGACAGCACTTACACGGCACAACACCATGGCCCTTACAAAAAATGATGCATGTATGAATTTTTTTTACTAAAGTGTGTGTGAAAAAGATCTCGGAGAAATCGTATGACAAGAAAATGCATTATTTTGTTCAATATTTTTCCAACAAACAACTAAATGTTAATTCCTCTTCTATTTTCAAATAAAAGAAAATGACAGTGCATCTTTTTCACCCAAATATTCAAACGTTTTTCTTCTTGTTCTCATAATACTATAGGAAAAGAAAATGTAGCCGTGATAGCCCATGATTTCCCCCAACCAGAGAGCGGGGATGGCGAAGCACGCAAACGACTGACGAAAGTGCGAATGGCCAGCTTCCACATCAAGCAACCGACCACTTTCCAATGCACCGACCTGGCGTTGATATGTGGCAAGCTGGATAAAGTAGTAGATATTGACAATGGCGATTGGCTTCAAGTCGAGAGATTTTTGACACGGAGTCGACAGACTGGTGGAGATTCGTCCTCCTCTTCAACCGTCATCATCCAAATTCATAAAGATAATATTGCTTTGGCGTCATACCCACCAGACAATTTATGATGTAAAAATCTACACTCGTCTGGCAAACAGGAGTGCGTGGACTTGGATATGGAATGCATGACGCTACGATGTGATTCGACAGGGGAGGGTGGAAGACGGTTCTGCTTTTCATGGCTTTTCATTATTGTTATTATTATTTTTTGGAAGGGAGGACTGGTTTTAAATGAAATGAATTCCAACATACGAAGGGGGGGGGGGGGTAGTTGTCGAACCTTCAAAAATACGATCAGCATTATCGACCTACAAATAGGGCAAATAGAAATGAGTACAAATTTCTTGAAATTACTGCAGCAAAATGGAAAAATTGTACGAATATGAACACAGAACACTCGTAATAACTATTTTACTTTGAAGTGGACAGGAAAAAGATTAAACGCAATAAAGAAGGAAATGATGATGATGATGATGATGACGATGATGAGGATCCACAGCATTTGTATGGCGCCATATATCTTTTATAGAAACATTCAAACGCGCAGACTCCTTAGCAATAATTGAATGCCTGGTAAAAAATTTGAGGTTTTGAGGTGATCCAGTCAGTCAATTTCACGTAGAAAAGATGGGAGGGAGTTCCATATCACACATAGGCGAGGAGCAATAGAGGAAAATGCCCGGTCTCACCAAAAGACGTATACTCACTGCGTTGTTTGTTCATACAGTTTTCTCAATATTTTAGATCAATTTCGTTATGTATAAGCATTTTGTTTTTTGTTGTATTTAATTTGTTCTGATAAGTTATTGTATTTGATTATTTTATGGATGTATTATACAGTACTGTTCATGCTGGTTATGTAACAGCGCCATGAGCATCAATTCTTGGTGGACTTCAGTGCATTGTAAGAGGCCACTATTATGATTACGATTATGATTATGATTATGATTATGATTATGATGATGATGATTATTATTATTATCATTATTATTACATAAAATTAAAATTATTATTACATTATTATTACATAAAATTTGGCAACCTTACATCATCATTCTGGTCTTCTATCCGTTCTCCGTTTCTTTTTCACAAACACTGATTACTCGGGGCTTACAGCCAAACAAGCTAGCTTTCATGTAGGTCCCGTCATACTTCTTTTTGATCAACCCCATTTCGATTTCGATTTTGACCAGTTATCATTACATGTAATTACTGTGTTATCACCATGTATATTGTTTGTTTTCTGCACATTGTTCACAAGGTAAAAGAACTTGTCTGGTTTCTGTTGTAATGTTCATAAATGAGAAGTATGAAAATAAAATGAATTGAATTGAATTGAATTACTGTAAAAAACAAAACACTGTAAAACAAAAGTCGAGTGATTTGATTTTCATTCATTTTTCAACAATAGGTCAGTTTGGCCGATTTCTGTTCGCGCATTCCCGTAGGCTTGTATTATGTAGACCTATACAGCTCATCTTTTTGAAGCAATTAAGGGATGGCAAAAAGATGTTCCATCGTACGGAGTAGGCCTATATAGGCCTACTAGTATACAATGTACAATGTATCTCACTTGGCGGTGACTGTTTACAAACGTATAACTAATTTAAGGTTCAGTCAAGGTTCGTAAACAGTTGCAATTCGAAATTGTACGCAAACGATTTTCATCGTCTTAGACAGTGTTTTCTTTTCGTCTTGCTGCAAAGACGTTTGGTCATGTAGGTCTACAGAATTTCTTGGCGACATGCACGACAATACAAGCCATATATCTTAGAATTTGATTGCAACTGTTTTTGAATCCTGCAGAAGAAAGTTTAAATTCACAATGTTCGCAAACGTTCGCAGCTCAGTGAGAGACTCTTGAGACCAATGGCAGCCCAGTTTGAATAAGTGTATTCGATAATCCCCGTAAGGAAATGTGTGCAGCTTCAGTGGCGGATCCAGGCAGAGGCACACCGGGTACCCCCTCCCCCTTATTTTGGTTTAAAAAAAAAATAAAAAGAAAAATGGAGTGGGCGCATGCGTCCCCAGACACATTCTAATTTTGTAAAGGCGTCCCTCTTTGCGGAATTCCTGGATCCGCCCCTGAGCTTTATCACTCATCTCTGCATGAGGTGAGTATAAACTCATTAACCAATTCTCTGTTTAATGAGTTCACAGCAGCCGAATAATTATGTCGACGAAGGTATACCACCGAGCATACGCTTCGATGCACATGCCGACAGGTGTAATTGTTCATCTCTTCATCTTCCCTGAGAACAAAAGGAGAATAGTTTCCTTTCAAGGTATAGCCGTGTGGGCTTACACCGACCAGGGAAGGTGGCCCGAGAAGAAGAAACAACTCTCCTTTGAAGTCATGCTCGACACCGTACATAGAACGTTACGCGTTCAACACTTCGTGTAGCTATGTGCTTTGACAAGAGAGAGTGCATCATGCGGTAAGCAGGTCTTGAATAATTGGAGTAGAGAATCAAAATGCAGTGTAAAACTGTCGATTTTTGACGCCAAAGAGTTAAAAAAAAACACGCTGCATGGAACATGCTTGATTCGGCGGAGCACTTTCTTTCAAATATCACCTTACAGATATAACAAACAAAAATTACATGTAAGCAAAAAGTTTGCATCATGGATAAATATACATTGTAAATGTCTAGAAAAATCTACTTTTAATGGCATTTCGAAGAATCTAGAAATACATGTTTATGAATTCCAAATATCGAGCATTTCATTTAAGATTTTCCGGTAAAATATAGCTTGTAATTCAATGAAATTCGAAGCGCGTTTTTCGTCTCACAGAGTGGTGTCGGGCAGGACTTCATTTGAAGCGTAGCCTATGAATGTTGGACATCTTATATGGTATAAAAATGCATTGAATATGCATCGTGTTTGTCCGAATTACGAAGAGTTGCCACTCCGTCTACACCCCAGCTGCACAGACCAAAGAGGTCACACAGCTCTAAAATTTCTCACAGAGATGATAGTGTTTTCCTATAAAATTGGAAAAAATCCATTATAAGGAATCCCTCCTTTATGATAAGTAAGCTTTTCCGACTATGTTATTCATCGACAACATGAATTGTTTATGAAAATATTTGATATTATACTTTGATGAATAATATTCAGAAAACTGACTTCATGACTCAGGAGACAGCAAAATGTTCTCAAAATCCAGTTGGAACTAAACTTGAAGGGGATATAGAGATGAAATGACAATGTATACAGGCAAACATGAATTAAAAACACATTCTCTCATTTTCCACTGGACCCATATAGATTTGTGCCCGACAAGATACACATTTTCGAATGATTAAAATCATAGACTGTTTGCCCCTCGCACTATACGACTGGTAGAAATCATATCTCGCACGCGTGTCTCTTAAAAATAATAGTCGACATATTCCAAACTCGTCTATTATAGTTATGGAGCTGTTAAAACTGTGCGTTTGAAGAAAAAAATGAAGTATATTAAACGGTTTACTCGCGTAGTTGACATTCGTCACTGATAAGGGGATAACCGCATCATAGAAGTCGCATATAAGATCTCGAGAAAAAAAAGAGAGAAAAAAAAGAAAAAAAGGGAGAAAGTATTAGTGTCAAAGATGTCTGGGGGGAATCATTTTGCTAATCTTGGATTGTATAAGAAAACGTGGAAATAACCGCGGGACGATCGGTGGCTGCTTATACATTTCGATTGAATCTATAATAATGTAGTGTGTGTGTAAAAAATTTTATAGTGTGCATGTTTAAGCGTGTGACGTTCACTCCTGTTGCAACGGAGAGGGTAATATGACGATATTTTGCGATAACGAAGTAATTCATAGTTAAAGTTGCCAAATTTGTCAACATTAAAAACAATGGTGTAAAATTATTAGGAACACTTTTGTAAGTACACGGTTACAGCAAAATTCTTGTTGAAATAAAGTCATTTCCGAGCGTCATTGGCAAAGAACAAAAGAAACATGCTCCGTTCCAATGAGATGCCACTCCTCGCTTTCCTACATTGTACAAGAAGAAATTCACAGAGACTACATGAGCGAACGCTTGTTATTTATATTCGTTCACTTTTCTCCGTGGATAACTTGCATTGCATTAATCGAAAGTGAATATTAGGGCTCGTTATCACGAACATTATTTTATGCCGTTTGTCCGAAGGTTCGTTATTCGTATACGGTTCATCACTGCGAAAATGAAATCAGGTTTCTTAATCCGAAAATGATAAGAATCTTCGTTATTCCGAAGATTCGCCGATAGGAATATAAATTAAGATTCGTGAATCCAAAAGTGAACAAGGAAAAGTAGAAATTACGCGATGCGTAATATATGTCCCCGCCGGAAGTAGCATTTTGTAACAAAATGTGCAATATAGGTAAAAAATCAAGGTCAAAGGTCAAAGAAGTCAAAGGTCAAAATTCTGTGTAGAAGTTTTGAAGCCCTCACCTAGTGCCATCACATAAAGCAAACGGAATCGAAATCGGGTTAGAAATGGCGAAGGAGTAGCATTTTGTAGCAAAATGTACAATACAGGTCAAAAAATCAAGGTCAAAGGTCAAAGAAGTCAAAGGTCAAAATTCTGTGTAGAAGTGTTGAAGCCCTCACCTAGTGCCATCACATAAAGCAAACGGAATCGAAATCGGGTTAGAAATGGCGAAGGAGTAGCATTTTGTAACAAAATGTGCAATATAGGTAAAAAATCAAGGTCAAAGGTCAAAGAAGTCAAAGGTCAAAATTCTGTGTAGAAGTGTTGAAGCCCTCACCTAGTGCCATCACATAAAGCAAACGGAATCGAAATCGGGTTAGAAATGGCGAAGGAGTAGCATTTTGTAGCAAAATGTACAATACAGGTCAAAAAATCAAGGTCAAAGGTCAAAGAAGTCAAAGGTCAAAATTCTGTGTAGAAGTTTTGAAGCCCTCACCTAGTGCCATCACATAAAGCAAACGGAATCGAAATCGGGTTAGAAATGGCGAAGGAGTAGCATTTTGTAGCAAAATGTACAATATAGGTCAAAAAATCAAGGTCAAAGGTCAAAATTCTGTGTAGAAGTGTTGAAGCCCTCACCTAGTGCCATCACATAAAGCAAACGGAATCGAAATCGGGTTAGAAATGGCGAAGGAGTAGCATTTTGTAGCAAAATGTACAATACAGGTCAAAAAATCAAGGTCAAAGGTCAAAGAAGTCAAAGGTCAAAATTCTGTGTAGAAGTTTTGAAGCCCTCACCTAGTGCCATCACATAAAGCAAACGGAATCGAAATCGGGTTAGAAATGGCGAAGGAGTAGCATTTTGTAGCAAAATGTACAATATAGGTCAAAAAATCAAGGTCAAAGGTCAAAATTCTGTGTAGAAGTTTTGAAGCCCTCACCTAGTGCCATCACATAAAGCAAACGGAATCGAAATCGGGTTAGAAATGGCGAAGGAGTAGCATTTTGTAGCAAAATGTACAATACAGGTCAAAAATCAAGGTCAAAGGTCAAAGAAGTCAAAAGTCAAAATTCTGTGTAGAAGTTTTGAAGCCCTCACCAAGTGCCATCACATAAAGCAAACGGAATCGAAATCGGGTTAGAAATGGCGAAGGAGTAGCATTTTGTAGCAAAATGTACAATATAGGTCAAAGGTCAAGGTCAAAGGTCACGACTGAAATTCTGTGTAGAAGTTTCAAAGCTCCCATGTAGTGCTATCATAAAAAGCAAACAGAATCAAAATTGGCTCATAAATGACAGAGAAGTAGCAAATTGAAGATTTTGATCACACACGGACGCACACACGGACGCACACACGGACACACGGACGGACGGACGGACACACGGACACACACACGTACGGAGCCCGTTTCATAGTCCCCTGCTCGAACTCGTTCGGCGGGGACAAAAAAGAGAAGAGTACACTGACACAATTTTGGAATTACAAATCTAAATCATCGTATCCGTTTCTATAGCAAAGTTACGCCTTGCAGAACCTTATTTCATTTTCGGATTAACCACGCAACCTTTTGAATTACGAATCCTGGGAATATCGAATCTTCGGAATGATCCTCCAAAATAAAGTCGGGAATAATGAACGTTCGTAAACGTTCGTAATCGACGAACTTTGGAATAACGAATCAGGCCTTTAAACACATTCCTTAACCATCACTTTTTTATATATTTTTTTCCAAACTAAGCATGAAAGTACAAACTATACTCTGTTTGAAATCGGTTCCAAATTGCTTTTTCATCCAGTGCAGCGTATTTGATATGACCAAATATTACATTGTGTACTAAGCATTGAATTACGCATCATGCGTATCGTTGCCGTCTTTTTTTTTAACATACTCAGAACTGTATTCGTTCGATAAGACGAAATGTCGTTATACTTTTTATGAAATTGCCAATCCCTAGGACTTCGATTATTTATACATGGAATGCAGTGTATACAAAATAGGCACGATCAGACTGGCAAAAGATCGAGAAGTTTAACATCGCGATCTTTATAAGATCTTGAAGTTTTGCCAGTCAGACTTCTCACGTGCCTTATGTTTCCCTGGGTGAGCTTCGACCACCGCTGAATTCTGACGTGACTACTAGTACATGTACCCCCGTTTATGGATGCACAACGTGCGTTGTTGCCTTGACACGTCCACACGAAGAGGAAAAATGGACTGTCATGTCACACGTGCGCACCGTGTGTATACGACGGACCATCGATTACGGTACTACAGTAGTAATTTATCAGGTGCATCAGCGGCGCGCTATGTATGCAGTCTGTACTTCGATCGCCTGTTCAAACGGTTGCGGTATACTAATACAATTACCAGTTGTACCAGCTCGTTTAGCTGACCAGATGAGCTCGAACTGTAGGTATACGACCGCAAAAAGAAATCTATTCTTCTCCGTCAGATTTGCTCGAACTTGGCCCCATTTCTTACTCGTTTGAGGCGCGGCCACGATTAGTAAGAAGCTGAGAGCTAGTACTAGCTAGCCGCGATAACGAAGCCACATTGTGTGCGCGAATGGATTTTACCTGCCGATGCATTGATGGCTAGAACAATACTAGTGGTCCAGAATGATTTAAGCCGATAATTAAGTCATAAAATAGCAGTTGGCTGTTCGTAGAAAAGTCATAGTTTTGAGGGAACTGCCCTGGAGGAAAATATAAGTGGTATCAAAAGACGGATTATCGCCGTGAATAGCTAGTGGTCTATTGTCCGATTTTCACACTGCATAACAAAAGACGGCGATCTCGGTCGCGAGAGCGGAGATGCGGAAGTCGTATTTTGTGCTGTGGCAAAACTACGACTTTCCTACGATTTAATCCTCACTAATCCACCCCTGATCTACAACCACTTTACATTATCTACGCCTCTTTCACTTCTTAACAACAACGTATTCAACACTAAGGCACGAACACGAAGAACCACGGCAAAACTACGACTTTCTTACTATTTTTCAGTAGCAATCTACAGCAAAACTGTGTGCCTTTTCAACACGTAAGTACCACGGTTAGTGCTGGTAGTGAATTATCTCGAGTGGCATGTTGGTCATGTTTCTGAATGTTATAGGAAAAGGGCCGAATGATCTGAGTGATGGTGATGATAATTACTGATGCTGGTGTAAAAGACAGATTGCTGAGCATACTTCTTCTTTCCCCTCCGGCCATGAATGATGACAAAAAAAAATACATACACCTCACAACAAGAACCACATGCTAGATTGCAACCTTCGTAAAGTTAAATCTAAATGCTCATTACCAGCAAAGGGGGAAAACACGACAGTAAATACAAGCGAAGAGATTGTGTATGCAGTCTCTGGTCTTACGAGAAACTTGTGGAAATTTCCACAAAACCAGGTGCCAGACGAAAGAATGCGCGCACTGGAATAAACAGCGTGTAAATATAGCCTGGAAATATTGATCGAAGAACTAGCTCGTGAGTTGAGTTCAAGGAATCATCGCAAAGATCATGATTCTATAAGCAACACATGGTTCTCTGGCCCTTCTTTTGACCCATAGTAGAAATATCGAACAGTCGATTACACTTTAAATTATAATAGTGTGCTTGATCGAGTATTTTAAATGTTTACTGAACTGTAGGAAGGGATTGATTAATCACTCGATTAAAAACTAAATCACAGAAATATATGAAAGGTCTCGTATGCCGAGACAAATTCACTATCCGGTTAGACAGTGGGAAGAGATTCTATCACCTCCCTGGGTGTCGGGAAATTTTCACACACTCCAGGATCACCCCTCCCCCTGCCAACTCCAACATGTTGCTCCCAAACGTGCATGGTGAATGCATGGCGTCTCGATGTCACCGTTAGGTACCCGAGGCTGCTTTGTTTTTGTCTTGGAATATTGATTCATTTCTTGTCATGACATGAGTGTATATTAATCTTTTTGCGTGACTATGTAAAAATTTATGATACTAAACTCGTCTTTTTTTTTTTCCCTTTCAGTCCAAAAGTATCATGACGTTTCAATTGTTCAGAAGGTCTGCTTTTGATAACTCACAGACTATGTAAACACCCTTGCCTGTTCCCAGGCCCTAGCTCCACCCAATCCAGCAATCTACAAACGCGCGCAAATTCTGCCATGTGGTTTTGCCAGCCAGCTGTCGGAATGTGCTTTGAAGTTACATGGCAGCCTGGCCTGGCTGGCATGAATGGGTGTCAAGTTTCAATCAACATCTGCTGTTGTTTTATTCTTTCACCTGACAGAAACACGGAAATCAGAAAGGTGTAGGGAAGAGGTTTTTGTTGTGTGTGCGTGTGTGTGTGTGTGTTGTGTGTGTGTGTGTTTTCTCATTGTTTTTTCTTCTTTTTTTTCCAATGGGATCGAGGCCAAGGCGTGGAAAGATCAGAGTGAAATGAGTACAACTACACAGTGAAAGGAGTCAGGTAGAGGGGAGATGGAATAACCAATTACCAGAAGCATTTTTAAATATTGAAGTACCATTATGTGAAAAAAAAAGAATGCTACACCTATTTTAGTGTTCCTGACAAGGCGTAAGGAGCGTGGTAATAGTCCTCCTGAAAAATGAAACCCTGATAATTGGCCTCAAATATGCTATTTCTCTCTTTTTCTCAACCTCCGCTGTTTATCAACTTCACTTTCTTTCTTTTTTTCCATTAAAACCTTGACATGCAAGTGATTTTTTTTTAATTTTTATATTTTCTGATTTTTTTTTTTGCCTGTTCGGGCAAGTGCTTTACACGAATTTGCAAATCTGCTTGCCCGATCGGGCAAGTGATTAAAAAAAGTTGTGTAGCACCCTGGTTTATGATGGTGCCTCAAAAAATGCTTAGCTTAGAACGAATCGACCATTAATTAGGCCTGTATTTGTCACTACTGAAACGTTTGTTTGGAGAATAAAAAAAGAATGAATAATCGACCTGTTCTTCACTTCTTGTGAATGTGTTGGTGTGATTACGGTGTGCGTGCGTTCATAAATAAACATCAACATTTCCGAGGCCTGTAGGCTGTATGTCTTGCCCCTGACCCGGAAGACAATTCAACCTGTCACAAAACAGTTACAAAACGTAGTGATGATGAATGATGATAATGAAGTAATGATAATGAATATGATATATAATACAGTAATTGAAATGTCGTATTACTTGGGGCCCTCCCCAAAGTGACATTAGTCATGCGATTAAAAAACAAGACGGACTGTTGGCCAGTCAAAAATTTTGCGGACTAGCCAAAATTGAATCTAACTGATCTGCCTGGCTAGTTAAAAAGTTAAGCGCGACCCCTGAAGAACCATTTTTCATTTCTGATTGTAGATAAAAAGTAAATATCCAAATGTTACCGTTATCATTTTCGAAGTATTTAATCAACTTACGGAGCCTGAAATGTTACCGTTTATCATTTTACCGAATGTAAAAGCAAACATCCGACATTTATTTTATTATCGTATACGGAGCCGAATATTACTGCTGTCCACTTCCGAAAGTGAAATGAATCATCTGACAATTATTTTAGCAATGTACTTAACCGAATGTATACTGTTTTTCATTTTTGAAGGTCAAGGCAGAGATCAGACACTTAGCTAACCATATAAAACGCAGCTAAATGTTACTATTATTCATTTTGAAATTTTATAGCAAATATCCGACATTTATTTTAGCATCGCATGGAGCAGAATGTTACTCCCATTCAATTCCAAACGTTAAAAGAATAAAACAATCATCTGACATTTATCTTGGCATCCTTCGGAGCCGAATGTCATTGCTGTTTACTTTCAAACAAACAGGCAAACATCCGGCATTTATTTTATCATCGTACGGAGTTGAATATTAGCTATTTCATTTCCAAATGTTAAGTCAAAATCATACATTGATATCACCATCGAACGCAGCTGAATGTTACTGTTATTCATTTCGAAATATAAAAGCAAACATCTGACAGTCATTTTAGTATCGTATAGCCCGTATGGAGCAGAATAAATACTGCAATTCACTTCCGAACGTAAAAGCAATCATCTGACATTATTTTAGCATCTTCCGGAGCCGAATGTTATTGCTATTTACTTTCGAAAGTAAAAGCAAACATCCGACATTTATTTAATCATCGTATGGAGTTG
The DNA here is from genome assembly GCF_040938485.1 of Diadema antillarum. Lineage (NCBI taxonomy): Eukaryota > Metazoa > Echinodermata > Echinoidea > Diadematoida > Diadematidae > Diadema > Diadema antillarum. Next base: position 13,835,125 of record NW_027270960.1, read on the forward strand.
AATACTATTGTTATTCATTTCCGAACGTCAAAGGGATCATTTGATATTTACTTCAGCATCTTCCGGAGCTGAATGTTATTGCTATTTACTTTCAAACGCAAAAACAAACATCCGGCATTTATTTCATCATCATACGGAGTTGAATATCATTATCATTTATTTCCGAACGTCAAAGCAAACATTCGACATTTATTTCAGCATCTTTCGGAGCCGAATGTTATCCTTATTCATTTTCGAACACAAAATCAAATATCTGACATTTACGCTGTTCATTTCCAAAAGTACAATAAAACATCCGTCATTTTTTTTTTTTTTGTGTGTGTGTGTGTGTGTGTGTGCCCTGGTTTTTGTCACCACAGAACCCCAAAACAAATGAATTAAAGAGGCACACTAACGACAAAAAGAAAAATGGCACGTCTTTGATCACAGGGGAGCGACGTCAAGAAGAAAAGGGGCAGGTGTAAATTGTATGGCCTAGAGAATATCGTTTTCTGCCACATTCTGGGGGCATCACGGCCAAGAGCATCGACGGCTAATTTTCGAGGTCTGCTCTGACAATGGCACGCGAATTTTATTTGTTACGATCAAGAATTCTTTCTTGCCAAATCCGATAGTAGTATTTCATGAAGATAGCGTCAAACACGGAAGGGAGGTAAGTTTCATGTCATAATTTTAAGGAATACGCGGTCAAATAGAGCATGTCAGTGATGTGCTTTCCGTGGAACGCTCGATAACCCTTCCTAATTTCCGCCTTTTCATTCTTATTGTACCACAACACAAGCACCATAGCCTCAAATACGATGGAGAGTTCATTTCCCATTCGCAATTTCAAGGTACGCAAGCACTGTAGAACGCAAGAGCATTCTCTTATTGTGTGTACACTGTGGATAGATCGTTCAAAAGCGCGTTTTGGAGGAGTAGAGTCGCAATTTCTTTAGTGGATTCGCGAACAATAGCGCACAATCTTTTCGTGGAACGTTCAAGAACCCGTCCTCACTAAATCGGTAATGACTTTGTTCTTGCCCGTTCCGCAAACAATAGCGAAATTTCCGTTAGTTTTCCAGCGGAACGGAAGGTAACGCGCCTTTTGTTTCATTTAAGTACCCCGTTCAGAACGCGTTCAGAACGCGAGCAGAACTGCAGTGACTTAATTCCCTGACGCCTAACACAAAAAAAAAACACTGAAAAAAACAACAACTACATAACAGAAAAAGATCTGGCAATTGGCAACTCTTGGGATCGGGAATGGAAAAGCAAATTTATGATAAATTTACAGCTTCTGCTGCAATCAACACACATTCAGCATGCAACCACACTTTACTATTAGTACTGACTTGTCCCCCTAGGTAGAACCTGTCAACCACAACCTCACCTTTCTTGATGCAGTTCTGCCTGAAGTTGGGCGGGTGAGCGTAGAACTTGACGAAGCTGGCCAGAAACGAGGAGACATGGTAGTGGGACTGGAAGCCCATGTCTGGGTCTGCCAGGTAGGCCTGGATGGTACGAAGGTGGAAGTCATAGGCAAAGGAGTGCAGGTGGATCAGGTCCTTGTACTTGTCACAGTCATTGGTGAACAGGTTGGCCAGCTGCAGTTTACAGGTGGGAGGGAGGAGGGAGAGCAATGGGGTTAACCCTTCCCTTACAAGATTCTCAAATACCCCTAGAGCCTGTACACAACTCACTAGGTTTCCAAAAGGCAGTAGATTAAAGGTTAAACTCTGTTTCCATATGACTGCATTAACTGTCAATTTTTTGCTCTAAAATAGAGTCATACGCAAGAGAAATGTGTGATATAACCATGTGATAACACAATTTCAGTTGGGTAACAAACTACATTATATTACCCCACAAAGTACTGTAAGCTGAAAGCATTGCAATCGCAGAGCATTCTCAATCGTGGTTGCTATGTGATGTTTAAATATTGATTATGCCAACTACAATATATTGGGCCTGGGCAGTATCCATCGAGTGAGTAAATCGCATGCGCAGCATGTTATTTGCATGTGATTCAATACTGCTACATTGTACTTGGGCACATTTTGATCATCACTTACGAGTCATGCTCTTCCTACCCACTTCTGGAAGGGGGCGGGGTGATTCAGGAATAAAAGACGGGTACACCCACTTTGATTATTTCACACTTTTGATCTCAAAATACTCCAAAACGCATTCTCCTGGCAAATCAAGTCAGCCAGACACGTTTCTTGGTAGAGCCCTTTGTCGTAATTTGATAATTGGAAGTAAAATGGTGGACAATGAACTTTGAGCCCTTCTGAGAACTATAACTTAGCCGTACTATTGCACACTTGGCAAGAGTTCGCATACAGCTGTACGTACAGTAGCAAGAGATGGCTAGCCATGCATCCAGTTATTTTGCCATGTATCAATTATTACCAGATGCATGATTGAAAACAAAAATTATTTTTTAGGAAACAAATTCCACCCTTCTATATAACAGATGATGCACGTATATTTCGGGTGTTGGGAGGAAGTGTGTATGTCGTTGCTATGGAAACTCATCTATGTCCACAACGGTTGAACAATTCCATACAATGTAGTTACCTCACACACACACAGTTCCTACTGACATACTCAGATCTGAGCATCATTTGTATACTAATGCAAAGAAAAAAAATGATCAGAGTCATTCATACTAGAGTACGCTACACACCTGAGCATTGATAGTCTTTCCTGCTGGGACTCTGGAACTCTCAAAGGCATAAAGCTTCACGCAGAAGTAGGTGTGCTGGAAATACAGAAATCATATAACACCATATTATAATACATAGTTTTGTATATCACAGGTATTCAGTGATATAATCTCAGTTTACAGAGAAACATGTAATCATAGAACAAGTGGCTGGAACTTTCTAAAGACAAATGTCAAAGCTTTACAGAAGCAACATATCTATCTATCTATCTATCTATCTATCTATCTTTCTATCTATCTATCTATCTATCTATCTATCTATCTATCTATCTATCTATCTATCTTTCTATCTATCTATCTATCTACATCTATCTATCTATCTATCTTTCTATCTATCTATCTACATCTATCAATCTATCTATCTATCTATCTATCTATCTATCTATCTATCTATCTATCTATCTATCTATCTATCTATCTATTTATCTAACGTTGTATCTATCAGTATACATACATTGTACATGTGGCTGCATCATATTCATATACACAACGTACATGTACCACACACAGCTGTGAAATCATCGCTATATACTGGATCTTTTTAAAATCGCCAGCGCTGGTTGAAGAATAATAGTGCCCCAAGGAGCTCTCACCCTGAATGACAGCTCAATGAGAATGATGCCTCCTGGCACAGTGATTTGAAGGTGACCTTCAGCCCCCGGCTGGGAGGTCCTTAGCATCAATCTCCCAAACTTGGGCACCTCGGGGCCTCCTGGACGGATGTGGGAGGATCTGAGCAAGCCCAACGAGAGCAGCAGCAGCAAAACAGAAACCAAAAGCACAGGGAAATTATGAAAACATATGGTAGCATTGGGGGAAACATATGTCAAAAATCATGTCGGGATCAGAGGTAATATTCTCATGTGTCGTTCAATTTTTGAACAGCACCCAACTTGCGAAATTTGCAAAAATAAAAGCCCCATGAAATATGTGCAATATAGGGTACACATGTATCTGTACTTGCTGCATCGCCACAATTTTTATATCATGTGATATGATTTTCTGTTTGTATTTCATGTTGAAATGCCAAATAGATAAACAATAATGATAATAATAATAATAATAATGATACTAATAATAATGATAATGATAATGATGATAATAATAATGATAATGGTAATGATAATGATTTATAATAATAATACTGATAATAACAATAATGATAATGATAATGATAATGATAATGATAATAATAATAACAACAATAACAATGATGATAATGACAATAATAAAAATGATAACAATTATAATAATGATGATGATGATAATAATAATAATGATGATGATAATAATAATAATAATAATAATAATAATAATAATAATAATAATAATAATAATAATAATGATAATCACACACAGTTATAATTCAACCAGGGGGTTCATACCTTGGTCTTCCCTGGGGCTGTGTCTCCACGGTGTTAAAGCCAAGGCGCTGCAAGAAATGCTTGTACTGTGACACCATGCTGTTCTTGAGGTCGTTGTGCCACGGAGCCTCACTGGTCAGTCCGGCCGGCCGGCTGGACACGCACTTGGTGCCGTCCGAGGAGGCGAGGACGTGGTCCCTCCACCGGGGGTCGAAAAGCAAGGGCGTGGCACAGTAGTGGACCACCCGGGAGCGCTGCTTCAAGAACTCCAAAGTGTCTTCCTGTGAAAGGTACGGTGACAGGAAGAAGATCTCATGAATGGAAGACAGCCGATGGTTTGACTCAGTCTGTTTTTTACATGTGAATTTCAGAGCTACTGCTCACATGGGTTGTGAAAAACAAGTGATCAGCTTTGAGTATTTATGATGCTGTCGTGTGGTTACTGCAAACATTGACGATGATGATAATGATGATGATGATGATGATGATGTACAGCATTTGTTTAGCGCCATATATCTGATGAAGAAACATTCAAAGACATTTTGCCTTACCAAAGATTGCAACACCTATATCAAATAAACTGATGTAGGTTCTTCTCATTCAGCCAGTCAAATAATACAACGATATTTATATTTGAATCAAAGCACTGCACAATCTCAAACATTATAAGGGCTATTCCTTCTGCTGGATGTTCATTCGCCAGAGGAAGAAAACTAATGATCGGTGAAAGGTACTTTTAGCTTCAAGTGAGTTTATTTCCAGTGCTTTGATTTAAATACACATCATTACCTATATCAAATAGGCCCCAAATTTGTGAGATGACTGCAGCCCATTGGAAGCTGTGTAATACGGCTATTGGTGCAATGGTGTGTAAATCAATTACAGTTTAATCGGCATGGCAGTTGATAAGTATCATATCATATCAAATATTCATCCGTATTGGTATCACTGTGTATCATGTTCAGAGATTTTCTGTCCAGTCTGATTTTAGGCACATAAACATACATGTCAATAATTTTTTAAAAAAAATCTGTACACAAAAGGTACTAATGTGGGACCAAGTAAAAGGCACCCTTGATGATACAACCTATCCCAAGGGGTGTACAAACTCACTGTCAAAATGAATCTGACATTGGTGATAGAGTATAGGTTGTTTTGGTGTCAATAGAGGGAGCTGGTGATCTGGAGACAAATATTTTGGAATAATAATTTAAATACGATTTGAATAGTATGTGACAGGAATGTATGGTTAGGGTGTGAGTGTGAAGTGAGGGAGCAGTGAGAGTGAACAGTTGCATTTGAGGCTTGCTGGCGAGAAGGTGCGCAGACGGGTTGACAAGCCAAGAACAGGGCCTGAGCATCATTGCATTTAATTCGGCTGCGTCGCTTGGTGCATTCCCCGTAGACACCGCTGGCCGTCACTCAAAAAGGAAAAGGAACCGAGAAGCTGTAAGTTTGCAGGATTTGGTATTATTACTCAATTTAGCACCCGGTAGGAAAGAAATCTTTTTTTTTTAATTGATTAGAATAGTAATAAAGAAATGTTAATGTTAAAGAGTATAAAGCACATACACCACGTGAGGTTTTTGAAATATAGCTTGAAATGATGCTTGTTTTTATGTACGTAATGAGCCAAAATATTTAAGCCAGAAGGAGAACTGGTTTGGTAGCGAGAGGGTTAGGTTATTTGTATTACGTCAAAAATGAGATCATTTGAGTGAAAGAAATGGCAATTAGATTTTAATCCTGAACGATGAGTTTTGTTGCTGGTGTAATTGCTACGACATTTTTTCTGATAATTGTAATAATTATGATATTAGTAATATTATCGATTTGTGTTGATACACATATCTACGCCAAGGACGATATGTATGAGGATCGATAAAGCGTAGCTGTGAATCGATTCAGACACAGAAATTAATGTTAAGAGAAAGTATGTTTTTTTGTGAAATTCGGATATGAATGTTGGAACGACGATAGATACAGTATAAAGACCATATATGCAAAGTTAGTAAAAGCAGCTAGAAAAGAGTGAGCTTTTACGGGAGAGATCTGTATTGCTTGGTAGATGAATTCTATCGCTGGATAGTGATAACTGTCCCATTAATGGTGTGAATTTTTATCTATTCGCAGAGGTTTATTAAAACGAGTACTTCTGTGCTTATGTAATTCATTCTATGGCAATTTATTGCAACCGAACCGAAATGTGCCATAATTTGTGTGTATTTTTTTGTAAGAAAGGTCAAAATGAACAGGAAAGAAGAAAGTTAATGTGATAATAAGCTGAGGATGTTCGGATACATTTGTACCTTAACACAGTCCTGCAATGGTGAACACAAATGGTGTATTATAGGAGTTGAGGATTAATAGTCGGGTAGAAATGTATTTTGACAAGGGATTGTTGTTATATTCATAGCCGTCCGTATCCAGGCACTGAGTATCCGGACTTGTCCGAGGACGTATCCGGAGTCGGATACCGCCCAGTCTTTGAGTCTTCGAGTAATCCCACGCCCAGCTGTGGACAGAACCAGGCAGACACACGCGAACCGGACAATACTCACGCCAATCGACCGTGCGTATCCGGCCACGCCGTGCTGCCACACCCGTATACACTTCACGCCGCGACGGACTGCAGGAACAGGCGTCAGCCACCTCGCGTGAACCGCGTATCCGACGCCAGGATCCGGCTTCGCCTGAGCTACACTGTACAGGCATCGCGCGGTTATCGACAACGTGAAAGTGCCTTGGATAATGTAGGGACTTTATTCATAGGGGGGTTTTCATACGTAGAAATGCATGTGCTCATATAGGGACTTAGCAGAAAGGAGGATAATATAACAAGTTGTTTATATACATATAAAATTTTGTTTTGTATTTTGAATTTTCTTTCGGTGACTCTGTGTTGATATTCGGGAGACATTTTACATTGCACCGACTTTGGTTGAATAAAAAGGTCGGATGACCCAATTGAGTTGAAACGATAATTCCCGGTATTCAGTTTATTATTGCGGTCGTCTTCCGAGACACCCTTTGACAATAATTGGCGACCACGAAGGGACCTTTCGAAATAATTCTAAATTGTTAGAGGGGGCATCGGATAGGTGACACTGTTGTCTCGATAGTTGTACTTAATCTCTCCCAGTTGATAATAATTTAATTACTGCTTTAAGTATATATTTGTAATTGTAGCCTGATAATCCAGTGTATAATTCTGTGGGTATTTTGATTGTGTTTCAGCTTCCACTTAGTTCTTCTTCCGGCCTGTGCCCACGGGGAAAGCACCGTCGTTCACGCGCTCGTCTGCTTTTGGAAGTGCCGGGTATATGTTCTGCCGGTGAGGCTCTGTTGGTAAGTCAACCCTGTGCGAGAGTAAGAGAGTGATTGTGATGGATCTAGAAAAGTTAGCCAAGGTAGGGCAGACCTTAGGGTTAGAGGGGACAGAGTTGCAAGAGTTTATTAAGGCGGAACAGGACAAGGCGAGAGAGGCACGAGCGGAAGAGAGACAGAGGATGAAGGAAGAGAAGGAACTGACTGAACTGAAACTTAAGTTAGAACAGGCTAGGTTAGAAGAGGGAGGTAGTAACCGAGTTCAAATAAATACAGTTAGGGCTCCAAAACTTCCAGCATTTCAGTGTGGGAAAGATAATCTAGATGTGTATTTACACAGGTTTGAACGGTACGCTAATGCTCAGCACTGGCCACGTGATGTGTGGGCCGTTCATTTGAGTGCTCTTTTGACAGGTAAAGCATTAGACACATACTCGAGACTGGATGACGACGAGGCACAAGACTACGACCGAGTAAAGGCCGCAGTACTCAAGCGCTACTCTCTCACTAGCGACGGCTTCAGGCGGAAATTCCGTGGGGCAAAGCCGGAAACGGGAGAGACAGCAGCGCAGTTCGTGATACGGATACGGAGCTATCTCGAGAAATGGTTGGAGCTATCCGGCCACAAGCCAACCTTCGAGGAGATGGTGCAACTGGTGCTCATCGAGCAGTTCTACAACGTCTGCTCCAAGGATATGGAGACGTTCATAAAAGAGAGACAGCCGACTGACATAGACGACTTCGTGGACATCGCCGACAGGTTCATTGAGGCCCGCTCGGGATGGCATCTCGGAGGGCAGACGGGTGGTAAGTCCCGAGGTCACATTAAACCTGAATCTCGTACTAACACTTCCACAGGTGATGCTCGACCCCAACCGGGAGGAGCAACGACTCCCCGCCCGGACGGATGCTTCATCTGCGGAAAGAAGGGGCATATCGCCAGGTATTGCAGAAGCCGAGAGACCAGGAAAGAAAAGGCTGCAGTCGGAATCCAGGGTGGACAGAAACCGGATCCGAACCGGAAAGCTGACGACAAGAAGCCCGACAACCGCACTCCGGAAATGCGAACCGGAGCAAAAGCTGGTCGACCGGATGAGACAGATGTTAGCCCGGTATCGACTCGTAGCAGCGGTTCAGAGGGTAAGCGTCAAATGTCAGAGCACGGTAACGCATGCCTCGTAATCGATTCATGTTTTTCTTGTGCAGAGCCAAGTCCGGATATCCGGATAGCGGATTCGGATCTGCCTCTGATGAGTGTTGCGTGTGGAGAGCAGCCAGTTAGAGCTATGCCTGTGAGAAAAGGCATAGTAAACGGAACGCACGTGGACGTACTACGTGACAGCGGTTGTTCGACAGCGGTGGTGCGCACGGAATTGGTGAGAGCGGATCAGATGACCGGATCGCAACGGACATGCATCCTGATCGACGGCTCCGAGAAGCAGTTCCCAGTCGCCACAGTCATGATCGATTCTCCCTTCTTCGTTGGTGAGTTAGAAGTACTGTGCATGAATAACCCTGTGTACGATGTTATTCTGGGCAATGTTGCAGGTGTTCGTGAGCCTAACGACCCGGATAGCAGCTGGCAGGCGGATAGTGGGCTAGCCGTGGAGACTAGGGCACAGCGCAGGGAGGCAGCCAAACCTCAACGAGCGATGAAAGTGCCACGGCAGGCCGACATCGCAACAGCTGACGAGTTTCGTCATGAGCAGAGCACCGATGAATCGTTGGAGAAAATTCGACAACAAGCGGAGAGTAGTGAGGTGAAGACGAGCCGAAACGGGAATCGGTCACGCTTCATTGCGAAAAAGGGCTTGCTGTATCGCGAGTTCAGAGCAGGATGCGGCGAGCGGCAGGAAGTCTCGAACCAACTGGTGGTTCCTCGCAAATATCGACGTCAGATTCTGAGTCTAGCACACGAGTCGATACTCGGAGGCCATCTCGGCGCACACAAGACAACGGAGCGGATTTTGCAAAACTTCTTCTGGCCCAGCATTGGAGCAGACACAGTCAGGTACTGCAGATCCTGCGATGTGTGTCAGCGTTCTTTGCAGAAAGGGAAGGTGAGCAAAGTCCCCCTCGGAACCACGCCTTTGATAGACGAACCATTTCATCGCGTGGCGGTAGACCTTGTGGGTCCGATAGTGCCGGTGACGTCACGCGGGAACAGATACATACTGACACTCATGGACTACGCCACTCGTTATCCTGAAGCAGTACCCCTTAGAAACATCGACACCACGTCAGTCGCGGAAGCATTGTTCACGATTTTCTCACGAGTAGGCTTCCCGCATGAGATGTTAACGGATCGCGGAACGCAATTCATGTCCGACGTAATGAAGGAGGTGAGCAGACTGATGTCCATCCGCCACATCACCACTACTCCGTACCACCCGGCCTGTAATGGTCTGGTGGAAAAGTTCAACGGGACCATGAAACAGATGTTGAAGAAAATGTGCGAAGAGCGTCCCCAGGATTGGGATCGGTACATTGACGCGTTGTTGTTTGCCTACAGAGAGGCTCCACAGGCGAGTACGGGATTTGCGCCATTTGAACTCCTGTACGGACGAGCCGTACGCGGACCTCTGATGATTGTGAAGGAGCTATGGACCGACGACAACCCAGAGCCAGAAACAAAATCGACATATCAGTATGTCATGGATCTCAGGGAGAAACTGGAGGACACATGCAAAATGGTGCATGAACATCTGAAACAGTCCCATGACAGGTCCCGAGAGCAATACAACAGGAAGGCGAGACCCAGGTCATTCAAAGTCGGAGATGAGGTACTATTGCTGCTACCAACCGACCACAACAAGCTCTTAATGCACTGGAAGGGCCCCTTTAAGGTAGTAGGCAAGATTGGAAGGCTCGACTATCGGATCGACCTCGGGACGAGGACGACGACGTTTCATGCCAACCTGCTCAAGCAGTATCATCGCCGCCACGACGAAGATGCAGCAGGACTGGTAAGCCACGACGTCGCTGGCGTATCCGTCATCGAGGAAGACGAGAAAGACGAGGACGTCGACGACCTCGGCCCCGAGCCCACGTCGAATGAGCACCTCATCCAGACGCCAACATTCAAGCAGACGCAGACCATAGCCGACGTAAAGTTAGGCAGCACTCTGTCTGACGAACAGAGCCGACAGTTGAGGAGACTGATCGGAAACTTTCCCGATGTCCTGACTGATCTGCCTGGCGTGACGAATCTAGGCTGCCACGACATCGAGTTAACTGATCCACGACCGATCAAGTCCCGGCCGTACCCGCTTCCGCATGCTCTCCGTAGAGTAGTCGACGACGAGGTAAAGGAAATGCTCGATCTCGGAGTGATCGAAGCATCATCGTCGCCTTACGCTTCACCGATAGTATTGGTGAAAAAATCGGATGGTACGAACCGATTTTGTTGCGATTTTCGCAAACTCAACTTGGTCACGGTACCAGATGCCGAGCCTATTCCCGACCAAGATGAGATCTTCGCCCAACTGGCGAACGACAATTATTTCAGTAAGCTAGACCTGACCAAAGGCTACTGGCAGGTTCCGCTTACAGAGAGGGCTAAGCCCCTCACGGCGTTCGTGACGCCAAACGGCTTATACCAATTCCGAACCATGCCGTTCGGGTTGATAAACGCCCCTGCTAGTTTTAGCCGAATCATGCGACAGCTTCTTCGAGGGATGGAGTGCGTGCACAATTTCATTGACGACATCTTAGTGCACACCACCACATGGGAAAAACACCTGGAGGTTCTGCGAGAGCTCTTCAAGCGTCTTCGCCAGGCAGGTCTGAAGGCAAAACCGTCGAAGTGTTTGCTTGGGCAAGAGAGCCTGGAGTTTCTTGGGCATCAACTCGGCAGAGGCAAGATCCAGCCGCGGACCGAGAAGGTAGAGGCCATCAAGCAGGCAGAACGACCGCGAACCAAGAGGCAACTCCGCTCATTCCTTGGCCTAGCGAACTATTACAGAAAGTTCGTGCCGAACTTCGCGGCCCTCGCGGTACCCCTCACCGATCTGACTCGGAAGGGGGAACCAAACCAGGTGAGATGGGGGGAAGCGCAAGAAAATGCGTTCAAGTGTCTAAAGGGGAAGATTGCAAATGCACCCATTTTGCATCTCCCAGACGTCGATCGCACCTTCTTCCTCCGAACTGACGCTTCGGAGAACGGAATCGGTGCTGTGCTACTTCAGGAATTTGACGACGAAAAGTTCCCAGTAGCGTTTGCCAGCAAGAAGTTGCTCGATCGAGAGCGAAGATACTCGACGATTGAGAGAGAGTGTCTTGCTGTCATATGGGCAGTGCAAAAGTTCGAGCCGTATCTCTACGGGAAGGAGTTCGTCCTCGAAGTCGACCACGAGCCCCTCCTTGCTATGCGGCGAGGCAAGCTCGCCAACGGACGAGTGATGCGGTGGGCTCTCGCTCTGCAGCCGTTCCGTTATCGGATCGAAGCTATCAAGGGGAAGGAGAACGTTGGAGCCGACTACATGAGTCGCATCCAGCAGTAGCACTGATCAGTAAGGAGTCAGGTAAACGGTGACAAGGATGAAAAGGTGTAACAGAGAAATGTCCAAACCAGCGTTTTTCTGTTTATACACAGAGTACGTAGAATGATAATGTCACACGGGCAATCTAATTTCACCAAAATATTTTCTGAAAAAGGGGGTAAATTGTCAAAATGAATCTGACATTGGTGATAGAGTATAGGTTGTTTTGGTGTCAATAGAGGGAGCTGGTGATCTGGAGACAAATATTTTGGAATAATAATTTAAATACGATTTGAATAGTATGTGACAGGAATGTATGGTTAGGGTGTGAGTGTGAAGTGAGGGAGCAGTGAGAGTGAACAGTTGCATTTGAGGCTTGCTGGCGAGAAGGTGCGCAGACGGGTTGACAAGCCAAGAACAGGGCCTGAGCATCATTGCATTTAATTCGGCTGCGTCGCTTGGTGCATTCCCCGTAGACACCGCTGGCCGTCACTCAAAAAGGAAAAGGAACCGAGAAGCTGTAAGTTTGCAGGATTTGGTATTATTACTCAATTTAGCACCCGGTAGGAAAGAAATCTTTTTTTTTTAATTGATTAGAATAGTAATAAAGAAATGTTAATGTTAAAGAGTATAAAGCACATACACCACGTGAGGTTTTTGAAATATAGCTTGAAATGATGCTTGTTTTTATGTACGTAATGAGCCAAAATATTTAAGCCAGAAGGAGAACTGGTTTGGTAGCGAGAGGGTTAGGTTATTTGTATTACGTCAAAAATGAGATCATTTGAGTGAAAGAAATGGCAATTAGATTTTAATCCTGAACGATGAGTTTTGTTGCTGGTGTAATTGCTACGACATTTTTTCTGATAATTGTAATAATTATGATATTAGTAACATTATCGATTTGTGTTGATACACATATCTACGCCAAGGACGATATGTATGAGGATCGATAAAGCGTAGCTGTGAATCGATTCAGACACAGAAATTAATGTTAAGAGAAAGTATGTTTTTTTGTGAAATTCGGATATGAATGTTGGAACGACGATAGATACAGTATAAAGACCATATATGCAAAGTTAGTAAAAGCAGCTAGAAAAGAGTGAGCTTTTACGGGAGAGATCTGTATTGCTTGGTAGATGAATTCTATCGCTGGATAGTGATAACTGTCCCATTAATGGTGTGAATTTTTATCTATTCGCAGAGGTTTATTAAAACGAGTACTTCTGTGCTTATGTAATTCATTCTATGGCAATTTATTGCAACCGAACCGAAATGTGCCATAATTTGTGTGTATTTTTTTGTAAGAAAGGTCAAAATGAACAGGAAAGAAGAAAGTTAATGTGATAATAAGCTGAGGATGTTCGGATACATTTGTACCTTAACACAGTCCTGCAATGGTGAACACAAATGGTGTATTATAGGAGTTGAGGATTAATAGTCGGGTAGAAATGTATTTTGACAAGGGATTGTTGTTATATTCATAGCCGTCCGTATCCAGGCACTGAGTATCCGGACTTGTCCGAGGACGTATCCGGAGTCGGATACCGCCCAGTCTTTGAGTCTTCGAGTAATCCCACGCCCAGCTGTGGACAGAACCAGGCAGACACATGCGAACCGGACAATACTCACGCCAATCGACCGTGCGTATCCGGCCACGCCGTGCTGCCACACCCGTATACACTTCACGCCGCGACGGACTGCAGGAACAGGCGTCAGCCACCTCGCGTGAACCGCGTATCCGACGCCAGGATCCGGCTTCGCCTGAGCTACACTGTACAGGCATCGCGCGGTTATCGACAACGTGAAAGTGCCTTGGATAATGTAGGGACTTTATTCATAGGGGGGTTTTCATACGTAGAAATGCATGTGCTCATATAGGGACTTAGCAGAAAGGAGGATAATATAACAAGTTGTTTATATACATATAAAATTTTGTTTTGTATTTTGAATTTTCTTTCGGTGACTCTGTGTTGATATTCGGGAGACATTTTACATTGCACCGACTTTGGTTGAATAAAAAGGTCGGATGACCCAATTGAGTTGAAACGATAATTCCCGGTATTCAGTTTATTATTGCGGTCGTCTTCCGAGACACCCTTTGACACTCACACTGATAGGTTGTCTGGAGAGCTGTCCCCTCTTCTGCCAGGCCACATACAGGTTCTCCAAATCTTTCTGGACTTCAAGCTCTATGGAAGGCAACATGACACACAATACAATTCTTGATGAGTCACTGTGGACCTACCACACCATCAAACAGAAAACTCATTAGTAACTTTTTCTACTACTTATGCCAGTAGTAATATAGTGATATGGGAGTGACATATGCCACCTGAATACGAAAACAATACACTAAAAGATGCATCAATGCTTTCTGCTGTTTGGTGCATTGACTACTGTAAAAGTGGAAATGTTCTTGTCAATAATTTTCCACACTCAGCTGGAAAAGATAGATTTCATTTTTTCTTTTTCCCCAGAATCAAAACATCAGCATTGCATAGCATTACATACATGTATAACAAGCAGGAATACTTCCACGCTTTTATTTTTGTGCTAGTTTCTAGTCATGTAAAATGTGCAAAAAATTTCCTCAAGCAAAAATTTTTGCTTTTACAGTACAGGTCTCTACTATACGATTTGAAGACTGCCGCAAATACAGGTCACTTCAAATAGTATCTTCTAATCAGGCTAAAGAACAATATGAATTGAAAGTGTTGTGGTTTTAATGAATGAACATATTGCTTTCAGCGGCGAGGTCCAGGTTCAAGGATTGCCATGGCACTCATGTCCTTGAGCAAAACATTCTATCAACAACATTCCCTTCTACCCACTGGATGATGATTGTTAATCTTGAATGGTGACTGTTAACCGGTTTAAGACGAGTCCCAAGAATACTCAGGCAGGTGTCCATGGGAAATGTGTGTTACAGCAAAATCAGTCCATCTTCAACCGGTAGGCGTGTGCCACAGAGAGATAGCCAAGCTGAGATTCCCCTCACAGGTTCCACGATGGGGTGGGTGTACTATGGGTGTAGTCTTCATTCCTACGCTCAGGCAATAGTATTTTGCTTTGATAAAAAAACAAGAACTAACTTGTAATTCAGTTGACAGAGCTAGTCTTCTTTGAAGAGCTTTTCTTGTTAGAAAGTCACTTGCATACACATGTTGTCTTCTTCTGTATCGTCAAGAAAGTAAAGCACAATCTCTAATTCGCTAAATTTCTTTCTGATTAGGTGGCCTTTCATAACATTTCTAAGGTTTTGGTGCACATAAGAGTGACCTCTGACCTTTGCGTGTGTTCCTGCAGACAGTGGCAAACTGGGCGCCGTTCCGGAGGACGGGGTCGTTGAGGAGCCGATAGGGGGAGCTCTGCAGCGGGTGCCGAGGCCTCACGTTCTGCAGCGTCTCGTCAAACGGGGGCAGGGCGGGGTGGAGTCGCCGCAGGTGGGAGGGGCGTGACGAGGACCCCTGGGGGCGGGACCCAAACTCCCTTGAAGGAAGGCTTGTCTGTTTCACCAGGCTATCAATTGCTTCCAGGGAACGCGAGAAGGGGTTGTCACTCTGTGTGATCAGCCAGTAATCAAAATTAATTCTTTGTATTCTAACACAAACAATATAAAAGTACACAGCAAAGAGCATCACAATGTCACATTGCAAATTGTATGAAGAAGATTAATGTATTGACAAGAAAGTTGAGGCCACTATCCTACCTGTACATAAATGCAAAATAATGTACTGAGTAGGTCCATAAGAATAATTTCACAAACTTTTTTATAAAATCAAAAATATTCTTTTTTTCTAGAGTATACATCATCTTAGTTACATCAATTATCTTAGTTTATTTTCAAACTCCA
The DNA here is from genome assembly GCF_040938485.1 of Diadema antillarum. Lineage (NCBI taxonomy): Eukaryota > Metazoa > Echinodermata > Echinoidea > Diadematoida > Diadematidae > Diadema > Diadema antillarum. The sequence goes on from NW_027270960.1 coordinate 13,850,863, forward strand.
CACACAGTAGAAAGGTTGACATTCCGCACAAGTCCATGGTAGAAATGTTGATGTCCAGCGCTGCATCCAGATACTGTACATACTGTTAATTCCACAAATCTGTAATCTCATGAATGTTGAAACTATACATAAACACCTTCTTTTGAGAATCTGCGGTGATGCCTGTTTATCTCACCTGGTGGGCACCAAAGCGGCAGTGCTGGTACAAGCCCATCTTCTGGCTGACGAGGCAGTCCAGGAAGTGCGCCCTCGCGTTGTGCCACTTGACCAGGCGCTGGAAGAGCTTGTCCAGGGCACTCAGCTTGTCGTTGGACCAGTTGTAGACGAACACTTTCACCTGGGACAGATAAGGGGTAGATTGTTGGCGGGATATGCACATTCATAAGAAGTGAGGATCTCAGTGTAAAACGGCAGAGAAACATAGCACATGCATAAAATAGCAGAAAAAAGTGCATTCAATATTTCTAGCATTTACTAGATTGTTTGATATGAAACATCATTGACCTATATTTCAATGGACTATTCAACTAATGTGTGTAGTGTTCAGAGTGACTCTCCTAATGAATGTATCTACAATGCACAACTTGTTATATCCATAGCACACTGTATATTTAACTGATCTGACACAGGTCTTCTTGATATCATTTCAAACTCCACATACATCACGCACGTGTACATTGTATCTGTGCAAGACACGACAATACAGCTGTATATACCCCATTTAGAAATTAATCTATTCTGACTTCTCATTTGTTTATTTCTAGACATGATGATAATGTAACTGCTCTACTAACCCATTGCAAACAAGTCCTGAGTATACTCAGGCAGGTGTCTATGGGAAATGCATGTTATACAATGTCATGTAGCAAACCATCTCATCCATGATAGTTCAAAGATGGGCTATAGTACATTGTACATTGTACCACTGGCAATGGTATCTGTGCATTTGGAACAAGGGAATACAAAAAAGAATAATATGTACATTGTATAACTGGGCATAGACTCCCGCAAAAGGGTGTTAATATCAAACATTCTTTGGTTTCAAGGTTTTCATTCCTTTAGATGACCTGTCTACCACGAATGACAAGCCCTAGTAAATCAGAATTCAGTATTTCAATATCCCTGCCTACCCCTGCGCAGCTGCAAAGGTTTACACCTGTCCCACCAACAAGGGTATCACGGACACCCTTTGTCAGCACCAGAGAAGTCTTGACCTCTCTGAGGGGAGGTGAAAGCAGGAATGTTACTCTCATTACCCTAAATTTTCTATCTTACCAAACTGGGAATTTAAGACTAAAATTTAGAGTACAAAAGAAGAAGCTCACAGATTGAAAAGGGGGAGAGTCTGGGAGACTGATGGTAGAACTAACCTGTTTGTTGGAGGCTTGGAGCAAGAGGAGGCGTTGCCGTGGCACTATGAGGCGGAGTGACTGAGGATGCTGTTTGAGACCAGTCAGCCAGGAGGGTAGCAGACCCTTCTCACTGACCCCACAGCTCAGGTCAAGGGGGTCAAACTGCTGCAGGCTTTTCTGACCTGGTCAGATGGAGAGCACGATTAATATATCATCACCATCACTGTCATTATGATCACCTCCAATATTATCACCACTATTAGCATCATGATCATGATCATGATCATCATTATCATCATCATCATCATCCACATCATTATCACCGTCATCCACATCATGACCATCATCACCATCACCATCACCATCACCATCACCATCACCATCACCATCACCATCACCATCACCATTACCATCATCCTTATCGTCACCACCATCATCATCATCATCATCATCATCATCACTATCACCATCAACACCATCGTTATCATGACAATTGGTATGATTATCCTAATTATTGCATGAAATATTGATATATACACTTTATAATGTTCAATATGGTCTCTTCACTGAAACTGCATTTGATTATTCAATATCCAGTTGATCTGTGTGTGAAATGTGAGAAATCTGATTTGTTTTCCCAAAAAATGTACTGTCTTTGTGATTCTGATGAGGACATGTAGAAGGAATGTAGTGTAACTAAAAATAACATGGTCAATAAAGAAGGTACATATGTACTAACAAAATACAAACTGCAGCAATTGTGACCCAAATAGATAAAAGCTTCAGTGACAACAATGTTACAGTCTTAATTCCAAGACGGCTTGAGGACTCTTCTTGACACCAAGAAGATATGACTTCAAGAAATTCACACCAACTGATATTTCTCAATATTGACGGACCTCACCTGGTAATCTATGGCTTTGATTGACTTGGTTTTAAAAAATTCAAAGGTTCTCCTGTTTGTTTTGGCCAATGAAGGAAGCTCCCTTATAAGAATGTCTTACTTTTTGGATTGGTGAGGTTCGGGGGCTGAACGACATCATCCAGTGGGTTTGCATTCACGCTGTAGCGCCACTGCTGGACATTCCGGCCAATCAGCACGAAGGTCTGCTCACTGCCAGGTAAATGGAGGCTGGATTTTGAAGTCTCTGATTCTTGCCTCTGTTCAGAAATATGGGGCATATTTTCATATGGATGGATGTAAGTTACTGATCATTCTCCTAACATCCTACATTGTATGAACACACACAGTTCAATATATGAGCACTTGCACATATGAATAACATCACTAAACAAGGAATGACATTTAAATCATTTTATCTGTACTACTCGCTTTTCAGGTGAAACACACACACACATACATTGTACATACAACAAATAAAAAGAGAATGTAACACATTTTACACATGCAAGTACTAGAATTCTTTGTGACAATGTATAACATGTGAATTACAAATGTGCTATCAGTTCTGCCTGAGAAAAGTGCCAGTATACACTTTCCTGATGTCAATTATACTGTACATGTATATACATGTATGGATGCAACCCTCTCCTCTCCCCTCCCCCCCCCCCCCCCCCCCATCACATACCAAAGCAATATACAAATGTATATCCAGACCTCCTTCCCCCAGTCCCTCAATAGTGATGTCATGTAACTATGATAAAAAAGCCTTTCACAGTTCAAGTGATTTGTGCATAATCGTCTCTTTCATAAAGATCAAGCAGTGCAAAAAGGATTTTGTGAATTAACAGAATCGTTGTGGTCCGTATGAATTGAGAAATACATACAAATGGTAATTCCTTTCCCCCACTTATAGAAAGATACGGGGTGATAATGTTAACATTATGGCACACTGCCATTAGCCATGCAGATGTGTTTAAATAGGGGAAGCTTATGAACTTAAGACACTCTCTTCCAAAATACAATGTGTACCTTAGTAGGTGGTAGGGTAAAGGACTTGAAAGTCTCCCCGTCAGCCTGGTAGAGCTTGTGGACAAAATCTGTGCTGATCTTTCCCAGCTTGTCCAGAAACTCCTGCAGAAAGACCTCCAGGCTGAATTGTCTGGACAGGGTGCCGGTCAGCAGACTGACCGATGGAGTGTCTGAACGATGCAAAAAAGAGCCAACTGATAATGAAATCCCATGTCGATATTTAGTGCGCCTTTTTATTTCAGTCAAACAAAATAACATACTGTAGTTTGTACATAAATGCTGGCTTGTATAGTACAATGTCATTCAAATGCATGCACAAAGTTCCAAGCTAGGTATCAAAGAAAACTACACTTGTATCAAAAGTTCACATGATTTTGACAAATCATCTAATTTTTTTTTAAACCACATGCAACACAGTATGGTAGATGTTCAACCCACCGACCGGGTCCATAACGACCGACCGCGCATTATAATGTCATTGCGCGTACAGAAAGAAAATGTACGCATGGGACTACGCGCAACGGTGTTCGATTCTTCACTGGGCTACGCTACCGAGTAAAATGTGGCGAAAACAACTAAGTATTCCCTCTAAATTACCGAAATTTAGCAAAATCGAATAAGGTTTATCGTGTAACTACATATAACTAGGCCTACCTTTGCTGACTCGTTGTTAGATGTAGAGTATCCTTCCGTAATAAATTTGACGATTTTGACCGCAAAATTGTCACCGCTGCTTGTACGATCGTGCACACACGTTACACATACACATGACATAAACATTTTGTCGCCCGCTACGACCGTACGAGTTGATGCAGAAACGAGAAATGAATGTGAAAAAACAAACCGACTCATCTAATTTATTTCAATTACGATGAAAAGTTTCCTAATGAAAATCAAGTCAAATTCATCAAACACTCCTTCAAAAGTAATATCGAAGGATTCAAAATATATTCAAATATTATTGGGGAAAAAATGACGGCTAGAAAAAAAACATCGGCCTGTCGAAAAAACGCATTTAAGTGCTCTTTATACGTATTGTCAGGGTGGTCGGTAAAATGAGCAGAGCAACTGAGTGCGGAAAAAATGACACCCCACGCGTTCGAAGCCGCCATCTACGAGCGCGTCCCTCAGATCGCATTTTCAGTGCGCGCTTGTGAATCCGGAGTATTTTCTCCACACGTGAGTAAAATTTCAGGCAAATTGTGAGATTTTTCACGTTTCTATTGATAGCAAAACGTTAGGTGTCCGGTATTATGAACACCCAACCATAATAGCTGGTAAGAACATGTTGTTGCTCATATTCTTGGTGTAACCCACAAATCATTTGGAAACACATATTCAATATTGCAGTACCTCGATGTTTATATGCGCTAGACTTGCAATGAAAAATTCTGTTCTATTGTCATTCTGTTACTACCCATGAAACAAAGTGTCCTCCCAGAAACAAACAAACAAAAATCAACAACAAAACTTGGTCAAGATATACCGGGATAAACAAACCCACTTTGATGTAACATTACAAAGAATTCAATGACTACTAGTACAATGTACATGTAGTTTGATATACCAGGAATGATTGAACTATCCCTCTTTATTAACAGTAAGTTTGGTATCAGTACATATTTTTAGACCAGAAAAACAAAGCCCATTTGTCCAGTGGAAGCACCATTCGATGATGAAGGCCCCATAAAGTTGAGAACAATACAGTGTAACAGATCATTCCTTGATACACGTAGGTATTAAAGGGGATGGCTAGTAACTGATCAGTGGGAATCAGTGGGAATGTTGGGTGATGATTGTCCCAATCCTTGTGGGATTTATTTAAGAGTACATTATATATCTACTGTTGGGTGAAAATCATTTGCTTCAGAATGGTCTCATATTCAAGTAATGTGCAGTTCAATGCTTCCAGGTTAGCATGTCTGTACATTGATGGTACATTAAACTGTACATTAAACTGCACATTACTTGAATATGAGACCATTCTGAAGCAAATGATTTTCACACAACAATAGATATATAATGTACTCTTAAATAAATCCCGCAAGGCTTGGAACAATCATCCCCCAGCATTCCCACTGATTCCCACTGATCAGTTACTCGCCATCCCCTTTAAGAGCAAAGCTTCAACCTCTGATGGGACAGTTACTCTTACCCAAGTCAGCTAGGAACTGGAACCAGCGTAGTGCCAGCCCTGAGTACGTGGGATGAAGCGTGCCAGCCTTTCCTTCTTCCGCCTCTTGGCGGCGCTCTCTCATCTCTTCCTCAAGACGGCGATCCATCTCCTGAATCTGCCAGCTGGTTCTTCCCTCTTGGCCATGTTCCTTAAGCCAGTAATGAAGACATCACCAGAAAGAAGTAAAAACCATGCGAAGAGGTTATTTAAGATATGTATTGTACAAGCGTTGTATGTAAAGGAACAATAAGTAACTCATTCTTCTGTGATCCCAAAGAGTCAAAATGATCTTCAGGGATCAAACTGCAAGCAAAGCCTACGTATGCAGATCTAAACAGTCAAGCACATACATTGTACATGTACAATGTATGTAGCAATTATCTACCTGTAAGCAATATCACAACCCCCTAGCCCTGTATTAATTTTGTGTGCATATATGTACCCACATAATAAATATTATAATATGAATCAAATTTGAAAGGTGTCGAACCATCACCGCATTCAATGGATGTAATAATATGCAAGACACAAGTAGCATTGATATTCCTGATTAAAAGAATAGGAAGCACCTACATCCCACCAATTCAACAATACCACTTTTGCAAGGAAAAATGGCATCGAATAGAATCAATTAGTAAAACCCATACACACCAAAATCTAAAAGCAGGACTACTTGCACAGCAAAGATATCTACAAATATCAAACTACAGGCTACACGGGTTAATGCAAAATACTGCAACTACAAATAAGTGTTATTTACACAGTTAAACAAAGAAATCGTCGAAGAGTACTCACAACTTTTGGCCACAAACTTAAAAGAAAAGAACTTTTTAAAAAAATGATCAGAATGTAGTATTTCCTTGTGATGCAAGGCACATGAGGAAAGGGGACAAGAAAAAAAAAAATCAAATCATGAATGAAATTTCTGTCTAACACAACAATGAACTGTATGTTGTATCTTCCTGGACTGGTCACTGTCTTTGAAGACACCTGCTCAAAGATCATGAAATCCATGAAATATCTTCCGCTGAGATAACAGGTGGGACTAGTGAAGCGAAGATGCAATATTATGATGAAGTCACGTCATGAACATTTCTTCCTACTCATCTCATCACACTAAAAGGGACAACAGAGCTGGGCACAATCCATGAGAGCTGGGTCCTACTGGTGGATGCAGAAGGCAGTAACTCCAGACCTAAGATGCAAGGTAGAGATTTCTTTTACTACCATACGTAATGGCACTGCTAGTGAGGTGGTGTACCTTAAAGCTCAACTCCCTGGCTATCCTGGACTTGGTAGGGGTCAGAGGTCGAGAGGTCGAAGGGGACAGTTGTGGGGAAATCCCCCCAATCAGTCGCCGGGTTCGTCCCACGGGTCCCGAGGGCGTGCTCTCACCAGACGACGTGCTGCCACCGCTGGCGATGAGGCCTGGGGTAACTGACTGGGAACGCTGTAGATTTTGTCATAATGACACGCACAAACTCTTGTTAGAAACAGTACAACATGTTAGTAGAATTACGATATTTCCCTGTGAATTGTACACTCACAATGCTGTTTAACCTCCATAGTTTTCTCTTCTTTTTTTCCCTTTGTTACAAACAATCAATTTTCCATTCCACATGCATCCTCAGAAGTTTTTCTTCTTTTTTCTCCATCAAGCAGAGCCTTTGCAACAAAAACAAACAAACAAACAAGTAAATGCAACTCAACCTTCAAATACATTTATAGAGAAGTTAAAAGGCATACATTGTAAGTCAAAATTGCCAAGAGAAAGAAGAAATTTACTGAAAATACAGTTAAATGGCCTTAATATCAGATTGTTTTAAATGTTAAAGAGTAACTGCCTTTAAGTTGGAGAAGCCTACTGTATGTTTGTAAAATAAAAGGGGCGATAAAAACAAAAATTCTCGTTCCTACTTTCCAATAGACAAGATACAATCATCCATTAATGACATTATAATAATGTCCATGACAAACACAAGTGCTTTGATAGTTACCGCCCAGTTTGCCACATGCTGCTTTCTTTTTTCCCTTTTTTTTCACACAGCAAGGGACTGCCACAAAAAGAGGGGCTCCTAACTTTGATGCCTGTTAAATGCACTGCCCAATTACATTTTTTTTTTAAACAGGCAAGAAACGGCCATACACAATGTTATTCAAGTGTGTAGGAGGTACAAATGTACATGTGTCTTGTCTTGTCTGCAGGAAAAAAAAATCCATCATTTTCCGGAATATAGTTACTTTATGAAAATATCAATGAGAGTCAAGAACCACCTCAGTCTATATTGGTTCATGACAGACTCTGTAAAGGTCATTGTCTTGTTGAAAAGGGGATTGTGATACAAATGATGAAAATAAAGATAACATCTTTTAATGGACAGACTGAAGAGTGGAAAAATTAAAAGGTACGAAACAAAAACGTGGAGAGAATTGCTGAAGATGAAGAAGTGCCGGCGACTGCAAACTTTACACTCAGGCAGGAAAGAAAACATATAATGTATGACATTATAGTGATCCTTTGAGAACGAATCAAAGAGCAAAGAGAGATCGTGACCGTCATTCAAAATTTGCTTGGATTATTTCATGCACTGCAGCGCTATGAGTGGGCAGAACCATGAAAGCATGCAATTAGTGTGTGGTGATGAAAACTTTCAAAAGGCAGTTAGTGGAGCTGAATTTTTAAACGTGTAAGGGTTTTTTAAAGTAAAAAACAAAACAAAAACAAAAACAAAAACAAAAACCCAACCCAGCCAACAATACATCCAAACAAGTGGCACAGAATATTTCTATCACAACACAAATTTCATTCAGTTGCACCAAAAGTGCCTACAATATGATTCATCTTTAACCTCAGAATTGTAGATGGAAATTAATGTCACTATTAAGGCATTCTAAATCTACAAAGATACCACTGAATAAGCATGATATACATGCACATGGTATTTGTTCACATTAAAAATATTCACAAAATATCTAATAAACATACATGTACATGTATCTGTTCATATAATCCCTTTAAAGTATTGAGTCTTGCCAATTTGCTTAGTGATCAATACCATGTAACATTCTTGCATGTGATCATACAACTGTAAATATTTTGAATTTATGCTGAATATAACTCATCTTGAACACACACATAACACAACTGCCTTATACACTATAAATGAATTAGATGGAACATATGTTGGATGTACAATATATTCCACCTTACACACATACATGTACGTGTATATAGGGATATACACCGATGTATCACCTTCAAAAACATTGTGACATCAAAAATAAAACACATTCCACTTTGTTACAAATGTATGCCATCCACAAACCAATTAGTTCACATGGAAGAGATCACAGCGTCAAGTGGCAAATCTTACATGCTTTCTGTTTCCACGTTCTAATCCTTAAAGGGACATACATGTAGAGCTCATAATAATCAGTTAATCACATTATTAGAGTTACATATTCTATGCACCAAAACCCCACAAGCGAGGGATTAAAGTTAACAAAATGATAGTCTTTGCTATCAAGTTGGAAGAACTCTGCACAATTTGCAATTTTTCAAGCAATGGGTGCCATTCCAGAAAAAAAAAAATATAATGTGTATAGCTGCTCCTCACTTATTCATAAGTACAGAAAAACAAACATGATTTGTTACCCTATACAAAGAACATCACCAGAATACACAAGTACTTTACATCACACACACCTGAAAATGGCAAAACTACAAGAATAAAATCCTAAACTGCAGCAGCTGATAGAATAGACATTGTATCATATGATACTATGCACAGCTGTTGTACGTTTTGTACTTGAGCTAAGATTTTGATTTGCTTTGATCACATTCCAAGCAACATACGAACAAAAACTGAATTTAGTGGTGTCTGTTTAATAAGGACACATAAAATTGTACCCTCATCAGCTTCCATCAATCAAGCACACATTAAAGACAGAAGATGTTACACACAATCCTGTGACTGAAAATTTCTGGCACGTAATTTTGAATACTTTCAATTTGTTGGCATTCAGGTTTTCAATGAATTAATTTCGAAGCATCTACTGGGAACAATAGAACACACAAGCTTTAAAGTGGGACAACAGTGTTCTCAGCAATTCACAAATATGTATACACAAATCTGTTCAAGTACCAAAAAGAACACACTACCACAAATGCAAGAAAAAAATGTAATTATTTACTACTGTTATGCAATTAGGTTTGGCTGATAAGCTTAACATTTTCACGTAAGACGCTTTTGGTATCATCCACAGACTGATTTCCTGATACCAACACCATTACCTTCATGTAAATGGGATTAGCACACACATTGCACAAGTTGTATATTCCCTGTACAATATACATACACAAATATCAAGAAGACCACAAATGTGCAAAGCATGGCACATAAAAAAGAAGTTAGATATTAAACATTATCTTCGCCCGAACAGATATTTGCTGTAATCTTTTTAGTCACTTTGCTATTCATTGATTCTTGTAACGTATAAATGCAACAAATCAAGAGAAAACAGCCTACAATAATGCACAATTGATTCGCCAGAGGTTACAGTAAAAGTAGAAAACAAAGGCGTATGCTGATCGTATGTTTGATTATAATGCAGAATAGCGCAGATACCCCATGTACCACAGGATATCATATCACAGTACAAATTGTTTCCAGTGCCCACTAAAGTGCTTCTAGCCCACATACCTTCACTGTACCAACTAGAACCCATTGTTAGGCATATAAAAGTGCAAAGGACATTTTCCCTTAAACTATTCTCTACTCTTGACAAATTGCTTGACTGAGCAAGTACAAGCTGTAGCAAGTGAAAGAGAGAAAAAAAGTATGTATCAGGGTCCAGCAGTAACTTTTTCCTCTGGCGGTCAGTTCATGTCACTTCCATCTTTAAATTTCAAATTTAGGTGGTCCAAAAAAGAAAAAAATGGATTGGCCCACAATAAAAGGAACATATCAATCTATTTTGAATTCTATTTACCCGATCACGCGACCAAGAGATAACATACTTGGAAATTTGGTGGCCCCACATCAATTTTTAGTGGCCCCGGGCCACCATGCCACCCAAAATGTTGAGCCTTGTTTATATACACTGTGTATCTTTTAACATCCCATCCTTCATTGAAGTCATACATCTATTGTTATAAATACTACAAATCACAATAGCAGCACACAAACATTTGCCCCACACAAATGAAGGGAAGTTGAAAACACTAAAAACCCTCAAGGCAACCTTGGAAGATTCTAAAATTTTGGCATCAAGAATTTCGAGACATAGGGATGATTAGGTTACCCCCTAAGATGTCATCAATAATAAAAAGTTAAATTCACATCACCTCACAGGTGGTTAGTTAATTCATTCCCCAAATTCTATTATTATTGCCACAAATAGCATACAAGTGTAATAATAATCATCCCACATGACATGACTCCGGACAAGGTTATTTGTTTGATTTGGTTTTGAGCAACATCAGACCAACTATTGTGATTCCATTCAAAGAACGAGTGCACCTTCATATACATGTGGATTGAGTGAATGCAACAATATTAGTAGAACACATCAGTGAAAGTTTGAGGAAGATTGGACAATCTGTTCAATAGTTATGAAGTCTTGAAGTTTCAGTGCCGCCATCGCTGTATGAGAAGACTACTACAGCTTGTGATGTCACATGTGTAGAACGGTACACAGTATATTAAGGAAAGTACATTGTATAAAGAAAAGTCAACATATTTTCACATTTCTCGCATAATAATAGAGCACATGACTTGCCTCTTTCAGAAGGCAGGAGGAATAATATTACCCTTAACATATGTCAGTAGCGAGTTGAGGGAATGAGTACTTTTTTCAAAACATGAAGTTTTGTGGAATTCTCTTTATGTTTTCCCTATATCGTTTCACGCATGTGACATCATACACTGTAGTAGTCTTCTCATCCAGCAGTGACTGTGCAGAAACTTCAAAAATGTGAAACTTTTCAATGGATTGTCTGAATTTCCTCAAACTTTCCACAATGTGTTCTACTGATATTGCTGCATTCACTCAATCCTAAAATGTTTATGAAGGTTGACTTGTCCTTTAAGACCCTAAATACCCCTAGTACCCTACACTTTGTTTATTCATTCCACATTATTAAAAAAAAAACAACAACAATAACATTCAGCATCAGTCATTTCTAAACAAATTTCAAAATGTTTTTCTTGGAATACATTTTGTCACATATACATTGCTGTAGCTGTAAAGAGAACACCTTGACATTAATTTCATTCCATGACAAGTGTTGTGCATGAAATGTTCTGCTTTCAGAAATCCTCCAGAAGTTGTACTCTGAAATGTTCTCATTTACTCTCAAAATAAGAAAGAAATTTAAAAATCTTTGCTCCAAAGCGGTGAGTGGCTGCAATGCTGATATGAGTTGCGATTAATTGCACGTAACATGGCTGATCTTGTCGAAGCGTTAATGTGAGTTATTTGTGGCACATGCAGGCTGAAGCGCAGACTACAAGTTGCTATACATGTGTATGCTCAGAGGGGAAAAAAAATGGTATTGTCATCTTGAAATTTACGATCAGAAAAAGAGTTTGTTAAAGAGACACTGCTCCACATCTGGACAAATTTTGTCACTTTGAAGCTACAATATCAATTGTCAACCACTGTAGAGCTCAACATACTTCGCTTTGGTGATACAGAAAAAAACTGTAAAACCAGCAAGTTGGATATCTATTCAATCTTTTTTCGAAATTTTTTTAAAGAGAGCAATATGTGTATATGGGCAATGCTTAACTGTTAGATACAGTTTATTCATGAATGCATCGTAAACACAAGCTTTGATATATTTGAAATTATCAAGATGCGTCATATGGATATCATTTCAAGTACATGTACTTGCGCAGTATCTGAGCAGAGTTTGTTCCAAAAGTACTCTGCTACTGCCGACGACAATACCACTTTTCTTTCCCGATCAGGCCAAAAAAAATCACATCTTTCCATATAATAATATAGAGAAACAAACAAAATGGAATGCAACACCACCAGAGGAAAAAAAAAAGAGTCTCTTGCGAATGATCGGCACTCTGTGTCTACCTTCTGTATTCTCTTCAGCAGCAGCTTTATATCAGTGCTGAAGAACTGGGGGCTCTCTCCGACTGACATGGAGCGCTGCAAATTAAGCGGTTAACGAGCAGTCATGGAAAAATTGGTTAAGACGGGACGTGTATAATATGCATGGTGATCGTACATGATGGCCAGTCCGTTCCATCTCATCATACAGCACAGCTTCTGGTGCCAGGCGAGAACATCACAGCCTTCTCAACAACAACAACTACATTCATCCTCACACGAAGACACATGTATAATAATGCACTACTGCCCTACCATACACTTGTGTGTTTTTATCTCTTTCACTCTACCACTGTCCTACACATTAAAGATAATATCGAGTTTTGGTACCTCAAGTTTCCCTGAGTTTCCTTGTCTTAGTTTGTGTTTCAGGTTAAAGTACCTTTCATATAACTAACACTGTGAGACTTACTCGCCCCAAAGTGCTCTCATGTCTTAGTAATCATGCAATAATGGTTTCGTTACAGAGCAGAGCGGGCTCTGAAAAATTCGAACAAGCCGTTAGTTTGACTCGACGCGGTATTGCGAGAATCAATATAAACGTATTGTACGAAACCATTATCGCATGATTACCAAGACATGAGAGCACTTTGGGGCGAGTAAGTCTCACAGTGTTAGTTATATGAAAGGTACTTTAACCTGAAACACAAACTAAGACAAGGAAACTCAGGGAAACTTTTGAGGTACAAGTACCAAAACTTTATTATCTTTAAACATACACTTGTATGATAGTGATTTTCACAGTACATGTGTACAGCTGTATGTCTATCGGGCCATGAACCCAGCCCTACTTCATGCAATGAAAAAACAACAACAACAATATTAGAACAAAAACATGTTTCTACCATCTAATTACGACTTGCTGCTTAAATTCTTAATTTTCAGGAGGCAACTTTTCAGTTCGTTCATACGATTTTCCTGCATATTGACTCAATTACTTTGTCGGCCGACAAAACAGGCAAAAAGGATGTGCTTAAAGAAGTAAAAGTTAAGCATTTTGCAAAGCCTCTTGTGCTAGATGGACCAAATGAAATGTTGATGTGTCTGCAATTCAAAGTAAATGCTAAAAATCATTGTCATAACTAAAACGTGCAGATTCTAGCTTAAAGCTTTAGTATAACAATATCATGACTACACAACATAGTTTGATGCAGATGTAGAGTGTGTGCCAAGAAAGCTCTGCAGTTTAAAGAAAAGAACGGATCATAATGATGCTGAAAAGCATGTCTTAAACAGATTCATTCCTTTCTCTTTTCTTTATACATGATGGAAACCATCAAACAAAACTAAATCATTCAACTTTTTTCAAAAGGACATGCAACTTTCAAACAAAACTGGAAACCAACAAACCCTTTATACAATTAAAGGCAGTTTCTGAGGAGCAAAATATTGAAGCAGTTACAGCGACGCAAACTAGTGTTATGAACTAGAGTGAGGTTATAACTGGCATAATTCATTTTCAAAGTGCATTGCCCTCTAAGAGGAAATGTCATGGATGCTAGCAAGGTCAAATTTCTGCAATTGTAACCATGGTAACATCATTGAAAATACTGGGATGAAAAAAAATAGTGAAAACAACATTCTGTTTATAAAATGATGCTGTACATATTTGGACTGTAGGCATATGATCATTCACATGCAATACAGCAAAGGATTGATGGCTATTTGGAATAAGCATGTAGAACAAGCTCGTTGAGCATTTCTTTTCTGATAATCTTGAGTTACTTGCAAAAAAAAATGAAGCTACAGAAAAGCAAAGTCATGTAGAAAGACAAGATAAATTAAGGAACATTTCACCTACACATCCCTCAGCATTCCTAGTATGGCTAAATGTGCCTTCTACTTTTCCTGGGTCACCAGACTGACTGGCCAAGTTTAATAGGTTTGGCCATAAGATACATGTACAATGTACCATCTGTGATGGTCTATTAAAAGTGTTATTGTTGTCATACGGTAGTTTGGAGACGGCTTTCATTTTCAAACTTGATTCAAATTATATCATACCCTCCAACTTCTTCATTCAAAACAATAACAGAAATGCTTCACAGTATGCTACATGTACTTGGAGAGGAAATGGGGACCAGAAAGCTACATGCTTACACGTATTTCGACAATCTACATCGTAATATCTACATGTACTCGTGCAGATATATTGTACATGACTTTTCCTACAGTGGCACAGAGGTATAAGGTATTATCATATAATTGAAGGTCACCAGTTCAATCAAATAGGAAACACAGCTAAAACTAAACTGTAACAATGCATAACACTACTGATATTATATGTGCAAACCACTTAAAGGGTAAACTATGTGTAGGTACATTATGTAATAACTGGGTTAGGTTCAACTAGTAGAGAACAATACAGAGGTTACAGATATTTCTATACACTGCAGCTCAAAAGAATTAATCATAGACAATTGAATAAGCACGATTTCTCACAGTAACATGGATATGCACACCGGGAAGGGGAGAGGAATTTGTGATATGTTGTCTCTAATCTCTAATACTGATATCTTGTGTTGTTAGTATACTGACATTTTATGTAATATATACATGCTAACAAAAAAAAAATAACTACATGTAAAATATAATAAGCTGCTTCTCAGTTTGTATCAACATAAGGTATGTCCTATCATGAATATGAAATGTACTTGGTAATGAAGATTTATGCTTTAATGAAATATAGAACAAAGCAAGTCAAAGTCTCATCAAAGTCTTTTTGTCTCTTTTTACAGACTTTCTCCTTTCTCACTTTGAAAAAAAAAAACAACAACACAATAATTCAAGATTCTCAAAATCCCTCACATTAATCTTTGTTATCCCCCAACCCTCATGCATGTTTTATAACTCAACCACTCACAAAAAAAAAAGAAAAAAATGAACAGGAAAATATTCGAACAAAATTCACACCAGAGAAGATAAAACAATACTCAAAATTTCTTTATAATTTTAGCAATCACTGCACATCACATCAAATAGTTTTTGACCCAAGGAATGAATCAGAACTGTGAAAGTGAAGTGTGCAAGATATATATCTTCATCACCAAGAAGGATGAGGTTGCCTTGGAGCCCAAGTCTAGTGCTGAGTGCAGTTTACTTCTGGGACTTGTCGTCGGGTGCCCGTGCATTGGCCGCTAGCGCAATACAATTTGTATTGCGTTAGCGGCCAATGCACGGGCACCCGACGTTGTAATGTAGCCAGCAAAAACAAGTTTATGCTGCTTAATGAGGCGGCATTTTTGCTATTTACCAAGAGCAAACTTGGCAACTGAAATATCAAGCCTTGGGTTATTCAGCAAGAAAATCTAAATGTCTGTGAGATGTGTGCAAAACATTTTGTAGCATTTGTAGCATTCTATTCCCACTACCTCACTTCCATCAACTTCCCCCTCATAGCAAAAAAAGAAAAGTATCAAGGAAATGGTATTACACAAAACTACCTACTTTACCAAAAATAAGGTTTTGCCTTTCCGTTATTTATTTCAATTCAATTCAATTCAATTCAATTTTATTGTCCGTTTCTGGAAATTTGTTTTGTTTGCATGCATATCCTCACTTTTATTTGTTAGTCAACCTCACTCTTTTCCATTTCTCTTGAGTGGATATTCTATTCAAATTTTTGTGAGTCAGCATCTGCCTGCAGAGAATCAACATGACTATTATGTCATTTCTACCACTGCTTTGTGTAGGTCATTATCTTTTTAAAAAAAATCATTTCAAGGTTATTTTCTAGCCATTTTATTTCACCATATCATCCTGTGTTTATGTGCATTTTTCAATGCACACGCTCATTACTTTGTATAATTTGTCTGTCTACTGCAAAGCAAATGTTGCAGAAAACATTACTGACAGACTGTGATGACATTTTCTGAAGAGCTTCATCAAAGACCAAAAGATATATACACAGATATTTCCGCGAATGAGGAGGTCACGGACATTTTTGCGAGATGTTGTTTTCGCGAATCGACACAGAGGCCTACATAAGCGCACTACTACCTGAGCATATGGTGACAGTTTCGCGTGTTGTTAAATTCACGGTCCAACTGTGATTCGCGAAATTCGCGAAAATTAAACCCTCGCGAAAATAACAGCTTATACAGTACCTAATCAATTTAGCAGTGATTTGGCTCACAGTCTGAATTAAGACTACTTTGTCCCATTACCTCCACTAACCTGGCAGGTTCTTTACAACCTCTATTTGAAACTTACAGGCAATGAACTTAAAGTGTATCATGTCATCACCACACAAGAAGGGCATAACTGACATAGTGGTCATTGTGTCATTTTGTCGTTGCACAGACCAAAGCTGTGAAATGCTCTTGATCGGTTATAAAAACTCTTTAATCCGACTTTGCTGCTGCAGGCGCTTTGGAGTTTCAATAGCACTGATATTATTTGCAACTGAATGCATTATGGTTTGTCAAATGTTTGTGTCGTGATTTGCGAGTTAGTATTCCACAACAGATAATTCACATAGACTATAACATTTCATTATGCTAAAAGTATTCATTTGATTATTGCAAATTGTTAGTAGCTAATGGTACATTCCATCTGTTCCCCATTATTCACATAAACACCTTTTCCTGGTACTCTTTAATACTGTCATGATATTTACATGAGGAGCATTGTTTGGAAACTCTAGAGAGTAAAATATGGATGGTAGACACGAATCTCACCTTCATACCAACTGGAGAAGAGGTTGGTCTCTTTCTGGGGTCAGCCAATGCATATTTCCCTGGTTCCACATGAACTTGAAAGAGTGGTTATGGATGTCACATATAAAAACATAAGCACAAAACTTTAAGTCAGCTTGAATTAAAAAAAAAACAGACCTGGGTGAACAAGAGGTGTCAAAACTACTGACATCAGAATATCAACTGATAATCTTCCTGTACTATGCCATTAGTAGCTGATTCAAGCCGTACATTTAAACTTAAGTTTGCTCTTGTTTTCTGAGATTGTCCAACAATTCCACCTGAAACTAGGCCTATAAAAGTAGAACATGTCAATTCAATGAAATGACATCAAAAACATATACTTGCATTGATACAATCGAACTACAGAATATCAGACTTTGACTTTGATCTTTCTCAGATTCAGCCAAATCTTTGTTCATGAAATTCACTAGCATACTGCAATAATATAATACAAACTGAATATGAAAAATATTATATGGAATGCTTGAGCTTTTTTCTCAAGTTTTAGCCTCATGACCTGCACACCTTTCCCCAAACAAATAGGCGATTTACCTACAACATTCATGTGCAATGTTTGATGTGATGAAATTTTTACAACATCTATATAACACAAAATACATTGTATGTCTAGTGAAACTATGATGTTCATTATATTTCATGGTCTCTTTTCAAGAAGGTGTTCAGAATATCATCCTACCCAACATACATATAATATTTTCTTGCATTACTTGGGGATATGTATCAGTCAATATAATTGACATTTATACTTAAATCATTTATTAGAGTGCCAAGCAAAGGAAGTACATTAGCAGGCAATATATATACATGTGGTCCTTCCTTGCAATATACCGGAATGCCTACCATGAACAATATAACAAATATTGCCTGGGGGGGGGGGGGGGGGGGGGATATCTTACCTATAGTGGGTGAAGGCGGAGGGGAGGACACATGTTCCCTCTTCGGCCTTGCATCCTCCCCCGGGATGTGGGCCATGGGGGCGGTGAGGACGTAGTATTCGGTCAGCGTGTCGCAGAGGGCGTGCTCCACTGCATGCTGCAACTGGAGGGCGAGGTCCACGCTGCCCCGACACCAGATGAAGAACTGGATCAGTGCCACAGGTCCTGCAGCACGTACATGTACCAAATCAGGAATCAGAAATGCGACAGATATCAGAAGCATATTGACAGCAACCTGCCTTTACCTCATTGTAACTGACTACCAATTAGGAGTTAAATACAATATGAATGATGTACTGTATACGCCATATATCTAGCAAGCCTAATTTTTTTTTTGACAATTCTGAGAGTGGTTAAATTCTCAATAGTGAAGTACAGCTATACTAAGGACAGAGATATATACGTGTGCACATCACGTTCATGTCAGGATCAGAATCAATATGTTCATGTTTTCTTAACCCTATTTTAACTGGGCTATTTGAGACCAAGTTTTTACTGGGGGGGGGGGGTCAATTTGACCCCCCCTTCAGATCTCAGTCGCCGATCGCGCGATCGCCTCAAAATTTTGCCTGAACATAGAGGCGGATGTCAACTACAAGATTACATGGTCATACAAAAGAAAAATTTTGATTTTCTATTTTTAGTAAATTAATTATGCAAATTTACCCATGAAATCATATTTTCACCTATAACTCCATTAAAAAGACTGAATGATTGCTAAATTTTTGTGTAAGAGTTCCTCAAGACACATTGAACAATTTTCTTGTAAAAAAATAGCACGATCAAAATCAGTTTCTTTTGTTTTTTATTGTTTTGTTAATTTCTTATGTATTTCATTGTTTTTTTACCTTTTGTTTTCTATTGTTTTTTTTTTTGGCCAAAATTTGTTGCAGGCACTTTTTCAAGCTTATCTACATTAAAATTGGTTAATTTCAATGGTTAAAAGTTGACATAATCTAATTCATATCAATTTAACCAAAAAACACAATTTGCATTGGATTTGCACACGATATCATGAATTTGAGCCATTTTCGGGTTGACATGCATACGCAAAACATTACGTACATGTAACTTCAGAATGGTGTACCCGGACATCGCAAATTTGGTCTCAAAATATGCAGGAGACTTCGAAAAAAAAAAGTCAGGAAACAACGTGGCAAAATCTTTGCCCATTGCGGAATCACGGCGCGAAATGTCAAGGGGGGGTCAAATTGACCCCCCCCAGTTAGAATAGGGTTAAACTTGTGGATAGCACTTCATTCCAGAATTTGTGAAGATAAAAAGAAGATGCTGTATACAGAATCATATGACTCTCTCATGCATACATGAGCAAACTAATCACAAAATACTGTGCTGTGTCCATCGGACTGCCATTAGAGTCACATGCAGTATTGTTCTCTATCTCACTGAAGATGGGGAGAATGGTGTTCTTTAGAGGAAATTGGTAAAGTATTACACTCAACTGCAGTCTACGGTGTACCTGGCTATGACTGAGAGCCCTTTTGGGTGAGGGTGGGGTGAATGCGCAGTAGGCTGTACAGTGCTGTTTTCCATCCAGAAGTACTTTAACTGAATGATGTCCTCTTTCTTATACTCCAAACCACAGGATTTTGTGATGATTTCAAGCCCAGTAGACATTAACACAGAGCAGACTGAGAACTACACAATTCATGCATAGAAGTACAGCCGTATATTTTTACACTTTACACTCATGAAATCATGCACTGCAGTCAGTCAATCACACGCACACCAGTGGCGGATTCAGGCGGGGGCGTGCGCCCCCTCTTTATTTTTTGTTAAAACAAAAGAAATTAAAAGAAAAAAAATGGGGGGGGGGGAGCGCGTGCACCCCCATTCAATTTTGCAAAGGCGCTTCCAATTTATGGAATTCCTGGATCCGCCCCTGCACACACATACACATGTACAACACTTGGGTCCCAACCTGCGTTCAACCTACCTGGCTTCTTGGACGGGGTCTGGTTGGGTGCATACACACTCGTGTTGACCAGCGTCTGGAAATCCATCTGACCAAAGGGATCCTTGTGGGAGATGACCGATGGCAACGGGCAGTCCATCAAGACCACAGGGTTGCCACACCCATCTACCAGGCTGGTGGCCACACAAGCAGTACCTGATACAATGAATGATAATTGATGTGATTAAGATGTAGAGTGATCAGAAAGGGAGGTTTGTTCCCTCTGCACTCATTTACACACTGTATTAAAGTAAACACATACATGTATTTCATAAGTCACATATTCACATTCATATTCACATTTACTACTGACTTCCTGACTTCCTTTACTACTAAGTTCCTGGGATGACGAAGGATACTAAAAAATTCCATTTGTAAAAGTTTAGCAGGTATCTATTAGAGTATAACAATACCAATGTTGTACACTTCTTCTGTTTTGAAAATGAGTGTGTGCACAACTAGCAATTTACTGTTCTCCTTTAGCACTGAAGTTCACAAAAAAAAAACCTTCATATATTACTGTACTGAGAATTGACAATGCGTCTCAAGCTTCCATTAAACTTTGTTTCACTGCATGGATATTGGTCTTCCTTCAAAGTTTAACGGACAAGTTCACCTTCATAGACATGTGGATTGAGTGAATGCAACAATATCAGTACAACACATCAGTGAAAGTTTAGGGAAAATCGGTCAATCCGTTCAAAAGTTAAGAATTTTTTAAGTATCTGCGCAGTTACTGCTGGATGAGAAGACCACTACTACAGTGTATGATGTCATATGCGTACAACGACATAAAGAAAATAAAAAGATAATTTCACAAAATTTCTCTTTTTGAAAAAAGTGTACATTTCCTCAACTTGTAACGGACGTATGTTAAGGGTAATATTATTCCCCTTGCCTTCTGAAAGAGGGAAGTCAAAAGACCTTTTAAGCGAGGAAAGTAAAAATATGTTGAATTTTCTTTATATTTTCTTTATATCGTTGTACTCATGTGTCATCACAAGCTATAGTAGTCTTCTCGTCCAGCCTTCAGTGAGCAGAAACTTCAAAAGTTCATAACTCTAGAACAGATTGTCTGATTTTCCTCAAACTTTCACTAATGTGTTTTACTAATATTGCCGCATTCACTCAACCCACATGTCTGTGAAGGTGAACTTGTCCTTTAACTGATAGGACATTTTATAGTATTACAGACATCCACATCGCAATACAACCTCCTACATAGCACCAATGGCCAAGCACGGGAATATCTAACTCAGATATACTATGCTGTGACTTTTCAGAGTGAGTATTGTTTCATCTTTCGTCACTGGACATACCAGTTCCACCTTCTGCTTGGTGCGGCCTGTTGTACAGGAAGACGTCCGCCTCACTGGGCTCCATTGGAACCCCATGCCCGGTCGGGAGCTGCCAGCTGTGGCAGTCCTGGAAGTGGTTCTCAGGCTTGCCGTCGATGTACTTGGGCGGGTGCAGGAACTGGTTCTGGAGCAGGTTCTGGCGCAGGTAGTAGCGGACAGAGTTGAGGTACTGCATCGCCCACTGAGGGATGGTGAATTGGTAGGACTCGGTGGGAGGCTTGTTCCATGGCTGGATGAACTATGGTGGGGAAAAAAAATGAGACAGTTGACCGTGGGAAATGTGTGTTATAGCAAAAAAAGCTTGTCCTTAAACAGGTTGAAGTATTGAGTTACCTGGACATCATCTGGAGTCAGCTTACACAGAGGGTTCCTGGCCAGCATATCAGCAATCACATCCAGCGTGGCAGACTCCAACTTCTTTCTCAGGAGATCAACAAGGTCATTTGTGATCTCGGGACCTGTGGCAGTTAGAAAGATATTTTTCAGAGCTCATGTTTGCAAAATATTGTGAGAGATCTTTCACCTGTCAAAGGCTACTCCCAAGTTCTCGGGCAGGTGTCTATGGGAAATGCACTTTACGGCAAAATCAGGTTGTCCTCAACGGGTTTTGTCAAACAAGAGCAAAGCATCTTAAAATGTTCAACAATGGGTTCAGTAATAAGATCTTCAAGTCAAAGCAGTAATATTCATGTATGTACGTGTGTATATTCATATGACTGTATGTTTGTGTGTGTAAGGCATGTCTATATGTGTGGGTATACATGTACAATTGTATATGGATAGATGAATGGATAGATGTATAGACAAAGGGATACATACGTGTCCATTGTAGATGGATGGATATAAGTACTGTGTAGATAGAGGTTTAAGTTCATGCACGTTTGTATATCTGAAATCCTTCACATAAAGGATAACTTAAGAAATATGTTTTTGTTTTTTTGTTAACACACCTTACGCATTTAAATAAATAGCAGATTCATAGCATACTATTATTTTTCACAGCATAAGAGCAAATACAGTGGTTTCAGCTTTAAATGTATCTCACAGTGTTCTGCCCTTAAAACCAAATACGACATTCAGATAACATTTAAGCAAAATGAGAGAGGTTGCAAGAAAAGGTTATGGATAACTTTTAACCCTTTGCAAAACATATCTTCTGGTTTTTGACTGTGTGTATGACTCTGCTCCTAAATAGTGATCACAAGTGTTGCAAGTGGTTATAAAATTTGTGATTGTATAGAGTTCAGCAATGGGCATAGAAATGCATACGTACAGTACATGTTGAATTCATGATGCACTCAAAGTTCATAGTTTGTGTGTGTGTTGTTTAATTTGCAAGTAGCATCCAACTCACAAAATTTGCAAAGATAATACCCTACAGAATAATACAGCTTGAGTATAAAATAGATGACAAGCTAATGTCACAAGCCTACCTGCAGTGGTGACGCCAAAGACGTCCACCCTGATGATGTGATGTCCACCCTGTAGACTGGACGCCTTGGTGGTCACTGAGGAAATGGACTGGGTGTCAAAGCCGGAATCACTACGAGACCCCTGAAAACAAATGAACAAACAAACAAACAAACAATTTAGAATGAATTTGTGCCTGTAATTCTCCCTACTACAGAACTTGATATATGAACGTAAGAACAAGAAACTGAGCTTACCAAGCATCCAAGAATACCCCGGTATGTCAATATCATTGGTCAAACATCTATTGATACTTTTAAAGGATTTCCTACTATAATTTTCTGTCCTCTGTATTTACCATCATTTGAACATTAGGAAGTGCTAACAAAAATAAAGTTACATTGAGTGCATGTATGTATCTTCTCCAAGTGATACAACTATCCTGTGTTAAATACAAGTTAATATACGGTGTAGCTCTCCACTCAAAAAACTACACCAAACAGCATACAATGTAAGCAACATAAAATGATCATGACTCTTGCAAATATGTACCGCCTGTATTTGCTCTTGTAACAAACTGCATGAACCAGTCATCTCATACTACTTGTGCTGATGGAGCAGGCTTTGGATGTGAGTCTTTTACAGTATTTTTCAAGTAAGTTT
Source organism: Diadema antillarum (assembly GCF_040938485.1). Classification (NCBI taxonomy): domain Eukaryota; kingdom Metazoa; phylum Echinodermata; class Echinoidea; order Diadematoida; family Diadematidae; genus Diadema; species Diadema antillarum. The sequence goes on from NW_027270960.1 coordinate 13,874,514, forward strand.
TTTTTCAATGGATTATGGATAAATTTTCTGTTAAAAAAAAACTGTTCACCTTCACAATAAACTATTAACCTGTTGAGGATGAGTCCCGAGTAGACTCGGGCAAGTGTCTATGGGAAATGCGTGTTGTACGTAGCAAAATCAGTCCGTCCTCAACGGGTTAAAGTGACATGAGGACAGATCTCCATTATACAATGTACTTTGTGTGATCTGACATTGTCAGTCACTGATTGCTAACATTGTGAAATTGCCTAATACTTTTTTGCGCTGGGCGGGGTAAGATGACTTTGGCGTGTTTTTACAGTACCATTCCGCGAAATCAAGATATCAACTACTGGGACAATGTAATGCTATGGCAAGCAAAAATATTCATGTGCTTTTATTTGTGCGCTACGTAGTTTCTGGTTGCGTGAAAATTTCAACACCTCAAAAATCTTCACTTTTACAGTATTTCTTGGATGTCTGTTAGCATCACTCACCATATGTGAAGACACAGAGTCATCCTCAAGGTAAATAGATCCAGGGATGGTGTTCAGGGATTGGATGGACGTCGCTCTTGACACTGAAAGCATACACAACGATTAAGATAGGATCACCACTGGTAAATCAAATCTCCTCTAGGAACAAGGCAGATTAGAGTGAAATATACATTTTTGCATATAATGATCTAGTATTTTCACATCTTTGATCATTCAATTTCACAGAAAATATTGTGCAGTAATTTAATTCACAATGTCAACAGGATGCCACTAGACTTTACACAGTGACCGCTGGTCACACATTCACTTTCAATTTCAAAGAGTTTCGCTGGACATGTGTACATTTCTTTTACGCACATTAAAAAAAAAAAACCTACAAAATGCTGAACAAAAATGAGGAAGCTAGACGAAAAGTCGAAAATAAACTGAGAGGGAATTCCCATTCCTGCAGCCAAGGAATGCCCTCATCCCAGCCATCCCATCTGCTCTTGTCCCTCTCCTGAAGATCACCAAAGAAGAACTGCAGCTATTAAACATCACCACATGAAATGTTCTATGATAAAGGATCCCCCCTTCAAACATCCTACCTGACTGCGAGGCTGGCTGAGAGTTTGGTTGTGAGGCGCTGTGAGAGGACTCGGCTATCGAGCAGAGGCGAGAAGAGGCTGGGTGGTTTGATGCCACTGTCGATTCATACAGTCTTGGCAGTTATAGGAGAAAAAAAAAAATCAAAATAACAAATCAGAACACCTGGAAATGAAGGCCAACACTCAAAACAGTGTATTAGTACACCTTTTCACAGGGAAAGGGGTGGGTCTGAGAGACACAAGTTTGCCTCTTGCCAAAATTAATCTCATCCATTTGATATGCAATGCCAAATGTAAATGTGATGCAATACTTGAAACTTTATCTCATGATATATTTTAAAAGCAGTGGTATGAATCAAAGCAAAGTATTGTGATCAGTATCAAAATATTTAATAACATACCTCTTTACATTTCTGTGGGACAATACAAACAGCAGGAAAAATATTTCAATCTTACATGTGGTTTAATACTGAAGACAACACAACAGGGAATTTTGAAGATGATGGATAACAAAGTGACACATAAGTGATTGATATGATTTCGGTCGAAGAAATTAAGAATTAAGATCTGACAGATGATTTTCTGCATCACTGTGACTGGACGAGGCAGTTGTGACATCTCATACATGTATTATCTTCTTTCATCCAATTTCCATATTTCTTGCATATATACACTACCATGGAAGTCACAAATAAAAGTATGAAGACATGACAAGAATGTCAACTCTTTTATATACAATGTAGGCTACCTACCTGAGATAGAATACCTCCCCTGAGCTCTCCCTGTACACAAAGAGATTTTTCCTATCTTGGACCGCAAATGCAGTGAGGGCCGTTTTCATCGCCTGTAAGCCTAAATAGGGTGAAGAAAAACAAGAACAATCAATGACAATGAAAATGCAAGCTGTCACTTCACTATGCTTGGGGAAGGGATATGCGGGAGAGGAAACCCAACTGCCAAGAAGATTCCTTGGTATTACTGAAAACATATAACTGCAATGCAACTTTCACAGATATTATGCAGAGTTTGTCTGCATTTGCCAGAGGGAAACTATACTTTCAACAGTCTACCATAATGATTCATTTACAATATTCTTTTGAGCATATTACAATGCAACTTTAATAGAGGTGACGAAAGGTCTGACTGCATTAGCCAGTAACAACTAGAAGAAATCATGTCCTTGATATTCAGTCTAGAGATGTTGTGGTCTGTCGCTGTAAAACTATACAGGCCCCTTCCTCAATACCTGCAATCTCTTCACTGTGATAAATATTTTTTTCATCTGAATAACTTGCTCAGATCAAGCCGTAATCTCTGAAATCTTATAATGCCGATGGATATTTCATGTCTAACATTCTTAAATATCAAGTAGTTATCATCAAGAGCCACATTGGCAGTAAATTTTTGGTGGTAAATTTTGCACTTGATTTGCATTCTAACAATCAAGTACACATGTACAGCTGTATGAATTTCAAATACTTACTTCTGTGAGTTATATTTTTACTGGCCCCTTACATTCTCACTATGAAGGACAAACAGCTACAGGCTACATCTACATGTACCCTCTTTGTATAACAAATATTTTCTATGAGATGTGCATTTTCATGATCACATGTTGATTTTCAGAAGTAATATGTGTTTATCTCACATTTGAGTTGCAATTCAACAATCAAATCAAGGCGTAAAAGGTATCGCAATGACAGTCATATCCAATGCATTCTAACAAAGCGACATGAAATCTTAGACAGTTACCCCTGGATGCAGCCCCGTGTCTGTGTGAAGGTTTGAGTCGTGAGTGCACTTGGAGCGAGGTAGTGAAGACCCTGTCACAGGCAAAGTGGCCTGGGTTGAAGTCGAGGGTGGCAGCCAAGTAATCCTTAGCTTCCTGCTCACTTTCATCAGCATCTGAAAAAGTGATGAACATTCATTTCTATCATTTGAACACTGTCAACGGTAACTCTTGATTACATAATATTATATGCAAAGCTTTGTCTTCTTCTTGTGTTTTTCTCTTCATACTGATTGATAAATATCAGTTGGAATTACAAACAAGCCCAACCTCATCAAAGTGACAGATTATGAGTTTACTGCTTAAGAGAAATCAACTGAGACACAGTACAATATATCAAAATCACAACTGAATAATGCTTGATGTGAAAATTGGAAAAAAAATAAGGTCTTGATCTGAAATCACTTTAACCACAGCTTTGAAAAACAGAAGTCAACTTCATTATTCAGTGTCAGATCATTGTATCTCTAGAGTCCGATCAAATCAACGGATCTCTAGAGTCCGATCAAATCAACGGAATGAAACATACATGTTGTACATGTACCAGGTAAATCATTTCAAAAGTAATGCTACATTGTACCATTTCTTATATTCATTCTTTCTTATGAGTATGGTATACCATATTACAAAATGCTACCATTTATTTGTACAGAACTTCAATATGAGGGTTATACACGTGTATGCTCTCAATGGGTGGGATGTCTCTTCACCGTGAACCCACCTAGGTCATCAGAGAGCCTCCTTTCAATGGGAAGGGTGTGGTCCTCCTGCTTCCAGATGTCCTCATCACTCTCAGGGACCAGCAGCCGGTTGCACACCTTACGGTTGTCAAGCTCCTGCAGCAGCAGTCGCTATGGATACCAAAAGATGCATGCCATCATGTTATCATCTTTCAATTCACTGGTCCCCCTGCTTCATTGTGAGGGATTAGGAGACAAACTTCTGTCCTGCTTAAGGTGGCTACAACTTATGCTGTGTTCTGTACTAACTTGAAAACTACCTGCCCAAAACACAGTACGTGGGTATAACAATAAACCATGCACACTTATTGTGACACTTGACACTCACAGCAATGGGTAGACGCCTGTTAAGATGAAAAGAGACATCATAGCTATCGCATGGCAAGTGATAACACTGCACAATAAGCAATTTTCTACTCTGTCTGAGGAACATTTCAAATAAGCCACTGCAGTGAAGAAAATGAAATGCCTGCATTCAGTTTGTCAGGGTATCATTAGTAACTACACATCAACAAGGGACAGTGGTATTTTTCAGCAAACGTACAGTGTATGACTGCATTTTGCAACTTGTAGTCTCTATTTTGTGATGACAGAAATATATTACAGACATTACATAACATTTTGTTGTACTAAAGCAGAGCTGCCATAGGTCTGGCTTGCAATTACTGCATGCAAGCACAATATCAGCAGATTTCACACAGAATGTGATGTCCAACTGCATTTGCTTCAATATAGAATTTTAGATGCTAATAGTAATACAGGACAACATTAACGCATGACTAGTGTGCACTACAGTGTATTTTTCTTGCAAATGTTACTGTAGTATCACTAGACATTACAATAATTCTATTTGGAACATTCTACATAAAAATTATCATTTTCATCATTATTATATCATTGATTTAAATTCAAATACAATACAATACAAATACAAATGAATGCTTTGTCATATCCAACACAAAACCGTATGTGAAACACAGCTCACAGCAGAGCTTTCACAGAATAATGAACCAGGGAGCTGTTTCATGAAGTCATCACATGGAAGTCTTTAGATAAATCTCAGAATGACCATAGTTGCTCATATACATGTATGTATTGTAGCTATGTAAAGTAAAATCCATTTCATTAAGTCTCTCATAAGTGCATCTTATGAGCGAAAAGTCTCCCATAGGACTTCTACAAAACGAACCCCAGGTGTCATGTGGCACAGACAGAGAGGTCATGTGACACAACACTTGATATGTGAGCAGATCACATGACATCATTATCATTGAGGGAGACTGTGATCTATAAATGAAAAGGTGTGTATAGTCTTACCTGGTTCACCAGTCTGCACTTGTTGGAAATGGCCTCTGACACAAACTGGTAGGTTTCCTTCTGATCCAGTAACTTTTTGCTCTCATTTCTTTCTCTGCATCAACACAAAAACAAGCAACAAAAAACAATGACATAGTACGAAAATAATCCAATTGTGTATGATGGCTAACACAGTAATTTCAGCAGATACTGTAGACTACTAACAATAGCTGCACTGTTTACAGTGCACAATTACGAGTAATTGAGGGTAATGTGTAACATTTTACAGAAAATATATTTCATATATACAAGTACGTATATATGGGTGACTTTTGGAGTGGCAAGACAGCATGTCACCTAAAATGGGGCGGAAAAAAAAGAATGAAATATCAAAAAGACATACACATGTAGGTCCAAATCTGCAACGGCACTGTGGTTGTTAATGCAGTAGCGCCATCTACTGAGCTAAAAACCGGTTCATGGCAGTAACACAATGAAGTGAGAACAAATACTAAATACATGCACATCACCTCATTTCATTCTCTCTGATACATGTATCTTTTATAATTCATCAATTGGTGTATTTGTGCATTTAAATGCGGATCAAGCATCTTAAATTACTTAACCCTAACAGGGCCGCTGGGGGGTGGGGCAGAATCTGCCCCCCCCCCCCCCCCCCGACGTTTCGCGCTATAATTCTGTAACGTGAGAAGGCCTCGTCGCGAGGCTTCTTGACTTTCTTCAATCAGGTCTCGCGCAACTTTTGAGACCAAATTTACAACGTCCGCGCATACTTTTTTGAAGCCACGCCTATTTTTGTAATGACATGTCGCCCCAAAACGGGCACAATTTTGTGATTTTGTGTACATTTCCTATGGAAAACAGTGCTCTGTCATGAAAGTCAGAAAAACCTGATTATTTTTACAATTAATCACTTTCATTGATTGATTTTATGCTAATTATGGTAGAAAAGTGGTCAGTGACAATTTCCAATAAAAAAACAAGGAAAAAACAAAAGATGAAAAACAAAGAAATACGTAAGAAATTCTGAAAACAATAAAATACATAAGAAATGAAATGAGTTTTGGGAGTGTTTGTGATTTTTAATTGTTGAATATGCTAAAACAGATTTACAGACCAAAAAGTAGACTCTGAATGCTTTTAATTAGGCTAATATATGATCTTGAGCTTAATTTGCATAATTAATTAATTCAAATTAGAAATTGATCATTTCAAAAAATCTTATAACACAATCTTGTAGATTATGACGTGGGTGTCACGCATGCCAAATTTCGTCGCGATCACACCATCAATGGCTGAGATCTCGGGGGGGGGGGGGGGGGGGGGGGGCGGAATCCGCCCCCCTCCGGATTTAGCTTAGCCAAAAGAGCCCGGCCTGATTAGGGTTAAAGAGGGTAACGGCAAATGAATAAAAAATGAATAAATGAAAAAAAATATATACATATACAGCGTCTATCAGACACAAAAACAAAAACAGAAAGAGATATCAAGTCATGAGCCATTTGCTACCTTGTGTGAAAGAACAAGTTGACCTTGTCCCTGCAGAGTTTGAGAATGAGCCAAAAGTCCGGCATCGTGCCATGGAAGACATCCATGGAGGTGGCGAGTTCTTCCGGATCGACATCACTGGAGCTGGCCTCGTAGCCTGCACATTCAGGAAAGACAATTTTGTGCCGCAGAAGCTTTCACTTATGCATCAACTGCAACCAGACGTAGGGATACTCTTTTCTATCCTTTTCCTTTTCTATCATCTGCAGTGTCAAAGTGTTTTCATGTTTGTACAGGGAACACACATCTTTATTCAAACTTTGGCAAGTTTTGCAACTTATGTTATTAGAGAGCAAATACTGGTCTGCTTGAAGAATGAGGGAAGTTTTGCCATTTTGATGGTACAAAGTGTTTTAAAAAAATCTGAAATATATAGATTCCCTTTTGACTCAACAAGATAGGCATTCTGATACATTTGAATTTGATAATTAGTAGAATCAGGATTTTTGCTTAATCATACTTTTACAACAGCTCTGAATACTTCTGTTGAGACATTGACAATGATTTGGCATTCAACTAAAGATTCATTCAATCTGTAGTATCAAACACTTGAATTTCTTCAGGACATACAAAACACTATGTACAGGAAGGCCACAGGTCATTAACTATACAAAGCACAGATACAGGATCACATATGGTGCAACCAAGAGAGCAGCCCTTGACAATCACACACGCACCTTCTTCATCATTATCTCCTGTGCTACCACTCTGGCTGACGTAGCTCTGGAACAGGCTGGAGGGCCCGCTGGATATACCCCCACTGCCTTGTCGGCTGTGGGTGGGCCTCTTGGTCCCCTCCTGGCCCCCGGACCCAACCTGAACCCTGACCGGTGAGCTGGAGGTGGAGGATCCCAGAGGGGAGGGGCTGGTCACTTGGCTGGTAGGCGAGGGCGTGTCGTCCGGAACGTGGGACAGAGTGGTTGATGCTGATTGGAAATATTTGAGAGGAAAATATAAACAGAATACCATTATAAGTCAAGGAAACATACAAACCAAAATCAACAGACCTGATGATATACTACTATATGACACACTCACTCACCGATTTGTACAGCTGTACAAGGAACTCCATTTAACCCGTTGAGGATGGACTGATTTTGCTACAACATGTATTTCCCATAGACACCTGCCCGAGTATACTCGGGACTCGTTGTCAACGGGTTAACAAATATAGAGACAAATATTATTAAAGCACAAGCAGGTTTGACTGCATATATATATACCTTGCTGTATGCATTTCCTAAAATTCTCGCATTGATTCCTGTTAAGGGTGTATACAATGCCTGACATTACATTACCAAGAGTGTTTTGAAAACTATCCTGCTTATAAGACACAGAGATCACACGAATTGACATCGCATGGTTTGAATCAGAAGTACATTGCACTTGAAATCCAGAAAAATGATTACTATGCAAGTAATTCCAACTAGTACCTTTTGATAATTAGCATTCACTAGCTAGTTCAAATACCTTGTTGTTGAAACTAAAATTGTAATTACAGCACAGCGTATACCAGAATAGGAACTTGGATGTCATCAATTCTTTCACAAGTGAATACCACAAAGACAAATGTCATTATAGGCACCGAGCAAAATCTATGCGGCCACAATCGATGAACAGGTTAATGCATCTATGCAAAGTCCTGATCAAGCTTTATGAACATTTTTTTTAAAAGACATGACCTCTCTTTCTCACCAAGTTCTCCATCTGATAGCACAGCCTCGTCGCTCGCCCGGGTCAGAACCTCAAAGCTGATGCTGCTCCTCCTCAGAGTGCTGGTTCCCTCTGAGCCCTCCCCGCTGAACACCTCCTCTTTATCACTTCCATCCTCATCATCATCACCTGGCTGGTTTCCCATGGCAACCTCAAGGTTGGCATCTGGCTGGTCCATGCAGCTAGGGTCTTCAAGTGTTGGCTCTTCAGACAGCACCTTTGAACAAGATTAAGATGGAGAGGTCGACAGGCAGACAGGTAAACCTAACGATTGCATTAACTGGATTTTATATTGAGAGTAGTCACATAATATTCCAGGCATGTATACATACTTCCTTAATATGCAAACAGGAACAGAGAAAAAAAAATGGTAGTGAATTTTTGCGGTTGATCATTCATCCAAATTAGTAATGATAAATCTTTCTACCTCTTGATATAACTCAGAAGGAAATATATGAACGAATGAATGTACACAAGACAAATGTGACTTCAGATGTCCTTCTACGTAAATGTCTTCTTCTCCGGAACATACCATTATCATTATTATCATATTTCGCATCCGTAAAGAACAAAGACTCATATGGGACTAAAGCCATGAGTACAGACAAAACTTTCATGTCAGAGTTGTGGAGATAGTCCTCACATACCCTTTGGGAAGTGCGTTATAGAAATACACGTGCTGTGAGGTATTATAAAATTTTCTTGCTCAAGAAGGCACTGTCAAGCTTACAGGTCATTTGCCATATTTACACAGATGAACTCATCAGAGATATGTGTAAGAAAATACTCCTTTCCACTGTGTAACACAAGTGATACACATACCATGATAGAGCTGCCGCTGCTCCTTGAGATATTATCCTCCGCATGTCGGACCATGTCATCTCCCTCCGCCCCTTCAGTGGGAAACTCTCCCTCCGTCTTGTCCACGTTCCCCTCACCAATTTCCTTCTCCTCCCTATCTTCAGCTTTTCCCTCCCCAATCTCCTCGCCATTTGCCCCATCATCAGCTGGCAGGGGCTCGGTCTCCATAGCGACCAGTGTCACACCCTCATCCAGGGTTGCCTCATCCTCCACATCATCCATCTCCTCCCCTGGCTTCCCATCCTCCTCCTCTTCTTCCCCACTGTTGCCATGGCGATGACTTGCAACATCACCGTCCTCCTTCTCCAGTGAATCTAAATCAGATGGATGCCGGTCCTTGCTCTCTTGCATCTTCATCACACTACCCGCCCCTTGGGTCAAAGATGGGTCAGAGGGAGCATCTCGCTTTTCATCCTTGGTCCTCTTGGCTGGGTGCTTCTCAGGAGATGGAGGGGTGTAGATGATGGTGGTGGTTGGGACGACCAGTCCTACAGGTGGATTCATTGCAGTAAAATATCCATTTTCGGTGATTCTGCTCTCACTCTTTGATTTTATTGGCATTATTTCTTTCACATCATGTCATTTACCAGCAAACTATCCCTTCAGCACACTGTTGTCACTCATGGTTTCATTCACTTGGAATATGCAGACAAATGATTTCAAGCTGAATGTCATTAACTCTAACAAAATATCTGCATTTGGCAATAATCTTTAACATGATGAATGAAAAAATCCATGAATAGAATGGTAGAGAAGCATATTTAGTTGTTTCTTGGCATACTTATCATCATTTATATTCCCCCATTTGCCATATGCAGAATGAAGTTTAAAATTTAGTGGTTCTAATCAATCACAAAGTCTATCAAGTACAATGTAAGTTTCAGCAAAAGAGAAAAGACAACATATATAGGGAACTGGTTTTTGTTCAAATATCTGACCTCTATTCTCAGTTTATCTGTGAAAATGTAAACAATTTTTTTTCCTGAATATCTGAGATGATGTGCCACATACACTGTACGACGATGACTCAAACATAAACAGACAAGAGAGGTCTTGTTGCACAGATGTGAAGGAAGAATAAGAGCAGGAGTCTGGCTAGGGTGACAGGGAAAGTGAAAACCAGGGACGTGTTGCATAAGACTATGGTAACTTTACAATAGATGGTATATAAATCTGCAATCAATGATAACTACCATAGCAACACTATTCTATAGCTAACAATCAAAGCCACAAAATCACTGATGGTTACCAATAATTGCAGAATTACCATTAATTGTAAAGTTACCATAGTTTTACACAACAGGGCCCAGAACATAACAGGGAGCAAGAGATAGATTTAAAAAAAATCAAGCGATGTTGAAGAAATTCAAATTGGGTCATTTGAGTTACCGCCCTACATCACCAAGTAACTCAAATGACCCGAGGGCCAAACTGACCTTGACCATCCTTGGCTGACCCCTCATGGTGGTCAGTCTGCCGCTGCGCCTCCTGGCCCTGCTCCCGCAGCTGAAGACAGGACTCTAGAGCCGTCTTGATGGCCTCACTCTTCCGCAGGGTCTCGGCGTGGAGCTGGTCTAGGGACAGGTAGTAGTAGTCCTGGACCTTGCTGAACTGGTACTTTGGGATACTAAGTCTCTCAAATTCCTGGATAATGACATGAAAATTCAAGGACTGTTTACCTCATATTCACAAAACACACACCTGAAACAAATGCAGAATGCTACCATCTTTGATGTCACAGCATACAACTACATGTATAACTACATTTCTAAACTCATTCAATTTGCAGTCGCGCTAGTTGGGGCAAACAGCTGAGCACAAAACTCACCTTTTTGCCAATCTATGCATTTATGATTGACACTATCAGTACTTTTGAGCTCTTGCTGATTATCTTCTGAATATTCAAAATCATTAACATTTTCATCTTCTCTACTGTCTGTTCTCATCACTCCTGATATGAGTGTCAATTCTGACAGATACGTGGTAAAAAACAAACAAACAAACAAAGACATATTAAATCACTGCATTAGAAATGGCTACATTATAAATGATAGAGAACAGAAGAAAATGATGTATCCTACATGTGTATGTACTTTTACGGAATGCTTATCTGTGTTGATATCACCTTCTTGACATACAGCTATACAAAAATCCAGACCATTTAAACCATAATGGTGTTGCTGGTACTGATGCCAGAAATTTCTTACACTCGTGAACTTTGCCAGGCTCTGCTCGGAGCCAAAGACAAACTGCAGGGCCAACTCTTCAGCTATGCAATTTGCCTTCCCAACGGAGTGTTCCACGTGATCAGCCACCATTTCTAGGGTTGCCATGGTAACTTGTTTGGTGTAGAGCATTGCGGACACAATCTCATCTTGCAGAAGCCACTTCACCTGTAAGTATCAAAGACAAAAACAGTTCTTTCATTTCATTTTCATACATTTCATGTACAGTACTGTATTTTCCTTTGGCTCATTTCCAACAAAAATGGTATTATAGTAAAACATTTACAAAAACATACTGAAAAACACAATATTTTTGTGGCATGAAATTTTTGCAAATGGGAGCCGACGGCCTTTATATTCACAGCATGGAATTTTCGTAAGTTGTCTCTAAATTCAATGCATATAGTGTAGACAAGATCTTTAGTGTGCCTTTTAATTTCACGAAACTCAGGTCTCGCAAAATTCGCGAAATCACAATGCACGCGAACATTCCTCGTTTTACAGTAGTCATACAAAATCAGTACAATATTGTGATAAAGGGAAATACTGCGAACGGAAATACGATTTTATGCTGTGACTTTATTCCAACTCATTGAAATCGAGAAGGATGTTGTAAAAATAGATACACCTTCCTCCCAGGTCTCTCTTTTCATAAAAAGTGAGGATAAATAAATTCTCCTTAAAGTGAAAAACAAAGTTCTGGTAAGGGCTTGAAAACCCGTCTGGCACCATTTCATATTTGCTTGCAATTTATCGAAAGGGTCTACAAAGAAACTTACCTAGCTGACGTGGTTTGCCGGAATGATGAGTCGTTTTGGAGTATTTTGAGAAAAATAATAAAAGTCGGAAAACCGACTTTTATTCCAGAAGGCTCCAGACTAACTCGGTCTCAGAGAAAACTCGACCCTATTTCAGACAATTTACACGCAGTTCGTGATCGCCATTTTCTACTGTAAAATACGAAACGAGGCCTAACTGAACAGACAGGAAAGTGCGTGCTAATCCTGTATAAAACAAATGGACAGCGCGCGGTCCTCAAGCCTATACGCACATCACCTCAGTTGCTGAGACGCGCGGTCTTTGAAGTTTTTGTTGTTGTTTATCAAGCGTCTTTGATTGTCTTTAGAGGTGCTTGACAGGCGCACAGTAATTTTGCATGCGCGCCAAAGAGGTTTTTTATGTGCGAGTTGTAACAATTCGGACCATTACTGCGAGTACTAGTAGCCATCAGAACGCGAAGCGCTACAATGTAGTTTATACAGGCCGCTCCAATAGTAGGACACTGTACAATCCAGAGGGACAACCAATACAACTCAGCCCGCCGTCAAAGCGAGGCCGAGTTATCCCCGAGTCCGAGTTTAGCCTGACCCCGTTCGGGTGAGTTAAAGTTCTGAGACTGAACCTTTTTGGTTAATATTTCGCATTTTCGTCGTTGCCCATCGAATATCTTGTTATTACAGCGTTATTCCGCACATTTCCTACAAGGCATACGTTCACATTTGGGAGCGAAATTTGACAACTTTTGCAGGCATACCAGAACTTTGTTTTGGTTTTAAGCATCAACTTCTATGGTGCAATCGGACATTGTGACTACGTACCAAGCATCAACATTAGGCAAAAAAAAAACATTGTTGTATTGGCGTAACCCGCCCGACCCTAAAAATCCCCCCGACCCTGAACTTTTCAACAACAAAAAAAAGGAAAAACATCGTTTTTACCAAGAGAGGGCGCGATGCGGGTTTGCGAATTATAAAAAACAACAACAACAACAACAGCTGGTGTCGGAAAATGGCCGCGCAGTACAGCGTGTCGGCGACCGGCAAGTCCGGTTCGAAGATTTCATTTAATATTATTCGGAGAATCGATTTGTCTGTGGCGCTGGGTGATTTAGCCCAGGAATTTGTCCGTTCGTATTCTGACCGGTATGTCGTGACGGCTTTTAAACCGGTGATATAACAAACTTTGGATGCAACAGACCCTCTCTATCAAATGGGGTTTTATTAAATACGAGTTTTACACGTAAAATACGGTCAGGTAGCAAAAAAACAAACAAAAAACAAAAAAAAATCTGCCCGCCCGACCCTATTTGAAAATCTCATGTTACGCCAATACAACACTTTTTTTTTTGGGCCTTATGTACTTCAGTGTAATACGTATTTGTTAGGATCAAGAAAGGCGTCGAGTTTTCATCTTAATAGTGTCACTGACCTCCACTTCAGTGGCATGGATCGCATCCCTCTGAGCATCTGGAAGACTTCCAAGGGAGTCCATCATATCATTTGCAAGCCTAAAAGTAAGAGGACACATGATGTTTGAATAAAAAGTATGTACTAATCAAAAAAAAAAAAAAGATCAAGTATATAATTATGCTATATTCCCATTCATATTCCACAAGAGATACAATGTATGATGATGGACTGACGGCAGAATTCAGAAATTTGGGACTAGTGCATACACTTCATCAAGCCAAACTGCATTTGCTCCTTGGCTTCCTATGAGTGTATTTTCTCTTTAACCCCTTGAGGATGAGTCCCGAGTATACTCGGGCAGGTGTCTATGGGAAACGTGTGTTGCAGCAAGATCAGACCGTCCTCAAACAGGTTAAAGGAAATGAATTTAGCATTCATAATCAATATTCATATCATATTGGCTGGCCAGGGAATATGAAAACAATCTGCCTGAGACAAGACTACATCAAGTACGTTGGAAATTAGTGAAAAATTACACAAAAACAAAAACAGAAAAAAAAAATATTTGTGTGGTGGTAAAAAACAAACAAACAAACAATTGTGCGCTACCATTTCACCAGTTCCACATAGGAACCTAGTGGCCTGCGTATTAAGTCTATGGGCATTTCAGAATTCAGTATGGAATGGGTTAAAGCAAACTTTCTCCTGTGAAACATAGCAAAGAACCAGCAAAGAGGGAATACATGATTCAATGAACCTTTCCAGATGGCTGGAATTTAAGAACAATATCCATAAATCTAAAGAATATCCAAGCTTTAATTGCATTTGTAAATCAGGGTGTTACTGAGATATGATCATTGATAGATATGCGTATAAAGAGACAATTGATTGGCTTCAACTCACTCCCCAACATCTGAAGTGGAGAGAGTGTTGGCACGGAGCTGGTCCGGTGCATCGGGGGCGGGGGACAGGGGAGGGGAGTGCTCCGTGAATGAGGCTCCCCGGTACATGTCCTCATCATCCAGCTCCCCGATGTCCTGGGGGAAGTCCAAGTCAGGCGGCAGGGTCAGGCAAATAATGTCAAGGGTCATGGAGAGGTTGTTGAGGTCAAAGTCCTTGGATGGCTGAGACTCCAAGCATGTGATCAGTTCACCTACAGAGGAAAAACACACACAGACTTTGTCAGAAATTTGACATCAGGGTGCTCACCATTACTATACACACTGCATACACACAGGCAATCAGTTTGTTGTTGCTACATCTACATATGGTTTTTGAGCCTCAGGTGTAAAGGATATTGACAGTGAAACAATTATAATGACAACATGAATGACACAGGCTGAATGAGAGGGAAAAGTGACGTCGAGGAATTACAAAACTGAAAAGCAGTGGGCTGCGAAACATCCCAAGATATTTTTTTCTTTCTTTTCATAGGAGTGTATTGACCATAGGATTTGTTATTTTATCAAAGGTTCTACATGTACTTACACTTTGAAGCTGTATGTACTGTAACTGTAAATATTGGTTTCACCATGAAAGGACTGAGGTACTGTATGCTAATGAATAACTGCTGTCTTTGCAGTATGCTTTTTAACACATCTGATTCAGTTTTTATCATTGTTTCATTAAAGTGTAAGTGACATGTCAGTCAGCAAAGCAATGCAATCACTTGAAGGATAAGACATACATGTATCTTGTCCCTCAATATATAAGAATTTTGACTTACCCAAACATGTTGGAATGGTCCTGACCGTCAGATGACCCATGTTGGTCTGCAGCTTGACGGAGCATACCAATGTGACAAAGAGGGGTGAGATCTCCTCCTCGTAGCTGCCCATGACCGACTCGACGGAGCTCCTCCCGTGGCTGGGATCCGAGAGGAAATCGATGCTGTGATCGTTGGACTTCTGGTAGACGTCCGGGATGGAATTAATCTTACTGTCGTATTCCTTCAGGTGGAAATCGTCATCCTGCTCGTAATCCTCTTCGTTTTCTTCATCCACGGTCCCATCAGTGTATGAATTCACTGTCCAAAGACAGGAAAGAGAAAAAGAAAAGATAATAAAATCTCACATTCAGAATGACTTTTTTTACTTTTCTCTTCCTTTTTTTTTTTTTTTTTTTTTTTTTGGGGGGGGGGTTAATTCTTCACAAAACATGCAGTGTACAAATATGCTTGACTAATTTCCAATGACCCTCATATCCTACAGTCTACATGTAGGTCCATAGTAGCTCAAAGTCTTGCATGACTTTTGCATTGCCAATACAATATAAACAACAGAAGTATTAAAGCTGAACTTCAGGTTGCACAAGTGAATAAAATTGATGCTCTTACTTTACATGACATTGTACATTTGAAAAGGGAGAATTTTAACATAACTATGGTAAAGGTTATGACTTGACACTTTGACAGATGAACTGTTGGACTGTTATACTGTTAGACAGACACATGGAAAATACTTCTTTTTTTTTTCTTTTTTTTTAATGCAACTGTCAAGAAATACTGATTCATGATCTCTAATTGTTACCAGTATATAACGAGCCTCATGTAATACATGCAATACGAGAACATACCACTAACCATGCAAAGTACATATGAAGAGTTTGATCGCAAAAAACAACTTAACTCCATTCATGCTAAATTGAGATATTTGTGATTAAAGCTGCTAAATAGTAAAAAAAAATGACACGAAAGTTTGGAGTACAGTGTATCTTCATGCATAACTTCACGAATATTCATTTATAAATTACATAACAACTGAGGTATCCTTGGAAAGATTTCATTTTGCTCTATCTGAACATGGACTTACTCTAAACCGTTTTAAAATGGCACTTAGCCCAATTTGCAATTAAACTCTTCATATGCAGCATCATACATACATGTAAGTGTGTCTCGTTCATGCAATTGTGCATACATCGCACCACATGACTGACTGAAGATGCGTGTGACTATATAGTGAAGGGTGAGTGGTTAAGAGTGGGACGAAATTCTGAAACCAGGCATTGCTCACTTTTAAAGCAATAAATACATACATGTAGGTGGAACAGATTTCAATGCTGGAACACACAGATATGCAGACACACACGTTACACATAAAAATAACAAAAATAACAAAACAAGAAAACAAAAGAAAAAAAAATAGCTGTGTACATGCATACATTGCACTTTCCAGATACAATGCATTGATCCGTGGGTCAAGAGGTCAAAATCTGGTCAAAATTTTATGGCCGTGCCCGTGCCGACATCAGGGGTGTATTCCAACTTATCAAAAAGACACCATGCAAGCAGCACACAAGGGGTCAGCTATGTATGTGGCCTCAATATTTTTAACTATTTTCCTCTTCATACAAAGAAATTATGCATGTCCTTTTGGGCAAAACCTCATGTTTTACCAGCGACAAGCTTCTGGTCTGGGTTACGGCAATGGTCATCAAATGGCAGCAAGATTGATTAAAGCTATTAATGTCTCTGCAAATCAACATGTCTTGCATATAATGCTTTGAAAGTTATGGGAATTTTGCAAAGCCTACATCATAAGGAATTAACATAGAGCTATATAAAGAGATGATTGATATTTTAGACAACCCCCAAACTTTGACCGATGAATATTAAAATATACAAGCACTATTCAGCTCCATGTCAAACGAATCTTTGCATTGGTCTGTACTGAAGACAAATGTAGAGTGCTATTGCAGCACAAACCCAGAAATATTCAGCTCTCAGTAGTTGTCACTGATAATGATTGGAAACTTCAGTCATATAATTACACTCTGCATACATAGTGAAATAATCACATCTCTGCATTTTACACTAAAAAGTTAAGAGTTAGACTAGAGTAACACACAGCACACACTGCATGGGGAATGATGTTCATGATAAAGTGTGTTTATATGTGTGTTTGTGGACATGCTTCCTTTAAATCGAATATCAATGTGGAATGTATGACGTATTTCACATCACATAATTATGACTGGCCTGGAGGTACATGTATACATATCGCATACGCTGTAAAGGTGCATACACTTGTAGTGGAATATTTTAGGGTGGGTTTTTCACAGGCAGATATGTACATGCTCAATTTACTTCTGTGTCTGGCTGATGTACGGCCGTTGGCAGGTTTAGCCAGGTTTAACATCGACGGTGCTACACACATCAAACACATCATGAGAAGAGTGGGAAAAAATTAAATTAATTCCAGTACGTACATGTACGATACATCAGAAACACTGTGCACACAACCCAACTCAATTGCAATCTCTGAAATCGCTCAATCTGAAAACAGCTTTAAAGATCCATTCCCAATAAATACTCAAATGGAATGTCTATACCTGCAATATCATCATATCTTGAACACACAACTGAGCTCAAACAAATGTGTCCAATTTGTAGTGTTGTTGTCAGTGATTAACACATTCCCTACCAGATTCTGAATCGCCAGTGACTTTGCATAGGGTCTACCATAACATGCTACCTGTATGTAATTCCTTTTAGCCATTCAGATACTGTCTCTACCATGCAAGTCACACCAGACTTGGAAAAAAATAGAGAAGCAGAATACTCTTCACAAGTTTACACACTTAATTAAGTGCAAAGTGTATGAAAAACATGACAATATTAATGCATAAATCGCTAAGAAAAAAAACCCAGAGGAAAATAGAGGAAAAGAAACACCACATATACAAATCTGTAGATCAAAAGGCACAGGGGGGAAAGAAAGACATTTGTGTTTATTTGTGAAACATACAGTTTCGCAGCTTTAATAAATATAAGTGACCATGCATCTTATAAAATGTAGAAAAAGTTGCCTGCATAGATTTTTGAGTGGACAAGCACCGTGCTTTTTGCGCTTCAAGGAATACTGGCAGTTTGGGATATTATCTCGAGAGGTAACCTTTCTTTCGAAGTTTTTGGTTCCAACACCAAAACTTTGAAAATTCATAACTTTTGCATTGATTGTCCGATTTTCCTCAAACTTTCACTGATGTGTCCTACTAATGTTGCTGCTCTCACTCAATCCACATTGCTATTTGGGTTCGGGTTTCCTTTAATATGTATTCCAAGCTGCAGGTTAATCTGTGCACAGATGCTATCATAGCTAGACAAAGGGAGATGTTCTCATAGAGTGTATGGATCCCAAGCTAGTTCCACACACAATAGAGGATGAATAATAAAGCACACTTTGATTAACGTTTATTTTAAATCATTCTGTCCAAAAGTGTCCCAGTCCTGCAGGTTAAGCTCAATTTTAAGTGGGTTAGGAACAGCCAATTTTGATGACCAGCATGTGACTTCAGAGTATTAAATCTCATCTTGCACAATTTGACCTCAATTTAATCATTTCACTTGACAACTTGACTTTTGTGATGCAAAGCATAGGCAGATACATATTAGGAAAATACAAGAGTACTGTAAATATTACAGATTTTTTCTGATGTTGACACTTTTGTGAATTTCACTCTCTACTGAACTAGTGTAAAACTAACAAAATCAGATAATTTTTGGAAATACATGGATATGAACAAAAATGTTATAGTATAAAAATCATAAACAGGAGTATGTTTACTGAAACAGGTCCAGCACAAAATATTTGCTCCAAACACACACACACACAAAAAAAATGCTCTGCACACACTCACACACACACAGAAAAACAGTTATAGTAAAAGAACACTACAAGAGGTGGGAGATACGTACAGCTGACATTTTCCGATGAAAAGACCTCCGGTGTGTGGGAGGCAGAGGGGCCGAGGCTGCTCCTCAAGTAATCCATGTGAGCTTCGCTACTCTCGTGGTAGTCCCTCTCAAGAAATACCTTTAGGCAAAAATGTGAATGTGAGCTTATAAAGCACGAGAAGTTGTACCACCACGACATTAACTGAAAATCCCCAATATACCTCACTATATTTATTGGTATGCAACGTACATTTTATGGTGACACAACATTTGCTCCTTCAGCAACTGCTCTGTTTATATTTTCTCCACAGACTTACAATCCATGTAGGTTTAGGTTTAGGGTTGTGATAGGGTTTTAAGGTTAGCTTGATTACGATTAGGGTTAGGGTGGTGTTTGTGGGTAGAATTTATGTTTAGCTTAGAGTGCAGGTATTTCACGGGAGGAGCAAATTGTCACAGGAGCAAAATTATGTAATGGAACTATATTTTACAGAAGCTGTGAGGATACAGCTCAAGCATGAGATGTTCAAACCTTCACGGCATTACCGAAACACCAATCAAATGTCCTATGTTTATCACAGAGAAAATACATTCAGTGAATACACAATACTTTCCTTGAGATGCATTGGGCATAAGGGAAGAGTCTTTGGACTGTTTACTAATAAGGAGGATACATTCATGGCATACACATAGTTGTGGATGCACTGTGTGGACTGACAGGTTTTCTCAACAAACTCACTAAAAAATACATTTAATGTGAATAGCAATGATGCTGTAGCATCGCCACATAAAGTAAGATTCTCTCACTGAAGTACATAGGAAGAAGACTTCTTGTTGGCATGATCATTCATGATCTCACACCCAGGAAAGCGAGTGATTGTGATATGTGCATGACCTTCACTCTTACATGATCTTCGTCATCCTCGGCATTATTCTCATCCGCCCTGTCTCCCCTAGCAACATCTTCCTCCTCCTCCATCTCCTCCTCCTCTCCATCTCTCTGCATGTGGTAATACCAGATGTCCGGGTTGGAGGGCACCTGTTTAAAGTGGGCACCCATCACCTGGGTGAAGCGTTCCCGGGCCATGGCGTGGAGGCCCTTGGTGATTTCGCACTGGCAGCCGGGCATGGCCGTAAGGTCCTCCAGCGGGATGACGATGCCAGACGACTTTCGGCCGGCGATGCTGGACTTGAACTCTGACCTGATGTTACATAGAGACACAAAGTAGGTGATGAAGAACCACTGAACCGACAACCCTAAGATCTTTTTTGTTTGTTTTCAAATTAAAGTTTTACTATGGATGCAATTGTACCTTGGGGACTTAAGGGACCGATCTAGAGGCTTCTGTGCACCATCTCCTTCCATCTGGTCTGCAAACTTGATCTTCTTCTGTAGCTTTTCTTCAGCCTGCTTCTCTGCATCCACCTGTGATAACAGAGTCCAAAGATGAGTTGGTATGAGGACAAACCAACGGCGACACCCAGGAAGAAAAATTCAAAGTTTTATGTACATGCAATTGACTTGTAAATGTGTACCCTATAGAAGTACAGCACAGAACCAGTGATATTCCCTCTACCCACCAATTTACACTTCCCTTTAAAATTACACACCATAACTTACAAGGTGGGAAAGGCGACATGGATTGGCAACAAGCAATTCTGATTCTTAGAAACTTTTGACATAAGGGAAGACATTAGTATTGGCGAGGCATCTTCTTGTCAACTAAAGAGAAATGAGCCTTCTTTTCCAGGTAGATTGAGCATGAGCAACACAAGTTGAATCTCATGGAATGTCCACACAAAAGGATTTATCCTATTAAGATAAGGCCACATTTTCTCAAGAATTTCTCATGGAAGTTTTGTAAATGAGGGGTACAATGTACTGTATGTAGTAGCTCTCAGACTCATCATCAGATAATACATAAATACAACACAGCAAAACTAACAACTTCACAAAAACACTGGGGCTAGAAAACGGCAAAAGTAATAAACTTATTTTGAAGTTAGTGTGGCTACATACCTTTGCTCTCACTCTGTAGACATGGCCACAAACAACTTGGACAAACTCTGCGATGTCGATCTCATGCTGCGAGTCCACGCACACCCAGTCGATGGCAAACTGGACGTCACGACAGTCCACCCACTGGCCCAACTGGAGGCTCTTGAAGAGGCCAATGACGAAGGTCTTGTGGACTTTGTCCGAGAGGTGACCGCAGAACCACTCCAGCGCCTTGCCGACATTCTGACTGGGCACAGTGAACAGATCTGCAGGATAAATAGGAAGCAGCAGAACAAGACTAATGATATAGTGATTACAACCATTTCTCAGACTGCTTTTAAAGCAATTATGCTGCACATCTAATATCTTATCATATTTTATGGTACAAAGAAACTGATTCTGATAATACATGCATGGCAAATATTCTATATTGCAATGTACTTCAAAAACAATAATGTGAAGAATGCAATTAATCTCATAATGCACCAAAAATGATTTACCTTGAGCACATTCATAAATCATATACATCGTGTGTACATACAGAAAAAACATGTAACAAGTATACAATGTCTTGTAAGGCATAAAGACACTTTCCATTGTAACTATCACTACTTTTTCCAACAGCAAAATACAGACTGTTTGACACTTTGTTTGTCTAAGCATACAAAGAAATCACATCATGTTAGTCTACTGTTCATCACTGGAGTATTATAAAATGCATACTAGAGAACAACATTACGTCGTATCCTACCATTCTGCTCACTGGCCGCACGAGACCGATGTCTGGGCACCGCCCTGGGAGTGGGCGGGGCCTGGGCCTCAGCCTCCTGGGTGGCAAACGTCAGGTCTTTGAAGACGTTTTTCACTGAGCGCTGGTCCAGCCGCCCCAGCAGGTGATTGGTCAGGTTGGACAGGGAGCAATCGTAGATGAATATCGGGAGGGCCAGGCTCTGCTTGGCCGACCCTTCCTCACAGGGTGATCGTCCATCAGAAGCTCCAATCTCCGACTGGGATGCTTCCACACCAGTGCCATCTGAACTCTCAACATTGGGGTCTTCCTTTTTCATCATTTCCTCTTGGTCAACATCATCCGTCCCTTCCTCCACTTTGTCCTCCACTTGCTCTTCTGGTTTCTCCATGAGAAGCTGCAAGTCCTTGTAGGAGGAGGGCACAAAGGCTAGTATCAAGTGGTCCTTCCCAACGTCCGTCACAAACATCGTCCACTTGGGGATATTCCGTGGTGCGTCCACCACCAGGCTGCTCAGGCCGTGTTCTGGGGCCTTCACAGTATCTTCCATGCCGTCTTCATTCAAGTCCCTCAGCAGGGCAGAGATGTCCGCCACCGTCAGGGTAAACGGGAGAGATGCATCGTCACCCTTGTGGCGGTCAAGGATGGACTGGGCGAGGAGCAGGCTGTCCCGGGCCGAGAGGTCTAGTCGGACACTGGTCATCGCCTTCAGGGAGCCCAGGAGCAGAGTGAAGAGGATGTCGTTGGGTTTGGGGTGCTGAAAGGGGTGGCCTGACCGGACATTGGCATTCTCACTTTTACCTACATTGTACAAAGACAGAAATGGACATGGCACGCCTCTTACGGTACATCATATAGGAAGCTTTACACTCTTACGTCATACCAAAACCTTGTGAACACATGGTTCTGAGAGCAAAGCAAAGCAAAGACATTATCAATCAGATGTGATAACATTAGATCATTGTCCTCCAAAAATGGGACTAACCCCCATCAGCAGAAAAGAAAAATTCTCAGAACTTGCAATAAGTTCTACAGGTACACAACAAATATCCTTTACCTGACACTGCAGGAGGCAACTAAAGTCTTCAAAGTCACATAATTTATTCTGAGATAATTTCACTGAACAAAGGTGGCGCTTGAATTATAGAATCATTCAATCAAAAGATAAAGGCAGATACATACAATGTATATACAATTATATCACAAACACACAAACAGACATACACACACAATACAGTATATTATATATATATATATATATATATATATATATATATATATATATATATATATATATTATATATATATATATACATATATATCAGATAGATAGATAGATAGATAGATAGATTTATTATGATGATCATAAACCACAAACGAATCAATGCTACACTGGTGCCAATGAAACGACTACATCCTACAACTGTGCCGACAAACTTGTGAAGCTGTGAAACTAACCTGGTATGAACGTGGAGCACACGACATGGGCCTGCTGGCACATTGGTAGCAGTCCCAGGTAGTCGGTGGAGTACGGCATGCGCTGGATGGTCTCGCTCAGCGAGAAACCCTGGCCGGGGGAGCCCTGGAATGAGGAGGTCGAGGCCATCTCCCGGTCATAGTCCGAGGAGCACATGACCCTTAGATGCTCAAAGTTTAGGAGAACAGAGATGATCTTCTGATCCATGGGAAAGATCTAAAAACAAGCGAACAAACAAACAAAACCACAGAGTGTAATGGGAAATTCCATCATAATATTACAGTACCTCGATCTTCTCTACTCCTATTTGATTTGATTTATTCACTCTCCGTATGGCATCATTTACAATTTTTTTTTCAACATAATCAAACATAATAATATACAAATATGAAACTCATTATAGCTAGTTTCAACAATTTCAACAATTTTGATTACAAATACATTTAAGACTAAATTACAATACATGTGTTATGAATTACCGTACATTTGAGTCTTGAGCAATCAACAGAGTGGATTTGGCATCATAGATCATACCAATTATCATTATTTATTTATCCATTATGTTGCTTTACGTGAAAACAAAACAACCAGGGAAGAAGAGCAGTAAAAATTTGGAGAAAATATCGGACACGTAACAAATGTTATGAATTGTAAGACTTTTAGAGTATTTTTACAGCAAATTGGAAATTTTGTGCGATCAGTGTGTTGAGTGTTTTGTGTCTAGATAGTTTCATGAATTTCCATTTTTCTACAATGTTTAGGCACAGACATTACTTATTTGCAGGGAAGCATGTATAAGAACAGCTCTGAAGAAAGTTTTCTCCCAAAAAACTTTAAAGTGGTGAACTTTTTTGTACGAATTGAATGGAACTTTTTTGTACGAATTGAACTGCTCAACAGCTACATATAGATTTGTACATGTACACGTTTGTAGATCACACAGAATTACCAATTTGTTTCTTACTCTGGACTTTAAAGATTTATAGCTCTGTCTTATGTTTCCAAGTTCCCCCAAAATTTTTAGGTACAGTATGCTCCTCTGTTTGTTTGTTGTTGTTGTTGTTGTTTGTGTGTGTGTGTGTGTGTGTGTGTTTTCATACAAAGCAACATAATATCAGAATGGAATTTCCATGTAAGAGGGAGGTTCAGCATAATGGGTAACAGTTAGGAGCAAGTTCATGCCTCTGACTGTAGTTACCACAGTTTGGATGACTACATATATCACTAATCATCTAATGACACCAACAGGAAATAGACTACATTTTCAATGAAGCCAGATATATTGGGAATCCACAAATACATGTACCTATGTTCTACCATTTTTAAAGTGCATAAAGAAATATGTATAAAAAGAAAGAGCTCTGATAGCCCATATCAGGGTTATTTGATAAGAACAATGAAAAAATGAAAGCATGTGAATTGATACACACTGTACAGTATATGCTGATACTATGCATATGAGGATATTATGTATTTTGTGTTCAGTCTGCTTGTATACTTTATAAGGCATGATCATCAATGCTATGACCATGTAAACAAAGACTAAAAAAATCCTATCAAGAAGATCAAAGATCCTATAAGAAAACACATTGAGAGAGCTCTTCTACTCAAATGCTACTGACTACACATACAGAACATTTAAGTTAAGTGCATTATGCCAAGGCATCATCATATTCACCACAGACGGAAGGGCGGGGTAGGTGACCCCATCGAAGAATGGGCACTGTTTGGGAGGGTCAAAGATGGTGCCACTCTGGGGCTCAATCCAACACTCGGTCACCAGCTGAAGCCGGCCATCAGCCTCGGATGTATCCTGACCATCTCCATCCTCCTCGTCCCCACCCCTTGATCAAGAAAAAAAACCCGAACATACACATCTTCTTGAGATAAATCAGCATCAAGAGTAACTCTTTACATCAAATTGAACATATACATGTACGTAACTTTTCAGATTTGTAGAAGGTAATATGTCATGGGCAAAAAGCACTTTGTTTCGGAGCATGTATCATATGATGTGATACATTTGTATACAAAGTCAATTTCAACTTCATGATGTACAATGTTCATGTGCATACATTAATTTTGCTTTCTGCATCTAACTTGCAGAATTTGTTTTTGGAATATACATGTTGTATCATGATTCATTTCCATGCTTAAAACCTGTTATTCCCTCCAGGAAAGATGAAGTTGACTTTTGCATATTTGCAGTACAGACTAATGTTACATTCACATAATACAGTCTCAACTACAGAACTGAATACACCAAAATTTTGACAATAGAATGATTTTGTTTTCTATTATCTTGACCTTAGGTGACAACAAACACCAAAAAGACAAAGAACTAAATACTCTCATTAGTTTTGATTATTTTGAGCTATACACATCACACTACAATCTACTAATTCATGTAAAGGTATATTTCAAGCATGTACAGTGTAGTCTCACAATGTTTACACACCATTTTCATCGGATGAACGTGGGGTAACTTTCTTCTGTATTAAGAACAGCTACAAATATTTTGAAACGTTCTCAGTTTCACTCACGATATCGTCCTGTCCCTCTTGAAGGTGGCTGAATGCGGAGGAAAGATGATGTACTGCAGGAGGCACGGGAAGACATCATGGCCATTGGTGGACGATGTATCCTTCGGGGCGGCGTCCCTGCTACCAGCCATCTCTGCCTCTGTCTTCTCGCTTCTTGGCTTCGTCTTCTCCATGATGCTGGCAAGTGGGTTCTGTGTCGTAATTGGGTGAGAGCACATTGCCAGAAAACGCCACTGTAACATGACTGTGAAATGCCTGTCAGTGTAAGCTCAGATCCTCTTCTGCTACAGGGAAACCCTGTTACAACGAGGTTGCCGGTACCTCCTATTTTACCTTGTTACAAGTGGTACCTCACTGTAAACAATTAAAGAGACTACAGTAGCTAAATACTGTAATGGAAAATGGAAACTGCTGAAATTACCTTGTTAAAAACAGTACCTCGTTGTAATACGTGAACTCTTCATCAGATTTAGATTATTTTTCGCTGAACAGCACTATCCATAATTACGAAACAAGAAATTCTGCAAACTATCATCTATATCACATGCGCACCTCATTTTTCAAAAATTCAGTTATATATCAGGGCCCTCATACAGTATATGGTATTCTATCCCTAGAGAAATTAAAGCATCAAAATCCATAAATAATTTCAAAATTAGATATAAACACTTTTTATTGGAAGATTACAAACATAGTTAATTCAAGGCGTATTTTTGTTGTTGCTGTTTTCTGTGTTGTTATCGTCCATACCTCTGTAGTTTTCTTTTGTAATGATTGCATTGGTTTGACTTGTTCTGTTTTGTCAACTTAACTGACATTTTTTCCTTAAATCTGTCAAAGGTATGTATATTACAGTACAATGGGTCAGCTACTCACAAGGGCTTTTTCCTTTCTTGCTGCTTCCCCCACCAATGGCATTGTCTCTGTATGTAGTCATACCGCCACATTATTTTTACTTGTATGTTGTATGTCCTATGCATATTTCTCTTTTTGTATCTCATTTTGTACTTTCATGTTTTATTGTATGCTCTGTATATTTTTAATGCTTGGTGCAAAATACATTAAACTGAAACTGAAACTGAAACTGAAGGATAAGCCATTTTCACTGTTCCTGCATCCATTACTCAGGTACAGAAGCCAATGACAAACATAAACCCCACACAACGCAAACGAGACGGTAGATAGGGTAAAAGTAGAATCCTCAACCCCCTCCCCCAAAAAAATAATAAATTAGAAAATGAATAGATAAACACACACAAAAAAAAGGAAAATAAATGAATAAATAGATAGATAAATGAGTAAAAATAACGACCAATTCCAGAGTTTGACATGAGCTCTTCATACTTGATAGTGAATTACATGTACCTATCAGGAATCTCAGTATGCAGATTTGCACCTCATAAATAGTAGTAGAGAGACAGAAAAGTAAATGTATTTGGATGCCCTTCTGAAGTCTAATTACATTGTACATTTTACTGGTTGCTTGAGTACTTGGAGTATACAATTGTACATGCACTCTTCTCGTCAAGCTCATTGTAACAATCCAGAATGCACAAGGTTACCGTACAGTAATAGCTGAAGCCAAACCTTCATCTTGAGCTCCATGACGAAGCTGAGAATGCCACTTGTGGAGTACGCCACATGAAATCCTTGCTGGAGACGTAGTCTGCACCACAAGATACAAAGTCGATGTAGGGCAGTTTTTCAATCATGTGCAATAAGATATAACAGTGGTTGGCAATAGAGGCAGTAAAGAGCAATGGTGTTTTTCACATTTGTGTATTTTACTGAAGCAGTGGAAGCTATCATCATGTAAGATTGTAATGGTCATGAACATGAGAGAGACCAGTAATATAGGTTTTCCCACCCAATTTCATCAGATTTGCATTCGATTTAATGATGCAAGCATTCATTTTCGAGCGAATTTGAATGATCACCGAGATAAACATTCAAAAAGCTAAGTAGTTTATTCAATCTAATTTCATCAGCATTCAAATTCCTGATTTTGTCACATACTGTAAACATGTAAACAGCGCGTTCAAATTAAAAATGCACGTGAAACGCATTCAAATTCGCACCAGCACAGCTGTGATGAACATTAAGGAATTCAAATTAACGAATAGACGAACATTTACAGCATCTGGGCAGTGTTTTTCGTTGCTGCTCATGTTCTTTGTAAATTCTCCATCTGTTTGAATAACACAGTACAACCACTCTCAGACGTACATGCCAAGGTGCCTGGCGCGTTAACAGATCGACAGCTGAAGAGACTGAGAGACTGAACATCGAAATTATGAATAATTATGTGAAAGAAAGAATATCCCAACGCAGTGTATCTAACACACATTTCAAACCTCAAGCGTGACTGAAAACAAAATCTGTAATACGACTGTAATCACACTTGACATATCGATGTTTTCATGTGATCTCTCATTATGTGAGCAAAGTCGGAGTTTAACCATTCTGTAAAATAATGTGATATCCATCTTGATGGGGATATAAAGTGAAACTAGCCGAATTAAAAAAAAAACATGAAAAGGAGATGTTAAAATTGAAATGATAACACTGAAAGTTGATGAATTTGACATTCATCAAAGTAAGAATATTTGTAAGAATTGCATAGAATTACAGGACTTGGTTATGCTAACTGAATTTGAACGTTCAAAGGTCGAAGTTGTGTGCCCATAAAGGAAATTGAAACTGGTATTTGGTGCGAATTTGAACGTCTGTCCAGCTGGCGCGAAATTGAATGCCAACTTTGAGCTGTTAAATTGAATGAATTTCTCTCTAAATTGAATGAAATAAAATCTACAAGGAATGACATGAAATAAAATTGAATACTCAAACAATTAAAATGAACCGTGACAGTAGAGCAGTGACTAAAATCCCTTGAATTTGAATGCCTTGTCATTAATTCGAATGCAAATCGGATGAAATTGGGCGGGAAAACCTATAGTACAATATATTTCTTAACAACAGATTATGAAGTGTATGGTACCACTACCAATGTATACATACATGATTATTCACATATGGACTCTTGTTTGCTTGCTTGGTTTTGAATTGTATTCATATGCTGGATTTTTTCATGAACATTCCGGGCACACTGTCAATCAAATTTGCTACTGGATAAAGCTGCATTCTGTCTCAATCTACCTTTCTTTCTATACGTCTCTTTAGCTACTCATCCATGCATTTTTCTATAGATCTATCTAGATCCATCTAAATGAATGCATGTATTTGGCTTCAGCTACAATTGTATGATGTAATGTTACAGGTGGAATTGTGACAAAATAAAATCATGAAAATGTATTTAAAGCAAGACTTTAACGCATTTGTGCCACATTAAAAAGTTAACAAATTTGCACTCCCTTTTAATGAAACCCTTTCCATGTCGATGACCCTTCAGGAAATTCTCTCTTTCTCCCAATCTCTCATGGGACTCACTTGGTGAGGACGTCCAGGATGTTGGCCACAGCCTTGGTGGACATCTGGACGCTGTGGTCACCCTGGGCCTCCCAGATCCAGCGCCGGTGGTGGAGGTAGCACGCCAGGCGGTTCAGGGTGCTGCTCGGCGCCTTGCTATTCATGTAGACGGGCACCGAGGTGGCAGTCACCTCGATGGAGGTCTTCAGGTCGGTGAAGTCAGCCGGCATCTTGTCATACCTGGTGTGTGGGCAGGACAAGGGGGGAAAAAAATCATCAGTGTTCATTGATGTAGGCTATGTAATCAACAAATCCTTGTCTACAGCCAGATCACATGACTGCATAAAACAATAAAAGCAAAAGGCATATAACTATCTTACAATTTGATTCCCAGTGACTATGCTTTTAAAATTTTCTGCAATAAGTTCTCCTTGTTACCTCCATCAAATGCTTTTGTTCCTTTGAATAACTGGTATCCACCCCCTTCCTTTTCTTTTCTTACACTGGATTTTTAAAAATAGGACCTATCCTTCTCCTGCTCCTGTGCAACAGATATGTAATATCTGAATTAGCCCATGAAAGGCCTGTATTAATTCACACAAACATATTCCAACAAGAACTACAGTGAGTGCATAATACATTTACCATAATCAGTGCATAACATATTTACCATAAAAGAATGGTACAATTCTGTACGTAAATGATGACAGGTTCCCCCTTTGTGACTTTCAACTCACCTCATGAGTATCATCTCAATGGGCCTAGAAAGGAGTACGACACAGGAGTCGTTCCCCATACCAGGGGGCGTGTCGGAGTCTGATTCGTGGACGACCGTGGTCTTGGTGCCGTGCTGCTTGTCGTAGACGTACGTGGAGACTTTCTTCTTTGGCATGGTGAGGGCCAAGAGGTCCTTTTTTAGCTCCATCACAACCTGAAAGAAGAAGACCGAACATTTTAAACACAGCCTACAGAGGGCGCTTTCGCAGTGGTGACGCAGACAATAGATTGTGCCTGTCATGTGCAAATTTCTTCAGTTAGCATTGCTATGAGCTTGAAGGTCCCCTAAAATCTATGGCTGTCCCCCAAAACAGGGTTGTACAAGCCCCGATGCAGCCAAAGGCATGATATTGTTTATGGCATTTACATGTACATCTGGGAACATTGCAACTTTAATAGCTGAGCTATATCGTTGGACATTTATGAAAGAGCTCGCATGGCACAATGAACTAAAGGATGCAGTACCCTCATGGTTGGTCACCTCATGTACATGTACTGTACAGCATCAACTTGCAAAGTTCCCTAATGCTTCCATTAGAACACCATAATAAGCTCATCAAATATCCTTACATCAGGACAACCTGCTCTAAAGTAGTCAAAGCAGTTAACTCTCCCACTGCCAACATAATACTCATTTGTGTACATTGTCATAGGCGATTGAGGTGGGTGGTTGTGAAGGGGTTAACGGAACATAATACAAAATTAATCTGTTTTTACAGAGTGAACATTTCTCATCTCAGACCAAGTAAAGCCATAAAGGAACAAAAGCATCATCATAGTCCATTTACATTCTCACTGAAGAAATGTGGACAAGATTGGATTACTATTAGGCATCGACCAAACAGAATCATAATTATAGGAATTGCGACTGTATGCAGAAAATTGCTACTAGAAGATTCATGAGGAGATGCATAAAATTTATTGTTTCAGGCTAAAATGGCCTCCACAAATTCTACTCTGGTTAATATGAGTGATTTTTGCTGGAAATAGGGATCACTGAAAATACACAATAACATCTAATGACTGTCCTCAATACAAGATTTGCTGCCAAACAAAAGGATGAACTGAACAAATTCACAACAGCAGCAACGACTGGAAGTCAAGGTCACCTTGTTTCTCTCGTGTCCTGGGGTGCCTCCGAGGAAGGCTAGTCTGAGGACCAGTGGGGTCTTACTAGACACCCTGATGATGTAGAATGATATGGGTGGTCCTCCTGATTCACTGTAAAAAAGATGAGAAGAGGTAAAAAGGAAGATAGTCTTTGGTGGGTTTCCACGGTGGTAGGACATTTAGCGGTGGGTGGTTTCAATGTACACCCTGTACGTTTCTCTTGGATCGTGACACCATCCACCACTATTATAGCAAAATAAGTGCTACACACATGGATCTCAAATGAAGAGGACCACAATGACATACAGTACAAGATGGGGCCTCTGGCTCTCAAAACAGCAGATCCTGCATTTGAAGCTTTCTTGACCCACATGTAAAAACGGGTCCCCCCTCCCCCCCACATACACACACCTAACTTCAAGAAGTGCTGCCTCGCATAGTGTAATCAATGATTTATATATTACAATTTAGACAGTAGAATAGGCATGAGAACAGCAAACATGGTATGAATAACAAATTTACATTTGAATACCTTTGAAATACTCCCATGCAGTTTCCAAATTACCTGTTTTCATATCAGCACCAAACTTTCACTGAAGTGTAATTACATTGTATGCTATAGGTTGTAATTATTACACTGGCACAATTCCACTGTTGTATGAAACATTCAACCGTTCAGAGGCCAAGAGGTTACAGGACAAGTGCCCTGATGTTGTATTTTCCAATGCAAGGCTTACTTTGAAAGTAAATGTTCAATATCCAGCACTGAGATTGCTCTCTACTTACTGTATACGCTATAATTTTCGCGTACATAAATTTTCGCGAATTGCCGCTGTCACACATTTTCGCGAGTGGTTAAATTCGCGATTGAGGGACCAGAGAAAATATGAAGTGGCAAAGAAAGTGTGAATTTTCAACTTACTAGCAAATAAGAATGATACTAGTTATACACTGCATAAAAAAAAAAAACTTACCAAACTCTGCTAACTAGTAAGTTAGAATTCAACATTTTTGAAGTGGTTAAGTCCATCGCGCTAGATTTCTGATGAGTGGTCCCCTTGCGATAATGGATTGGCTCTCTACAGTATTCGTAAGTAGACGTGGACATGCTATATGTACGTAAACAAGCTTAGCCAGTACAGTACTAGTAGTATATGGTCTGTTCGGTAAGCCATGACATGGTACAGTTTACTACTAGTACTGAAATTTTCGTATCATCAAGGCAAGGGATTCATTTTGGAAGGTAATATTTTCGCGTGTTGTTAAATTCGCGAATAGCTCCCGACTCGCGAAATTCGCGAAAATAAAACCCCCGCGAAATATATAGCGTATACAGTAGTTGGTGCTGAAGAAGAACAGAGCTAAACACACTGAATACTGGGCTCATTAGTGCATAAGATGCAGTCTACACATCACAAATGCCAATGCAATGACTGCTTAACAACTGCATGTACAAATGAACATGGCACTCCGTAGTAATTGATTATGCACGACCTTGGTCTTCGTCAAGAGTGTAAGTGTGCAATGGAGCTGGGCAGGTTGAGGGTTAACATTGCGAGCAAAATGCACGCCCTGAGAGATGCTCTTCTTGGAGACACAGTGGAGGGTGTGAACTCACGTAAAGTTGAGCTTGATGTAGCTGTGGTTGTCGAGGAGGATGAAGGTGCTCTTCTTCTTCAGGAGGCTGTTGACCTCCTTGAGGGCCATGCGGTACTGGATGCTGGCATACCGGCCGCTGGAGTTGGGCAGGTGCAGGTGCTTTGGAAGGGGTCTGCAGTTATTAACGGGGGGGTGGGGGGGGGGGAGGGGAGAGTTGACGGAAATGTGTCAAAGACATAAACGCAAGAGCATATACCACTCAAAAGAATCTGTACCTCAAGGGAATGTAATATACATGTACCACTTAAAGGAATCTGTATCTCAAGGGAATGTAATGAAATGCATGACAGTAGTAAAATTACAGAAACAAATTCACTGTAAATGGCAGTTTGTGTTAAAAGTGAAACATCTTCATATTGTAGATTAGAGAACAGAAAATGGTTAAAATCAGTACTCAATGGGCGCCTCTCCAAAAATATGGTCACTACAGGACAGTAAAAAGATAATCCAGTGGGGGTGGGGAAGGGGGGCGGTGGTGGAATTGCATGAATTTTCACTTATTTGCCATTTTCTCAATGCATGATATTTTTTCTTATGAATCCATTTGTGTCACATTCATAGAATGGTAGAATACCACTCACATGTTTGCCTACACATCATTCCACTGCAATGGAAGCTACATATTGAATCATTCATTTCAATCTCAATTTTGTTTAATGTTGAGAAAGTCAGAGCTTTGCTTTGATCCAATAAGATTCCACTTTAACAGAGTTCACTGTGTACTTTGGTTTGCATACTCACAGGTCTGGCAAGAGGAGCATTCCGATGCGGTGAGTGTGAAGCCAGCGTTGCCTGCATTGTATGAGATGTACAACTCAGTGATAGATGCAGTGACAAGAATGCTTACACCCAACAGACAAACTTCTAAACAGACTTGGTAATAAGTACAGTTGCCTCCTCTTCATTTGGACAGACTGGGTGTAGCGAGCATTGTCCAGACAGGGTGTTTTTTATTTTCTAGATAGGTATACAGTAACTGCCTCACTAGCAGAACAGCTTGAATGTTGAGAGGATAGTCCTAGTTAGGAGGTGTTCCTCATTAGCTGACAAAGAATAAACAGTGACCATTAACACTGGGGTGCAGTGAAAAGGCTTCTGTCAGCAATTCCCTATGAAGAACTTCCCTTCAAGACGTTTATGTTGAATTCACAATATCCTATGTACATCTTCCTCCCCTTCTTCTTATCCTGTCACATGACCAGTGAACAAGACGATTAGAAAGCCTTACCATCTCTTTGGTTCCATCAGAGCGATGCGTTTCCAGAAAGCAGCAAACTGATCCAGCCCGGAGTCCCTTTACAAAAGAGAAAATCACAGAATATGATGCCATAACATTTTACTAGTTGAAAAGTGATCAGAAGACTATGAAATATACATAAGAAATTCTTGTAAGAAATCTGTGGAAGCCGAGGGAAGCATAATGTCATCCTTGTTGAGTACAATGCAGCTGCACCATCAAAGTGATAATTTGCATAATGGTAAATATTGTAAACAAATATGTGCAAGAACCTACAAAACACAATGATTCTGCAGCATCTTTGATATAAATGGGTGCAGGAACAAAAGAGTGTTGTTTCAAAATACAACACTGCTACACGTCAGTTTTGAGTTGATGTTAGTGCTTTTTGAAAGTATCAATAGATGAGACATATCGACTCACATGTAGCCAATACACCAGTCTGTCATAACCTGTTGAGGACGAGTCCTGACTTTACTCGGGCAGGTATCTATGGGAAATGCGTGTGTATAGCAAAATCAGCCCGTCCTCAATGGGTTAAAGAGCCCCCTGTCAGTCTCATGTGGATCGCAATGTTGGCCAAAAATATGATAAAAAGATTCATACTTGATCTTTTTAATGATTGGCCTTGAAAAATATTAGAGGAACCACAAGTGGGCCTCTGGTTGAAAAAGGTTGAAAAACATGATTATGGAGGGCACTAATATGCAGAGTTTAACTTAAAGGAGATGAAATTATCACAAACCTATACCCTGTCACTAAGTCTTGCAGAAAGGCAATTATGTTGTGGTAGCTGTGTCTAAATCAGGGATGCCAAACATAGAATGAAAAAGGAAGCCTGAAATACATCTAAATGAAGCTACTTTGTACACAAAATGCTCTGAACTTGGATACTACCAGGGCCTGCATTTAGGCTTTTGCCTGAAAACTGACATCTCTGCCAAACATAGATGCAATGAGTTCTACACCAGGTCTCCTGTCAGCAAGAAGCAACAGCATCAACAAAACCCAGCATCCTCATGTCACCTTCCCTTCTTGATTTAGTCAACTCAACTCACTTGGGGTTGTGGGGCTGTTGGGCAAGAACCGGTGAGGTGGAGTTGGGGGGCATGTAGAACAGAGGCATACCCCCCTTGGTACTCTCTGGCACTGTGTAGTAGATGGGGTTGGCCGCAAAGGACTGCAGGTGCACTAGCAGCTGGTCTGTCTCTCGCAAGCTGTTGGAAAACAAGAAAACGGTCGCCAGGAATATTCAGCATTGCGGAATTTTCCAGAAGTGTCATACTCTACTAAATTAGCCAAAATGCATGAACATACACTTTTTTTTGCTGCTGACATATCAACATATTTACTGAAATAGTGTTGAGTCTGTAATTCCATTACCAAGTCCACTGACAAAGATCCAGCATGTAAACAAATTAAAAGTTGCTATATTTACAGATCTAAGCTACAGGGGTGTAAATATCAAAGATGACACCAAGTATGAACACGTGTGTGTGAAAGACAAGAACAGGGACTAAAGGATGAGTCTTCCCAAACTCCTTTCCATTACAGCATGTCTCAGTCCGCTCAAACCCACACTACATTAAACATCCACACTGCAAATCTTCCCCTCCCTCCCCCCCCCAAAAAAAAAAACAACAAAAAACAATGTTGCTTCAAATGTCCTTGAGAACAATCATACAAGTGTACTGTAAACAGGTACTCCGCAAGTCAACTGAAAAAAAAAAATCAACAACTCACAAAAAATATTGCCTCCCGTAACACAAATGCACTATGTATTTTCTCCACGGTGTGGAATCACTATTAAACTTTTCATCTGAAAGAGATATCACTTTAATATTTATCATTCCTTCTCACTTGTTTTTGATACTTCTTACCTGTATTTGGAAATTTAATCACTTGCAACATTGTCTTAATATTCCCAATTAATCAAATGCTATACCAGTAAAATATATGACATACACACTAATAAAGTTGAAGCTCCTTTTTTCCTATCTCTCTTTTCTGCATACTGTCACTAAATTGTACAGTTTAGATTGGGCTTGTGTTTTCTGTGAATTATCAAACAAATTGCAATGACATACTTAGCACTTTGTTCAAGTGGAAAACAGGAACCAATGAAATACCATATAAAAAGCAAAAAGTTACATATCAAATTTATCAAAATAATCGATCAATGCCATCAAATGTGACTCCCTTGTGACTGACCCACTTGACTATGATGTTACCACGGGCAACAACAACAACTAACCTCTGCAGGGTCTGCCAGAAGTTCCTGACCACCTTGGTGCGGTAGGTGTTCTGACGGCTGTTCTTCATGGGGCACGTGATGTCGTGCAGGAACTCGTAGCTACCTTCCATGATGATCTCCACGTGTGTGACGTGTCTGGGACCCATGAGGAGGGGGACAAGAGCACAGAAATAAAAAACAAGAACAAAACAAGGGCCAATTATCGGTATCGCCAATACCTAGGTGCCGTGCGCAGAGCAGCATTTTAGATGCATTATGGGATAGCTCAGGGGACAAACTTGCCCCCGGTTTCGGCTGCATATGCACTCAGTCACATACTGTCTTTATCCAGGGGTATTTTTTGTTGAAGATTTCTTCGCTTTCCATCATGTGACCAGTACATTGAAGCCTAGCAGTACTGAACCATGACTCTAGCGGCCGCAAATCAGTAAAATTTAGAAACTTTCAACTCTTTTAAAGCTGAATTATAGCCAAGAAAAAAGGAGTAACAACGTAAAAGCAGACAAATAACTCCATTGAATCGTATGGGAACTGCAACGCGAGCGAGACAACCAGAAGCGACAATGGCACCGAGGAATCCCACAGTGCATCTGTGACAGGGCTCTTCAGCATGAACAGAAGTTTTCTGCGCATTGGCAATACCGAGAATTAGTTACAATTGTATAAGTCCACCATCTACGAAACCAATGAAGTGGAAATCAGTCTGAGCTATTGTACTGAAAGGCATTCATGGGAAGGCATTAGGAAAACATCGCACAACATTTGGCAGATTATCTTTACTGTAAGCCAAAGGAATACAATTGTTCATAAAGAAAGACAAGGTGTACACCTAATATTAATAAGAATACAATACACTACAATTGTAAACAAAAACCTTTAGAATCTTAAAGCATATTAAACTGCCTTACCTGCTGGTATAGAGAGGCCATGGGGCTGTCGCTATGTACTCTATCCTGGCATTGTACTTCCATGGCAACGCCAGACGTACCTCAATGTCATTCCCATCTGTAAGGAGATAAAATTTGAAAGCTACGATTGATAACATTTGTACACACAAAGCCTAATTCATGCACTTACATGTATGATATCTATGATTATACTCTGGTATAATTTGGTTAACATACATGTATCATGTCACAATGGAAAACTAGCACCAAAGATACATTCTATAACAGAAAAAAAAACATTACAGGTGCATATCAATGCTCATCATCAACACACGTCATATAACATTTGCTGGGCACCAACTAAAACCACTGTGCATTGCCTGTCCCAATTCATATGACATGCTGGAAAACAACCACATGAAATGCATGATTCATGTTTACAAACTTAGCATACATGTTGCAAATCTTATCTCAAGCAACTTGATAGAAGGAAGTGTATTCACAAGAAAGAAAAAGAAGAAAATAAAAATTCCCTTGCTTAACAACTTTCCCATTATCAAAGAAAGACTATGTGTACATGTACATGCTACAAAAAATGGCATAAATACCAGGGGGTGTGTTTAAGTTTGTACAGTTGTGTGCATGGGTGTACAATGTATGTACGGAATGTATATGCCTGATTAGTCAAAAAGGGCCTGAACTTTTGATCCTAGCAGAATCGTCATCAGGGGCAAAATGACAAACAGGCAGGGAAAGCAATCACATATAAAGACTTCACACAACAAGAACAATCATGGGAGGGCTAGGGACACAGAACAAAGAAAACAAAAGGAAAGGGTCGGAGGTTATGGGCAAGGAGCCAAACAGCTAAAGGTAGGGGGATTAAAGCAGGAGGGTGGACAGACAAAAGGCAGAGGTGGGTCAGTGATGATCCTGGGGATCGAGGGGGGGCAACCTGTGAAGGATAAGGATGAATAGGAGGCAAAATCAAACAAGATATTAGGAACAACAGACGGATAATGAAAGGAAAAGAGTAAAAGTAACAGCAGTATTAGTGGGTGGGGGGGGGGGGGGGGGGGAGGGAGCAAGCAGCGAGCCCTAACCTGGTGTACCAAGAAGAGGCAACAAAATGAAAGTGAGAGTCAATCAACAAATTCAGGTTACCAAACAGACAAACAGATTCAAAGTATATATGAAATAATGATAATAATAACAGTATCAATAATAATAATCAATAATAATAATAACAATAATGATACTAGCAATACAGTTGTAATAATGACAATTATAATTATGAAAAAAAAACACACAAAAAGGGGGGAAAAGCACAAATTTATTTGACTGACTGTTGGTCAGGAGTGCATCCTTGATGGTGTAGCCCTCCCGGAGTCGGATCGAGAGGACGTTAGCCAGGCCGGTGTGCAGGGTGGTGCTGTTGTGCTTCTTACGGATGAGTGGGATTGTGCACAGTCCCTGATCATTGAAGGCAAACGAGGGCTGGATGCTGGAAGAGATTTTGGGGTGTTTTAAAAGAAGTCACTCCAAATTACACATTTTCTGGCTGCTGATATTGACCGACTGACTTGCCACAAAACAATCTAACCTGATATAGATACTTTGTATATGAATGGATGAATTCATAATCATCTCACAAAATTCAAACTCACAAAAGGAAACGAATACATTGGCCTATACATTTGTGTATCCGTCAATGAATTCAAAACTCGCGAAAGGGAATGAGTACGTGGACCTATCCATCAATTAATCACTAAATCAAACACACAAATATTCCAGTACACTTACTTTTATAATCTATATTGCCAAAAGTAGTTCATGCCCACTGCATTTTTATTCATAAAATCACTACCAAACCCACATAGAAATTCGCAATTACATAGCTTTACACATTTAAAAGATTGATAACAGTAATAATCTGTATTTTAGAACATTTTACAGACAGCAGTTGGATCCATGGCATAGTGTAGTTTCCATATTGAACTTATCAAGTAACTCAAACTGCATATATCTGAAGAGAAAATTACAAACTTTTCAAGCACATCATATTAGATACACCAAGGCTCAAAATCAACATCTTACCTTTCAGCCCATCCAGAGTCAGAAGAGATTACCTTGTGTTGACGGCCTGAATTTGGGGGAAAAAATGACCGATGTTAGCTGAACAAACAAGTCTATTGACAGCTATTCGGAGCATATTCTTACTTTATTATGACACACACTATGGTACATCTTAGTGGCGCATCACAATCAGGTTTTGACAAAGTTCCTATATATGTCTGCACTTCTCTGAAACACAAGATCTGTGTACAATTACACTGTATTTGTTTCGATCTATTCTACATGGCCACTAGGAAAATACTTAAATGCTTATATGCAAGCCATCATGGGACTGACAGTCCCCTCCAAATGGACAACACAGTATGGACAAAATGCCTCGCCTAGAGGCACAATTGCTGCAGCCAGCGGTTTAATCATTCTATTTGACTCTGCTTTACGTTGTTGAATAGACGTTTAAACTTGCTTTAATGTAATATTCGGAAACATCGCACTCATAAACATTGAATATTTGTATAATCATTGTACCATACAACATGATAAAGTGATGTTTTCACCTTTGATGAGATCAATCTTGATACCATCAAGTCCTTTTTGGAAACTCCATGACAAGAAGGCTCTGTGGTATTGATTCATCTTCCCATCTTCCAGAGATTCCTGACATGGATTAAAAGCAAGGTCACAGACATAGGTGTAATCAGATGACTAATAAGATAAAGACGATTCATCTCTACTTCAACAACAACTCTCTTGTTTAGGTGTAATCTCATGACTGATAGATAAAGATGTTTGATTTTTACCTCAACAAAAACTCTCTTGTTTGTTTATTAATTCATTTATTCACTCACTCATTCATTCATTCCTTCTTTCCTTCCTTTCCATCTATACCTCAGCAACAACTCTCTTGTTTGTTAATTCATTTATTCACTCATTCGTTCATTTCCTTCCTTTCTTCCTCCCTTTTCATCTATACCTCGACAAAACTCGTTTGTTTAATTCATTTATTCACTCATTCATTTATTCATTCATTCACTCATTCATTTATTCATTCATTCATTTATTCCTTCCTTCCCTCCCTCCTTCAAAAAAATGAACAAATCGCTTCAAAGGTACAAGTACACAAATACAAAGAACTGAAGATAACTAATGCAGAGAAATGGATATGTCTGATAAGTACTTTCTCACAAGGTTTTTTTTTTCCCCTGCAAATCTTCACAACAGCCAGGGATTCACAAACTTTTGGTCTAAGCACACTGTTTGTGTCTAAACCTTACTTTCATACAGAAATCTTCCCTTTAATGAGAGAGTGCAATAATGTTGAACCGACATTCTATCATTTTCCTTTTCCCTGCATTTTGTTTGTTTGTTTGTTTGTTTGTTTGACTGGGTTGTTCTTTACTCATACATGTAGCTTTTTTTTTAAAGAATACTCAAGGTCTAGCAAACATCCTTTCACTCAAGATTCGGCACTCTGTATACTCAGGCAAGTGTCTATGGGAAATGCGTGTTGTAGCCAAATCAGCCTGTCCTCAATGGGTTAATCAACATTCTTTGAGTGAGGAATAGACTTCACTTACAAAGCTGGGGCAGCTGGAAAGGAAAGCTCCAAAGGTTGCCGTGGCGATGAACTGCATGATCTCTGTGTGGGGGACATAGCCGAAGCCGGAGTGAGGATGGAAGCCCTTGCCCAGCTGGATGAAGGAGCATGCCGTGGTGCTGGTCCTCATCTGAGACAGGAGAGTGTTCAGTGTGGGAGCATCTGGGACTGCAGCCACCCCGTCGGTGATCACTACAATACCTAGATGGGCAAAGCCAACAGCACAACACAGTGTGTCAATACCTGTCTACCATCTTGTTTTATCTTGTGCAACTATGGAGGGCAAGATGGAATGAGGGAAAGGTTAGTTTGACAACCTCCTCTTGAAAAAACAAAAAAAACAAACAAACAAAACTATTCTTCGCCCCATCTCTGTAATCTGATCACAATTACCTGAACAGTAACTACACTTCTTCCATGTTGCACAGAATACAGTGTTTTAGTGTCATACCTGCACTCGTGTTTTCTGGCAGGAGCTGTAAGGCAAGGACGCCACACCACAGCATGTTGACGAACGTAGCCTCAGGGTTGGCCATCTCCACCTTGGGTGGAGGCCGGTGACTGGTGCTCCCCCTCCCCCTGCCTGGGCTGTCTGTGTGACCACTCCCAATAATGGTGTCCAGCCCATCGGTCAGCCAACCATCCACTCCATCGAGGGCGACTGGTTCAGGGTTGTTTGGCCGCAGCATACCTGTATGACAGAAGGTCAAAGATCATCTCTTAGAGTTTGTTAATTATCCCATTGAGGATGGACTGATTTTACTATAACACACATTTCCCATAGACAATTGCCCTAGTATACTCGTACTCAGGACTCATCCTCAAAAGGTTAAACAGTTCAAACTGAACACTACTGTAAGATACTATGTAAAATTCTTCCTTCTTCTTTTCCCCCATTGTTTTATAACTGAAAAGTTACAAATTTTCTGCAAACTCTATTGGGATTTCAGATTCTCAGCAGAACAGGGTAACCCTGACAGGGCTTTGTTCACTGATTAGCAGCGATGTCTGGAAACTAATGGCCAATAAATAGAGATTACCTAATCCCCCTAATCCCTACTAAGTGTCACTGTGTCCTTCCCTGTTGGACTGAGATACATTGATACACCTGAGTAGGCTTGAAAATCTACAACAAACTATAGGTTAGATTACTTTAATTGCTTTAACATGAAAAGCTTGGTAAGTTGAGACAAATGCCTGGTGACATAAAGGGTTAAGCAGTGATACAGGTGCAAGTTAGAGTACCGGGTACACCTAGGGACTGTATTATTAGCCCAGGGAACCTGAAGTATGGTGGTTGGGAAATGAACTCTTGCTTAAACTTCTTTTGAAGAGTTACTATTTGGTTCATAAACTTTAACAGGACTTGCTCACTGTAAAATGCAAAGTGAATGGACTCTTTCTTTGAAACTGACCACTTTGATTGAGGAGATACTCTTTGATTCACTGGTACTCCGCCCACCTTTGCGAGCAGACATACTCAAATGTTTAGTATCTTGTGAGAGATGAAGGCAGTCAAGCCAGTGTTAATTAGTACACTCACTATTGTAGATCTTGTTCTCAAAGTCCTCCAGCTGTGAATGGATACGTTCGAGGAACACATCAACGTTCTGAGTTGTCAGAAGGCATCCTTGTACCAAAACCTGCAACAGCAAAGAAGTTTCACACACATGTTTCTTGGAATCTGCTACACCGACAATTTTCTTTTATTTGCAAAGAATGTAATACGTTCAATCTTTTTACATGGTAGTGATCTTGATTTGCATTAACCGTTTCTGTGGATGTAGTGAATCAATATTTCCCAGAGTTGTTTATACTTATAAACTGCAACTGAATCATTTTCATGCTATCTTGCTTTACAAATAGATGGCTAACATTGTTATCTCTTGCACTTCATACTAAGACCAGGGACATCTCTTCCATATCCTGTTTTAAAATAAAGCTGTGGTTGTTACAAGTTTGTACTGGTAGAATTTACACACACACAATAAAACACACAGACACAGATACATACAATACACACATACTGTGTACATCATACATACATACAAATGTGCAGACACACACATACACAAACACGTACAATATTTCTGCTTTGTACATATACACATGTACATATCCCTGATGTATTGCGCACAACTGCTACCACTATTGCTTGCCTCACTACTTCAATGCTGACCACCCACTCGGTCACTCACCTGCTGAGTTGTAAGTTGAGCCAGGGGAGTGTAAGCGATGACCGTCACATAGAGGTGGGGCGAGAGGAGAATGGGACTGCCCGGTACACAGAACTATGTACGAAATGGGACAGGGAAAATCACAGGAGAATTTAATACCCAAGCAGGTTCATTCAAACTTGCACAGGAAGTTTTGCCTCTGACACCCTTCACATGGACACATGTTTTATGCATACAATTTTAATCATTTCAAATTACTAAAAATTGCAGTTGCCCCATCAACAGCTTACTCACCCCAACTGATTGGTTGTTCTATGGATGTTGCCATTATAGTTAGTGCAATTATCACAAAATGATAGAACTGAAAACTCCTTTACGACACATGCCCTGGCACTGAGCATGACATCATACACTATAATATCATTCCTTCTGAAAAAAAAAAAAACACTCTAATGACCTAGGAGTACCTTTCTACTTTATTGCCTCATTTTCCTTATTATTTCATAACTCCTCCTCATGGAAAATGAAAATGAAAGGAGGTTCATGATATGGAGGTACTGCTGGCCAAACTATGCAGTCCACGGCATTGTGATTTGAAATAAATGAATGGAGACTAAATATTCCTTGAGACTTTAATCTAAAAAATCTACAAACAGTACGTATCTTATCTGTAAATGCATGCATAAAGCACGCACTATGATGCACCTCACTTTTGCCCTACACCTCTATTACCATTGTAATCTTTAACATACTGGTTCATTTTTTTTTTTTTTTGTCTAGATATTGCATAATATTCTGCAAATCAGGCATGCTCTAGTATCTTAATTTGAGTCTTGCTTTTACGGCATAATACTCACTTTACTAAATGGAAATAACATTGTAAGCTCTTACATG
Organism: Diadema antillarum; assembly: GCF_040938485.1. Classification (NCBI taxonomy): domain Eukaryota; kingdom Metazoa; phylum Echinodermata; class Echinoidea; order Diadematoida; family Diadematidae; genus Diadema; species Diadema antillarum. The sequence goes on from NW_027270960.1 coordinate 13,918,491, forward strand.
AAGGTAAGCAAAATAACATCTGCATTCTCTCCATTAATGTGATAGCATGTCATGCAGAGATTTCATTCACTGGCTTACTGGTCCATTAAAATATCCACATTTTGCTGTTCAACTTACTGGCTTTGTGATTCCCTTCAGGTATTTCTTCAGCGCTGCGTGACACTCGGCTATGTGGATGTTGCCAGATAGAATATCCTAGAATTAAAAAAAATGACAGGAATATTCTTTCATATTTGCAAATAAGTATTCCTGTGATGATCTCTACTACAGCCTAATTACTGTTAATGCACTGGTCAAGCATATGTTATGTGTGTTGCCCAGTGCTTGGCAATACAGATTCACACGCGCATTATGTACGTATGTCAACATGATGAATAGCACTTTATTTGCAACAACTTGGAAAATATACACTGTACTACTTTACACAAATGCTGACTAATGTGGTGCAAAATCTTGTCATTTCTGAAATGGAGCAATTTATCTGTGGGAAACATTCAATTTACAATGCTACAGGGGTACAAGAAATTTCAAGAATAGAAATATGTATCAAATACTTCTTATTTCAATACACCAATAGACACAGATTTACAATCCTCACAAAATATCTAAGTTTCTGTATTACATCAAGTGTGGGCCTGTGTTACTTTACTTTAAAGGAATGGTACAGTATTGGTAGAGATGAGAATTTGGCTTTTAATTTTTTGCGAGATACCAAGATAACACTTATAATATAGTACAGAGCATGCCATTTTAAGAGGAATTCAAAGTTTATTTGATGAAAATCGGGTTTGGAATGACTGAAACATCCAAAAACAAAGTAAAACAAAGCAATCGTTAGTCCCACACTTTATTAGAATCGCTCTTTTTGGATATCTCAGCCATTTCAAAACCAATTTTCACCAAATAAACATTGAATTCTTCATAGAATTACATGCTCTTTCATATTTCATAAGAAGTTTCTCATTATCTCACCAAATAATGTTAGAAACCTGAAATTAGGTCTCAACCAAAACTACAAAACGATCCCTTTAATATGATACTGATGTATCTCCATATTGTAATTGAGCGCATTTAGAAAAGATAAGCTTCTTCCTGACACCATTTACAATCTACTCATATTACAAGCAAACCAAACAAGCTGTGCACCACGAATAAACTCACTACAGTGGTCATTGATGGACTTAAATCCAGTACAATGACAAGGCGGTAACGACGGGCCAGGAAGGTTACGTGACAGGTTGGCAGGAGACGGTACTGGACTTGCTGTCCCGGCGCAGGTTCCTGGGCTGGAGCTTGCTTCTTTGGCATCACAGAAAGTATCTCCAACTCTTCCGTAGAGTTCAACTGTGAGGTTAAACATTGTATGTACCATGTCGTAATTACTAGTCTCATGCTTCTGTTAAATTGTTTCTATCCACAGAATGCTGTACTTCCACAAAGTGGGACATCCTTCCTCTATGAGATTCTAAAAGCTCAAAGATGTTAGATTTTTTCAAGTTCCAGTGTGCAAAGGATTGAGATGATATATAATATGCATGAATTGAACAAAAAAAAACACAACAACAACAACATAAAAAACTGGGAATGATAATGATAATGATAATGATAATGACCTCTTCCTGCACTGGCAAGTAACAGCATAAATGGATGAAATGATTGTAAACATTAAACTACATTTTGTGTGATTGCTTACTTAGGACCAAGGAGACTGCATAGTATACGAATAATTTATGAGTTGTGAGTGCATAGGGCACGAATATCGCACGAGGCACGAGATAAGCCACTGGTCTATTCAACAAGGCGCGTAGCGCCGCGTTGAATAGACCAGTGGCGAATCTCGCGCCGAGTGCGGTATTACGTGCCCCAATGCACGAACAAAATCATAAATTATTCGTTTTATACAACACCTTGTCCACAATCACAGTACTAAATTAGTGACCGCTTACTCAGGAAGGCCCAAAAATAAATGTAACATCAGGCAGAGAATTGTAAACCACCCTGTGTACTGCTTTCAAACACTCGTCATGATTCGACCACGACACAGGAATCACAAACTCCGCAGGGTCTATACCCATTATACGCTTACGTTAGATCGAGTTAGGCCTGACTGTTAGGCCGATCTGAGATGTCGGTAGCTCTAGTAGTAGGTCTAGACTTTGTCTATTTCCGAAAATGATTTTGTATAAAAACACAGAAAAATAATCAAATTACGGTTTCTCAACTTGAAATGAAGTCTTGATTTTGGGATCACTGTGGTCCACGTAGCAGATCAGAGTCAAAAGTAAAAACACAGCAGGAGGTGTAAAGGCCGCGATACATGCAACTAGCTAGGTAAAGTAGCTGCGCGTACACGTTAACGTTGCAGTACTCCGCCGCGCCTGGTATGGGAGACTTACCGGCAGCGCAGCGCAGCCGGCCAGCACGTACAATGTACACTGTAGTTTGCTGGCGCTTTGCTACGGGTGGGTGTGAGCCACAGAACATTGTGAGCGGCCATGCATTAGTAGCCCCCCGCGAAGCCGTGCTATAGTACCTTCGAGCCATGCAATAGGCCCATGCCAGGGTCCTATTGTATGGCTGTCACTCTCAATGAGTTTGATAGGTATTTTCTATTGAATGTCATGTGACATGTTCTTGGCCAATTACAATTCGACATCATTCTGAGGTGTTGTATAATAATGGCTAAAACTGAGCAATGAGCTATGTAGGTCAAAGGCAAGCATATGGACCAAATGCATGTTTTTGGTTTTGTTGCTGTTTTTTTTTCTCTCTCTCTCTCCCTTACTTTGATTCATTGAAAAAAAAAAACTATATGACAAGAGAGATTGATACTTTGTTATGATAAATGCAGCATACTTGTTCTAATACAAATATCTTTTATTTATTTTATTTTTTTATTATTCATTTTTTTTTTTTGGTAATGGGTGCATTATAGGGAATATAACAGACTGCCATTGTAGCTCCTCAAAAAATATAATTTGAAAAAACACTGCAGTACCGGTTGATGGATATGGTTATAATGCCTTCAACTGGTTGCATCTGAACAATTACTGTTCCACCTTGACACCACTTCAAATAAATAATTTTGTATACCCACTCTATGGATAATTCCTCTCTCAAACTGCACAAAATTTGTTTCTCAAATTATTCTGGACAGCACTCCTGGCACAAGAAAAAAAAAATAAGAACACAAAAAGAAAAATAGTGACTCCAGTCAAGACAATCTTAGGCTTACCAGATGTTGCTCCTCCTTCACAGTGATGCATTTATTGATATTCCTAAGAAACCAAGATGCCCGGATGTTCCTTGAGATGCGGTACTCCTCCTTCATCAGCAAGTACACCTCAGCAGCATCCAACACCTGGTAAGGAGGAAACATCACACGAATCAAGTGCACCATGTTACAGAGATGCCAGCTTCTTGACATAAAAAACAGACAGAACATCCTAAAAAATATGTGTATGATTTTGGAGAGGAATATCAGATTTTCATAAAACCTTTATACCACCACTACGCACTAGCCCTGGGCCTGTAAAATGTCAAAGCAAAAAATGTTTCCCTGGTAAGAACGGGAAAGTAAAAATGTTGCACTACACATGTAAATGTAATTACTTCATTAACTTTCAGGAGAAAATTGAACAGCATCCGAATAGAATCTACTAGTTTACATGTAACAGTTAGAGGTCTATTTCCTGACATTTATACTCGTCACAAGGTTTTTGTGGGGGTTGCATGAATTTATTTCTACTTGATAGAATAATGTGGTTTTCTGCAGTTTTCTGTGGTTTATCTACAATCTTGATCTCTATTTAATAACTTGGATATATATAGCTGTCTAACGTCAGGGTTAAATTTTGTCTGTTTCCAGGAAAAATGTGCATGGCAGTTGAAATACACCCATGCCTTGGGTGTAAATATTTCAACTATTTGTAACATGTCATAGAAACTAGTGTAGACGATCTAGAACTCTAGACCCTAGGCTACGGGGCCTAGGCCTACATACTCTAACGTAGAGTCATTTACAAATGTAGATCTACATCATAATTCACACATGTTTAAACTTACACTGTATTCTGTAAATTAATCTAGCAGGATTGTAGGAATCTACATTGTATCTATATAAACTACGTTAGTTGTATAATGCTCTTCTTCTTCTTCTTCTTCTTCTTCTTTCAATAAAGTACAGGCCACCTTGTGGTGTATCAGCGTACTGGTGTGGTGCTACAGTATTGTAGGTGCAGCCATGCATATACAGTGCATTTCAAAACGTTTGCTCATGAAAACACATATGTACAGTGCTAGTTAAAATGTGCTGCTAAAAACTGCTCCTGCCATCTAGCAGAGCTGGAGATGTTTCACCTCTTCCTTGAACATCAAAGGAGAGGTGCAATTGATGGCTTGGTCTGGTAGGCTGTTCCACAGTCATGTTGTGTCCGGAATAAAACTTCTCTGGTAGATGAGGGTACGTGCATGAGGAATGCTCAGCATCTGGGAGTGGCCCCTGCGGGTCCTGGGATTCGTGGATAGAATTGTATTGGATGGGATGTCTACACAAGAGTTCATAACACAATACATCATGTAGACTTTCGCTTGAGCTCTACGTTCCTGGAGTGAGGGCCAGCCCAATCTATGAAGCATGTCGGTGACGCTGCCTGTTCGTTGGTAATCCTGAAACACAAAGCGGGCATAACGGCGTTGTACAATCTCCAACCTGTTGATATTGACCTGTGTAAAAGGGTCCCATATTATGCTGGCATACTCCATGATTGGTCTCAGGAGGGTCAGGTAGCACAGCACTTTGATCTTTCTTGGACATGCATGGATGTTTCTTTGAAGAAAGGCACTGGTGGAGTTGGCCTTCTTGGCAACTTGATTGATATGGTGGTTCCAGCTAAGGTTATTCTGAATGTGAATACCAAGGTATTTGGCTGTGTTGGTGTTTGCCAGTGGCTGGCCATGGATGTTGTATGAATTAAGAAGTGGTTTCCTCTTGTTGGTGAGGTGAAGCACTTTGCACAGTTTGTTTGGGTTGAACTGCATTAACCAGTCGGTCTCCCAACACTGTAGGGCATCAAGATTTTGCTGTAATATGTGGGCATCTGCTTCTGACTTGATTGTTTTATAAATCATGCAATCATCCGCAAATAACCTCACAGTGCAGTCGGTGGATAGACACTCAGGCAGATCGTTAATAAACAGAAGGAACAGCAATGGCCCTATGACACTTCCTTGGGGTACCCCTGAAGCAACGTTGACAGAGCTCGAGATGGAACCTTCGAAGATCACCCTTTGAGTTCTGTTGTGGAGGAAGTCAGCAAGCCAGTTGTGGAGTGTTCCCCTTATGCCATAGTAGTCAAGCTTGTAGAGAAGTCTGGAGTGAGGCACCTTGTCAAATGCCTTTGAAAAGTCAAGCAGTATGACATCAATCCGCTCTCTATTATCAATACCCTTTGCAAGGTCATGAATTGCTAGGATGAGCTGGGATGTGCAAGACCTCTTCTTTCGAAATCCATGCTGGACATCTGACAAGATGGTGTGTATATCGAGATGGTCCATGATGTTACTGTGAATGATGTGTTCAAGCATCTTACAGGTTACTGATGTCAGTGAGATGGGCCTGTAGTTGGAGGGATATCGGTCACTTGATTTAAAGACCGGAGATATATTTTCTATTTGCTGCTTTCCAGTCAAGAGGAATCTTGCCTTGATCAAGAGATGCTTGAAAAAATATGGTAAGGATTGGTGTCAATTCTTGGGCTAATTCCTTCAGAAGTCTGGTAGGAATTTCATCAGGACCAGTGGCCTTATGGGGATCAAGTTTGGATAAGAGCTTAAAAACACCAGCGGGGGAGACTGAAATGTTTCCCATGCTTGGATATGGACTTCTATCCTTGTAAGAGATCGTAGATACATCTTCATTCTTGTTAAAGACAGAGGAAAACTGTTGATTCAAGACATTGGCCTTTTGCATGCTATCCAGCTGCAAGAAGGATCCACTTGGTGATCTTAGCTATTCGTTTGATCGTTTGCTATTGATGTACTGCCAGAAACGTTTTGCTACTTTACACTTGGGAAATTTATTTCAACGGATACACGTCTAACTTTGCTGCATTGTACATCTTAGTACATCTTAGACAATTGGGAGAATATTGTAGGTCAATAGTAGTAGATGCAATTAACAACAGAAAAGTTAGCGTATGGGACCGTGCAAACGTATCGCCGCACTTACGATTGGCTGCTGATTGCGTCCTCCCCCATCATCACTGGCACGGCTTTCTTGAAATGCCATTCCGAAATTTATTTGATTATCTGCGTGATTGAGAGGTGTAGTACAGCATTTTGGTGGACATTGCAGCTGCAGTCAAATTAATCTGAAAATGGCTCGAAGAGTTATGGCAACACTCGATTTTGCCTTGCACCTAGTGCTTTACCAGCTGAGCTGAGTGCTATACATGTCGCCGATTGTGATTGTCCCGTCGATTTGGTCAATCACGCACTCAAAATACAGTGGCGTGTATGATACCCTTGTTGTACCACCGGGCACCGTGTTAGCAAGTTTAGGCCTACGCATTTTAATTGTGATTGATTGATTGATTGATTGATTGATTGATTGATTGATTGATTGATTGATTGATTGATTGATTGATTGATTGATTGATTGATTGATTGATTGATTGATTGATTGATTGATTGATTGATTGATTGATTGATTGATTGATTGATTGATTGATTGGTTAATTGCAGTTGCGGATCCAGAGGAAGGGGGGGGGGGGCAAACCGGGCGCGCACCCCCTCTTCATATTTAGTTACAACAAAAGAAATAAAAAGATAAATTGGAGGTGCCCCGGCCCCTTTAATATTGCAAAGGCGCCTCCCCTTTACGGAATTCCTGGATCTGCCACTTGATTGATTGATTCATTGATTCATTGATTCATTCATTCATTCATTCATTCATTCATTCATTCATTCATTCATTCATTCATTCATTCATTCATCGATCGATCGATTCATTGACTCTAATTGCTCACCGTGGACATTCTTCATACATTCGATATTACAACGCAAATATTCACACATAAAGTATAACAGGGTACACTCCAAAATACTTAGACCTACAGGTATATTCATAACACATATATCACATTATGTTTGCCTACTGCCGTTGAAACTGAAGCTGAAACATATTGACATATAGAGTATCATAACACACCCCACAACGTCTGACATTGAACCGACATAACTAACACAAGGACTATTGACATCATTTTTCTCAATTTACCCTCCTTATAACTAATCACGTCAATGTTCGATCATTACGCCCTATCAACCTTTCCTGGAGTGAAAACAAAAAAATACGGGTTTATTTATCATACCTTACGAAAACAAATAATAAACCACAACCGCACTTTTGGGTGACTGATATACCCCCCCCCCCCCCCAAATCGACGCATAAATCGGATAATCCGTTAAAACGTTACCGTATTTTTTAGAACATCCGTGCAGTCACAGCTGGATGAGAAGACTACAGTGTATAACTGTCACACGCGTAGAACGATAGAAGGAAACGATATAAAGAGAATTTCACAAAATGTTAATTTTTGAAGAAAAAAAAAAGAACACATAAGACACACGCACATTCCCTCAACTTGTCACTGACGTGTGTTTAGGGTATGCCCCGTGCTGATCTATAAAGAGGTTAACTCAAACAGACTCAAATTCAAACTTCTTTAATTATGAGAGAAAATTGCAAAAATGTAGAATTTTCTTTATAACTATCTTCTTAGTATCGTTGTACACAATATCTCTCGTGCCATCACAAGCTGAGTAGTCTTCTCATTCAGCGATGGCTGCACTGAAACTTCAAAAATTCATAACTTCAAAGTTTGAACAGATTGTCCGATTTTCCTCAAACTTTCACTGATACGTTTTATTGATATTGCTGCATTTTGCATATATCAATTCACATATACAGAAGCACACACTGTGTATTGATTTTTTTTTTTTATGAGAGTAATATTCTCTTTTTGTTTTCTCATATTGTACAGGGATTTGTGCATTACTATCCGGCCGGATTCCTGCACGCAGGACATTGCTATTGGTGAACCACTGCTCGCACAACGTAGTGTATAGTGCAATGCAGTGAACATCCTCACGATCACAAGCTGCACACAAAATGGTCGCAGAGGGAGCTAAATATACCCGAGGACAGCTCTTTTTCCAATCTGTCAGGAACTGTTATAATTGGCACAGTACTCCGCGGTACCACGGCGATAATATCCCAAACCATTATTGCATGATTACTATTAAAGATATGAGAGCATTTCGGGGCGAGTAAATCTCATTGTAAATGAAATGTACTTTAACATGAAACACAAACTAAGACAAGGCAAACTCAGTGAGACGATGTAAAGGTACCAAAAATCTATATTATCTTTAATATCCAGAATTTTGGAAGAAAAATATTGAAGGGATTAAATTGTTCCGTAAATACCATGTTACTCACGAGTTCCACAAAGGAATGCAACATGTCTTTTGAAGCAGAGCTTAAAATTTGTTGAAATCAATAACATCTCTATAATACGTCTTCTATTATCCAAACTCTATGGGAGAGTGGCTTAAAGCATGGAACGTCAACCGGACAGTCAGTGGAATGCCCTACCCAGATTTCACTTTTCTGTCAACGCCGAGAGAGAGAAAAACAAAAACAAAAACAGGACAGAGGGTAAATTCCCAGGGAAGTTGACACGACTTTTGCTCGTGTTTCCCCCTATTTTTTTTTCTCACTCCATTTGTCAAGTTCACTGCAACATAAATACAAAAGAGTACTAAACGCGTTTGCACTTACAAACCACACACACACACACACACACACACACACACACACACACACACACACACTCTCTCACACAATAGTTTAATCACCGTGGTAATACAAATTTTAATAGTGTCAATTGGCCCCTGTGAATATAGATACGACAGGAAAGTGAGCTCCCTCGATAGAGTAACATCTATAACAGTGAAAAGGACGTACCAGCTTGTTGACCCCTGCACAAATCGTAACCAACAATCTTTAAACAGTGTTTGGATGTATAGAAATAATGACAAAGTGCAATTCAAGTCTTGACACCTCTCTAACATGTGTTTTGATGTTTGATGTGGAAAGCATTATAACTATCGTAACTATCATCTTTGTCTCCATTAACAACAGCTATAGGTCAATAGTTTCCAAATACTGAGTATCTTTCTATTAAAAATAAAATTGCGCGCAGCAGCAGTTCGAGATGAATACACCGGTCACTTTGGCGTATCCAAACATATCAAAGTCCATACCAGAGAAACCAGCTGCTGTGTAGGTTAGCTCTCTTTCCTTCTTGCCTGCCATTGTTGTCATTGGTGCTGAAGCTGTCATCGGCCGCATTTACACAGAGAAGAAGTATTCTCTGTAAAACGGAAAGTATATGACTATAGTTTCAACTTTATACAAGGGCTCACATCTCCATAGGTTACTTTAGAGACGCAAAACCCTGTCACACGTATAATACTCTCGGTGATTTTATGTATGTACGGTACCTCGTATACCTCACATTCAAACATTTTGACCAAACGGAGCTCTAATCCACCGAACTTGCTATCTTTGCAGTTGATTTTTATAATGACACTTAGATGGCTAAACAGTATATTTTCCTTGAATTTATGAGAGGTGGCCGATCTTTTCCTGCCTGAGAAAGAGTATTTAGCAACATCCTCATTGTGTATCGGATTTTTCAGCAAATTCAAAAATTAATGTGCCCATCATCTAAAAAAAAAACACCTATCAATAAAGGCAGAAATCATATTGGGGGTCGAATGTCGATGCAAATGACCTCTTCAAGAGAAATATGGCAGTGCCCAGCATAAAATACATTTTTAGCGTTCCATCATTCCTCAAATTCGCTTGGTTCCTGTGTAGGGCCTAAATGTGGCGATTTTACTTCATTGTGCAAAGACTCCCTACAGATTGACCTCCCGATCATAACTTGGTAAGTCGATACTAATCAAGATGAGCACACGACCTCCTGCTCGAAGGGTTGCAGTGATCGGAGGCGGACCCTCCGGCCTGGTCGCCATCAAGACCTGTCTGGAGGAGGGTCTCGACGTCGCGTGCTTCGAGAAGTCGAAGATGATCGGAGGCCTGTGGTACTATCGCGAAGATCGGACGGAACAGTCCTGCAGTGTCTTCCGCTCCACTGTTATCAACACCAGCAAGGAGACCATGTGTTTCAGCGATTTTCCGATCCCGGAGGACTGGCCGAACTTCCTACACAACAAGAAAGTCCTCAAGGTAATGATCAGAAAGAGGGTGGAAGTAATGTTCATTCTAGAAATACTCTTGGAATGAACTTCAAGGGCACAACTTTTAATCCCTTCCTCCTCCCCTCCCCCTCTCTACTTGTATGTAGGCCTATGTATATGTATGTAATATAATTACATAATGAATAAATGAATATATATATATATATATATATATATATATATATATATATATTATATAAGACATAAATGCATTTGTATAAACTTTCAAAAGTATTTTTGTTTACGATCTAGATAAGCCCCTATACATTATTGAGGCTGCTGGTAAATACATTGTACTTTTAAAAAGGGCAATTGGAGTGCATGCCAAATAGAGTAGTGTGGAACATAACTTGCTCAACAGATATAAAATGTGTTTGTCTCTCATCAACATATTTCATAATTTTGTATCCTGGTCTCAAACACCATATTTGATGACACTCACAGACAGAGGTAGGTTAAAGAAGTAAATGTGCAACAGATTCTTTAGAAGATTCATAAAAAAGGGTATTTTAAACAAATCTGAATCAGAGTACAGGTATAGCTATACACCCATATCATGCCGTTTATACCACATTCTCTCCTTGAACGTAGATGGACATAGCGTTGAAATGTGAATGCTTATGTGAAAAGTATAGAAAAAAAACTACCACCTTCATTCATGCAGTACTCAGTATCAGGATTACGTGGAATTGCATTATGATCATAATCACCGCCAGTATTATTATCGTTTGCAGTCAGTCAACATTAATTTCCAAATGCCTTTTTTACCATCGCACCCATGCAGTATTTCGAGATGTGCGCCGATCACTTTGGCCTGCGCAAACACATCAAAGTCAACACCAAGGTCAACAGTGTTGACCCCGCTTCCGACTTCGATGCCTCGGGAAGATGGACGGTATCGGTGAACTCGATTGATCACGATAAAACGTGGGAGGAGACCTTCGACGCGGTGCTTGTCTGTACCGGTCATCACTGCACACCAAATATTCTACACTTCGAAGGTATTTTATCTTTGTCCGATTTACAAAATTTAGCTGATAATGATAATGATGATGATGATTATGATGATGGTGATGATGATGATGATTAGTGATGATGATTATAAAAAATGATAATAATGACAATCACCACCATCATTATGATCATCATAATCAAGCAAAACATAACATAATCATAGTAACAAAAATACAAATAATTTGACATGGTATTGAATAAAGTATCATTCAGCGATCAATTGAAAATTAAATCTGGTGCTATATTTACTTTTACATTTACGATTCCGTATCGCATACTTTTCTATTCAAGGTCCTGGATTTTTTTCACTTCGGTCCATCTGTAAAGAAATGGATCAAGCTAGTTTATGCAAATGCATCCTCTTGTGTATTAGTTAACGGATACTATACAGATAGATTTGAAATAGGACGAGGGTGTCGCCAGGGAGATCCTTTGTCCCCCTACCTCTTTTTGTTAGTCAGTGAAATACTTGGTATCCTAATACGACACTCGGATTCTTTAGTTGGATTGCATATGAATGGGAAATCGCTTAAACTTTTGCAATATGCAGATGATACCCTTTTGACACTCAACGGTTCAACCCAGGATTTACAAAGTGCTCTTACAATACTTAATGAATTTGCAAATATGTCCAACCTCAAAATTAACGTAACTAAAACTCAAGTAATATGGATTGGGAAGAACAGAACTTTCAAAAAAGAGATTTTACACGAGTACAAATTAAACTGGATATCTGAAGGATATTTCAGGTACCTGGGCATTGATTTTTCAGTTAAATTATCTGAAATGGTTAATCACAATTATCAAGAAAAGGTTAACGAGATAAAACGTCAGATAGCGATATGGCTGAAAAGAACATTGACTCCCTTAGGGAGAGTAACGATAGTAAAATCTTTATTGATACCCAAACTGAATTATTTGCTTTTATCTCTTCCAGAACCAAAATTAGAAATTATGAGTGATGTTAACCGATTTTTTTATAAATTTATATGGCACGATAAACCTGATAAAATAAGTAGGAAACAAATGTGCCAATTATACAGTGATGGTGGGGTTAAAATGACAGATATTTTTATACATTCTAAATCACTCAGAATATCATGGATAAGAAGATTCTTTTGTTATCCAAGTAACGAAAATTTCATTTTACATATGTTCCAATCATTCTTGCCTCCATCATACACATCTCTCCACTTATTCACGGGGGCTGAACATTACAAAGAATTAGCCATTTCAATGCGCAACCCATTTTGGAAAGAGGTATTATTAGCCTTTTCAGATTTAACCCAGTCCATTGTAGATAATATCGCATGTCAACCCCTTTGGAACAATCCTAGAATACAAGTTAATAATAATGTAATCTATTATAAGTCATGGTGTGCTAAGGGGGTACGTTTTGTTAACGATGTTCTAGAAACAGATGGAAAATTTCTTTCATATTTTGATTTTCAACGTAAATACAATGTACAAGTAAACTTTCTTCAATATTATGGTTTGTGTAATGCTATTCGATTTGGTTATAATAAAAATGTCATACCTAAGATTATGGAACCTACATGTATTATCCCTGAAACATTGTTTTTAATACTGAAAGTGAAAAAAGGTTGTGCACATATCTACCAGGCTTTCTTGAAACATAAGACAAAGGAATGTAAAAGTCTTATAAAATGGAAACAGGAGTTTGATTTTGACAATATCATTTGGAGTTTTTATTACCAAATTCCCTTTTATTCAACTGTCGATGTAAACATGAGATGGTTTCAGTTCAAGATGCTAAATAGAATTCTTTATATGAAAGACGCTTTATTGAGATTTAAATTAGTAACAGATAACTTATGTACTTTTTGTAATAACAGCGAAGAAACAATTATGCATATATTTTGTTCTTGTATATATTCAAACGAGATCTGGTCAAAACTTGAGCTTTGGCTGTCCCGTAATGCTATTCATATTAAGCTTACAAATCAAAATAAATTATTTGGTTTTTATGGACGTATTAACAGTGCCCTCAATTGCATTATGATTATAGTAAGGAAATAAATTTTTACAGCCAAATGCAAAAATTGTTTGCCAATTTTTGAACAAATCATGTCAGCGATAAAAAGTTATTATGATATGGAAAAGTATATATGTAAAACAAATCTGAAAGAAAAGAAATTTATGAAAAAGTGGTTACATTTTACTAAATGTTTCTGATTGTGTTTTCTTATGAAATGATTTGTCAGGTAATTTTCTGACACTTTGAAAAGAATTTGCAATTTATAATTGATTTTTGTAACTGTTTGCTGTTCTTATTGTATTTAGAATGGCCAAGAATATCATGTGTTAAATCTGCATGTACATACATATCTCTTTTTGTATATATTTGTGTGTATGATATTATTCAATAAAGGAACCCTGTGGAAGGGGGAAAAATATTTACTTTCCGTTAAGGCTCACATTTTCACAACTTTGCATGCAAATGTTGTAATTGTCTGGAAGTGGTACAATCAGGGTTATCAATCCCATATTTTGATATATTGTAACCAAATCTCTCTTTGGATTATGTATATTGTATATATATATATATATATATATATATATATATATGCAACCCCCATACCCCTTAAACTCTGTCTTAACGGGGCGACCAATGTTGTACAGAGGCGGATAAATTTTGGTCTGGTCTGTTAGCTTCTCTCTGTACTGGTCGGGGGTTAGCGAATCACATAGACACCAATCATCAACAAATTATCAAAAGTTAGAGAGAGACTAAATATTGCTTCACAACAACAGTGAACATAAAATGCGGGAGAAAGGTAAAATTTACATGGAAAGTGTCAATGCTGCTAACAGCATATTTATTCACCGACCTGCCTTCTCGTAGGTCTGAAATAGATAACTTGTTTACAAACACCAATTACTTCCCTTACAACACAATTGAACACATCACTTATCAATTAACTCTTCTGTTCTACACCTTTGGAGACCGGTTTCATATTCTACTATCTTAATCTATGGGAAAGGGAGGGATTTGGTTAATAGGGAAAATGATGTTAGTGGGTGTGGCCACTTATCTCGACATCGGCATGGTCGCGGGATGAGGTTCTCGTCTGCATGTTGATCGAGCTCGTCCACGGGGCTGGGCGTCTGTTAACCGGTCTGCTTTCACTGCTTCCTTAAACCGTTCGTCACCATTGCAGTCCACGTTGTGGCAACCTGACAGGACGCTTCAACATCTCTGCTGACATCAGTCGACTATTTCGAGTTCGTTACACCCCACATTGGTGTAAACCAAAGTTCTGTTTTGTTGTGGTGTACAGTTTCTCGACTTGTTGTTGTCCACCGGTTGACTCATTGACTCTGGGGCAGTCCAACCAAGATCCTCGTCACATTCACAGCGTCGATAGAGTTTAGTTGATTAATATGGAGGGGAGCATGATGTACAAGGAAAGGGGATCTCCTGACTCTATCTCTGTTGTCTCCAACTATTCAAAGTTCCTCAAACTTCCAAAATATTTTGCAGCCTTTGCTTCACTATAGTGTGAAGCCGCTCCCATGATGCTCGCAATTCTCCAACTTCTCTCTCTGTTTCCCCTCTCTCCTATCAATAATCTAACTCTCCTCAAACATGGTCTTTTATAACAAATTTACTATTGGCATCCTTTCCCTAAAATTATTTCATTGGCTAAATCTTATTTTGGGGTGTGATCTTCACTGGAAATTAATTTCTTATAGGTCAGATCTTCCATTAGCTCCTCCCATTTGTTTCTGTGGAACTCCGTTTTCTCTGATTCACGGGCATCTCAATTTCTGATAAACTCGCCCACTGTCTTTTGGTTTCTTTATTTCCTTCTTCTCTGTAACCACTGGTCAAGACTTATTGTTTCTTGGATAATAAAATCATAAAACAAATGAATGATAGTGTCCTTATGACGTCCAACGTCATCGTCATCATTTTTCTGGGTTGTTGTCCCTGAATTTGTCTTTGGAATTCCTGTCTGACCTACTGCACTAAAGTACATCAAAATAAAGGAGAAGTTCTGGCTGGAGAACGACCTTCCAGCTGAGAGGGTCATTCATGTTTAGGGATCAGAGGGCGGAGAACTGACCACTAGCTGGAGAAAATAGCCAATGTCAAACTCATAAATTCCTAGGACCAATAACTTTTCTTGGGAGAGGAGAATTGACAAAAAAAAGGAAGTCCAGCTGGAAGCAAAATAAAGGGTTTCATAAACTCCAAGAAGGGGAAAAGACTGATTCATTGACGTCACAGGGTGACTTGGAAAACAACTGTAATGCTTCTGTTTTCTTTAACTTTCTATCCTATTCTATTCTTTTCTTTATTATATGTGCTAGTAGCCATCTGGGCTACATATATATATGTATATATATATATACATACATACCTATTAGTTCCAGTCCAAATGTGGCAGTACTACCAGAAGATGCAAAAGTAGGTGGCGTCAGTGATCGCAAAATTAGCATAATGAAAATTAGAAGCAAAATAGAAACGATTGTGAGGAGTGGATCTTTAGTAGAAATGGTAGCGATGTTTTGTTTTGTTTTTCTCTCTCTCTTTCATCCAATCTGGGCATTTTAAGAGCGCTCTCTTCCTCTCTCTACCTTGCAAGTGCGTCCAATACCCAAGGATTTTATCTACTGTAGTAATTTACACAATGGTGTAAATTCGCAACTCATGCAGCTATATGGTATCATATTTTCCCACTATAATACACCATTCTTCTGTCGTGCTGGATATATCAATAGAGAATCCATGTATCTCTTTTGAGATAAGCCCTGGTAGAGGCGGTATGGTGTGTGTGTTTTGTGTGTGCGTGTGCGTGTGCGTGTGTGCGTGCGTGTGTTATGTGCACTCGTGAAATTAATGCTACATCATGCCAGGACCCCTTGTGGCCATACCAGAGTAATATATAATATGTTTTCGTCAGGATTAAAAGATTTCTTGGGCTGCGTGATACGCACCCACGACTATTTGACACCAGAGAAGTACCGTGAC
This sequence comes from Diadema antillarum, assembly GCF_040938485.1. Lineage (NCBI taxonomy): Eukaryota > Metazoa > Echinodermata > Echinoidea > Diadematoida > Diadematidae > Diadema > Diadema antillarum. The sequence continues at coordinate 13,934,836 of NW_027270960.1, forward strand.
AAGAGGGTGGTCATCGTCGGGATCGGGAACTCAGGAGGCGACGCGGCTGTCGAGCTCGGGCGAGTAGCATCCGATGTAAGTTTATTCCTTCATCAATCGTCTTTGAAGTGAAGTCGTGAAGATAGAATTTGACGAGCAGACTATAAACCAGTTCTTTGGCGACACTGAATCGCAGCACCGGAAGTGCAGGAGAATAATGATTATATAACAGTGCTAATGACAATACTATAAGAACTATTGTCATCAAAGTTATTATCAATAGGGGCCTGCTGTTAGTGGTATCATGTATAGTGGCAATGATTATGAAGTCAATATTCAGTGGCGGATCGGGGGGGGGGCGTAACTGGCGCTCGCTCCGTCTTTATTGTTTGTTAAAACAAGATAAAAAAATATGGGGGGGGGGCGCCCCCTTTTAATTTTGTAAAGGCGCCTCCCCTTTACGGAGTATCATTTGCCCCTTACTCGAACTCTTTTTACAAAATCTACGTTTATCTACAGTGGCCCAAAATTATGGAATTCCCTCGAGAAAAATATAAAAAATTCTACTCGTTTGAAATCATTTTCTAGTAATTTAAAGAGATATCTGATTAGTTTATATGTACCCCATGATTAGTTTGCCTGATTTGGAATTGTTATTCTTTTTACTTCGCCCTGCATCGAGAATACTGACCTGCCCTTCGCTCTCTCTCCTACCCCCTCTCTCCCTCTCTCTCTCTCTCTTTCCCAACTCTCTTCTGTGTGTGTAGACCTATGTATGTGTGTGCGTGTACGTGTGTGTGTGTGTGCGTGTGTGTGTGTGTGTGTGTGTGTGTGTGTGTGTGTGTGTGTGTGTGTGTGTGTGTGTGAATGTGTATGCTTCATGTTACCATGAATGTAATGAAAAGTGTATACTTCCAATGACTAACTTGTACGATACATGTATTGTATTATGTGATAAGCAGAGATGTATTAAGGTATTGTAGTAATGTAACGTAAGTGAGGGGACTGCACTATACAAGTTCGCTTTTTAGCAGCCCCTCAATTTTCATTTCCACCAAGACCTTTATGAAACAAGATGTATTATATGTTACAAGGTATGTTATCATTTCACGTTTGTATTACCTATGTATATTGATTGGAAATGAAAATAAAAACATGAATGAATGAATGAATGAATGAATGAATGAATGAATGAATGAATGAATGAATGAATGAATGAATGAATGAATGAATGAATTCCTGGATCCGCCTCTGGTACTGATTGCAGTGACACTAATGATTTATATAAACTCCACATTTTGGGACAAGATCATTGCTATAAAGTCATAATGAGGGAGAGGGTCAAAGCTGTGTGTATACGAATGAGTCTTTGAATGATCAAAATAAGAAATCACCACAGATATGTGAAGTTTTAGTAGAAAGTTCGATTTGATTTCTTTCACTATCAACACCGTTTGTTGTTTGTTGTTGTTTTCTTATTTTAGTCAGGTTTCTTTTTGTTTTCTTTTGTTTTGTTCAGGACAACTTATCCGTAACGCGGCAGTTACGATGCAGTGAGATCGCAACTGAGCATCGCGGGGGGGGGGGGGGGGGGGGGGGGGTCAAGGAGAGGGTTGTAAGGTGTACCTCCAATAACGTTCATTGAAAGTATCTGAAGACCTTACTTACTGGAACGCGCCTCCTCAAATTTCAGTATTTTTTTTTGTCTGTTTGCCTGTCTGTCTGTCCACAAGCAAGGCTAGCGGTGGTCTTATCCCATTGGTTACTGAGATTTGATACTTATATATACGACAGATACTCCTTTCATTTTGTCTTTTCTTTTCGAGACAGGTAAGAAATAATGTAAATGATATTAATCTGGGTTCCTGCTCAGATGTGCCATGTTCACTCTTCTATACTCTGCTTGCCTTTTTGTTTGTGGATCCTCTCCTTAGTTGTTTCTGAGCACGAGAAGTGGAGCCTGGATCAAATACAGAATCAGTGACAGAAGTCTCCTCGTCGATCTCACAAACCGTATCCAGCGATCAGTGTCCATCCGCCTCCAAGAAAGAATTCTACTTAATCGGAGCAGGTTAGTAGCTCGATGCATAACAACTTGTCTGTCTGTATAGTTCAATGGACTGATGCCGACATTAAATCATAATCCTACGATGCGTACCCGAATCAGATCGATCGCTCGTCCATCATCCACAGCTTACTTATGTTGATCTCATAGAAAACCAACGATTTTTTTGTAGAATGCTAATGATTATAATTCATAATATATATATATAAACCCCTCCAAAAAAAAAAAAAATGTTTGGAAATCTGAGTTTGATCAATCATTTCTCATTTTTCTTTAGAAATGAATTATTTGTGCTTAGTACCACACAAAGATTGTTTAATTCTCTTTAAGATGATACCGTACTTGTTATGATTATCGTATACATGGAGGTGCAGTGTTTACAGAGGTAGAATAAAATGGCCCAATTTTTGATGTTCCTGATGGAGTTTCCTCGTTATGAGCGAGTTCCCCATTGTTTATTTGGTATTCATTTACTGTAACATCAGCATTTTTATGGAGTGAAACATGTATGCGTTCAACCAAACAGATAAACAGATAAACATACACACACACACACACACACACACAACACAACACACACACACACACACACACACACACACACACACACACAAACGACCATGACTCAAACCATTTTATCTCACAGAACCTCGCCACATTAACCACAACAAAGACATAAAGAAGTGAAATGGCATGGTCTTGGTATTATTGGAGTTTCATCTTTATTTTGTCTTCATTTTGTCGTTATTTTTTGTCTTTACTTTATGTTTACTTTGTCTTTATGATAAATGAACATGATCGGGGCTCAGAATCTGGTGGACGACCGCATGGCACCGTGTCCTCATACTGTTGATTAGCTTCGTGATTCGCTGCTGAGGAATGGCGTTCCACTCGTCAACCAGTACCTGACGGAGTCCTGCCAATGTCGTTGCATTTGTGACGCTCTTCCCCACAGCTCGGCCAAGTTAATATGATCCCAAAGATGTTCTATGGGGTTGAGGTCGGGGCTGCACGCAGGCCAGTCCATTCTATAGTGATGCCCTCTCTCTCTCACAAGAAAGTTGCGCACAAGTCTCGCTCTAAGTGGTCTAGCGTTGTCATCTTTTTGAAGCATCTCAGCTTCAGTTTGCCCTATGGCGCGGGCTTTTTGAACATTGCTTACACGTGGCATGATGTACAACCATAAAACTTGATGAGCTATCAAAATTGCCTGGCATGGCACCACTGAAAACTTGAATGTGAAGTTACGATGTCTATGGAAATTTGCCTTCATGGCTGACCAGTTGAGAACAAAAGACATAAAACAAAAGAACATGTTCTCTGTTTACTCTTCACGACCATTCTCATTCATAAGGACCGTTCTTGTTCATTTTGCAGCTTTTCAATGCAGACCTCATCAGACACTTTTGAGTACAGCCCTTTACTTGATAGCATAATCATAATGAGTAGGATATCATTTCAAAAAGGATTTGATGATCTTTCCATTGATATCAAGCTTGTATTGTTTATAGTGCTTACAAGCTGGAGAAATTTACCACTGAAGTCAGATTTCCAAACTTTTTTGAGGGGTTTATATATATATATATTTGAATATCATATGCGTATCTACCATGATATGTATGTATATTAAGTAATGACACAAGAGATCTAAATAAAAAAAACAACAACAACAACAGCCGGCGCGTCCGTGACAGTGTCAGTTCTCTAAGACACTGAAAGTTGATCCACGGCTCTTCAGGAGGTGTCGCACTGTTATCCGGTCAGTGTCCGATTTCCAACCTGATTCAGTTCGGTCAGACTGTGTTGGTCGATTGCCAGAAGTGTCGGGTATTATGGAGTCAGATGAATCGGAAGCCGTAAACGGCTGACAGACTGGGACGGCTACCAATCTTTTATCCGATGTTTGATCTTTTTGTCGGATTTACAAGAAAACAAATGACCTCAAACGTAGCTTGCAGGTAAAATTTCATCTTGAGTCATCGCAACGCTGACTCATTTTATGCAGATTGAGATCAGAATTCTAATGAGCCTGAGGTGATCAATAGGGCCTTCACACGGACTGCGAAATGTTGAGTGTGCAGGGCCAGTGTGAGAGCCATGGTCATGATGGTTGTGTGCAGGGCTGGCATCGGCTGATGTGCCACTTTCCGAAAAAAAAAAAAATGTTACACCGCATCGATGTTAACAACAATTGGCAAGTACTCTCTGGTCTGTGTGCAAGTGAAGTAATTTATTATTCTAGCCAAGTGCCGTCCAAATGAAAACTCTCTTACGACATCTGACAAAATAACGTGCGATGTGACTTTCCGTGTTTCTAGGAAACGTGTCGACCACGAACTCATTGGCCTCAAGCCCGACTTCGGCATCACTGCCGCTCACCCAACCGTCAACGATGACCTTCCGGGCTGTATCATGAATGGCCTGGTCACTGTCAAGCCAAACATCCGTCGCTTCACCACGAGCGGAGTTGTGTTCGAAGACGGCACCACGGAGGATAACATCGATCTCGTCGTCCTGGCAACAGGCTACAAGATCTCCTTCCCTTTTCTCTCCTCTTCCGTGCTTCCGGTCAACGACAACCGTGTTGAGATGTATCGCTACGTCTTTCCTCTGCACCACAAGCACCCAACCTTGGCAGTACTCGGTCTGGTTCAACCCCTGGGACCTACCATCCCTTCATCTGGGCTGCAGGCACGTTGGGCGACAAGGGTGTTCAAAGGTAACTATGTAGCACCCATCTGCCGTTACTCTCTGTCACTTTCAGCGGATTGTTTAACGTTTTCATGACTATCTCCGTCTCAGTTTCTAGACGTTAGACCAGGAGGTTAGGGAAACATGGTACGTGTAATGTATCAGATATGCATAAAGTCAAGAAGTTATTACATGTCTACTTCCGTAGATTAATGAAGAAAAAGCACCACATTAATGTTTTATTGATTAACATCGTGACTTCATTTTATTAATCACACTTATTATTTGATTTGCGATTTCTCTAAATTCTCTAATATTTAGAGCTGCAACTCAGTGAAATTATGTTCCAACACGTAATTAGTGGCAATTGTATAATTATTTAGAACTGGAGTCAAAAGGGGCCTGAGCTTTCGATCCTAGCAGACTCTTCGTCAGAGGCAAAATTAATCGTATAAACACTTCGTCACCCTTTTATGTCCAACTGCCGCTTTTTCACTTAAACATCTTTTACAACTGTGTGATAGGTTTTAGCTCTGTAATCAAAAGAGCAAGTCACTTGAAGGTTATTCATCGCAAATCACATTGAGATGCATTCAAATTTTGCCTCTGACGAAGATTCTGCTAGGATCGAAAGCTCAGGTCCCTTTTGACTCCATTTGACTCCATTGGCTCGCCTTTATTGGATAAGCAGTTCTCAGCAGCTTTTTTGCTACATTATTTAGAACTGTAAGGTGATATACTGGATGATGATAGGTGAAAATGTGGTTGACCATAGTTTAAAGGCTATTCGTCTTCCCTATGGTAACTTTTACTATTTGGTTGTGTGGCGTCACACTGTCCCGAAATTGACACGAGTTGGCAATACGAATATTGAATTTTCAATTTCGCGCAAAGTGGCCGCTAACATGGTCAACAGCCGAGTCAAGTACAATGTCTACAGACGGTCGCACAGTGGCACCAGACCGCACTCACGAATGACCCAATGTTATGATCAGAGCTGAACTTAAATATTTCCTCATCGTGTATCCATCTTTGCTCAATTTTGGGACAGTGAGCAGGGGCTGATCCAGGAATTCCGTAAAGGGGATGCGCCTTTGCAAAATTAAAGGGGGCGCACGCACCCTATTTTTTTATTTCTTTTGTTTTAACCAAAAAAAAAATAAAGATGGACTCCTGCATAAAGGATGTTGTTTTCGGTAATATGAGAGGATATATTATTTTATAACTATGACAGGTGAGAGTCATCTTCCGACCAAGGATCAAATCAGAGCGCACATCAGACGCACACAGGAAGCCATGGACAAGCGCTACAAGAAGTCTCCACGTCATACAATCCAGGTATATTATTATATATTATCACAGTCTCATTCATTAGGTTGTAATGACGATCATGATAATGATAACAATAACACAATGAAGTGATATCAACTTAAACACAAATGATGATATAGAAAAGAAAATAAGATGACCTTTCAATAACGCTCACTTTACAAAATAGGGCCTACCACTAGTGCCTTCATCAAAATTATTTACTCTTCTGCAATATCTTGGGTCTTTTTGCGCATCAGTTTGCTATGCAGTCCATGTCAGTGTCATGCATTCGAGTTCACGCACTGTTTGAATATACACCCTGCCGTCCGTCACAGATCGACGTCATGCCGTACTTGGATGAAATCGCCAGTGATATCGGCGTCAAGCCCAACCTACTCGTGCTCCTTGTAACTGACCCGGTCCTTGCCTACCACTACATCTTCGGTCCCTACGTCCCCGCCCACTATCGTCTCTATGGCAACCATCGTTGGGCGGGAGCACGCGAGCACATCATGACGGTGTGGCAACGCGTCCATAAGCCGTACAAAGCCAGACGAGGCGGGGCGTCAATGAAGGAACTTGAGGGGGCAGGTCCAAGGTTCGGACTCTTCCAACTCTTCATCGTGCTTGGCATCTTGGCGGTCGTCTACTTCCGGTTTTTCCAAAAGTAGTCACGAAGAGCGCCACAAGACCCCCTTTGTAATAAGATTAGATTAGTGTGCGGCATGTTACCCCGCGGAATCTCGAAAGCGTGTTATTTAATTTTTTTTTTCATACCTGGAATAGTAGTAAAGAGGACTGGTGTAGGGCTGTATTGTGTTGCTGGCAACATTTTTTTTTTTCAAGGAGTTTTACAGAGGTGCATGATAAGTATGATATAATTACATGACATGATAATTTTAATTTTGTTTATTTTCATTTCATTCTTCACTTTTCTATTTTTTCTCTTCTTTCATAATATGAGCTCCCCTTCCAAGACAGTTATTAATACGAGCTCCCTCGTGGGGACACTTTATTAGCATAAGTTAAGTGATAATAATGCCTACTCTGAAAGAAAGATGGGCCTATTATTCAGTGGGGTGAAGGTTCAGATGTGAGTTGTTGTTGTTGTTTTTTTCAGTTTGTCTCTCTCTCTACAAATTTAATATGTAGAGGGAGACAAACTGAAGAAACTCACATCTGAATGCCTGATCTGTTTATAATATTGTTTGATTTGAATTCAGTACAGTATTGCCTAGGGCAAATTGTTCATCAGTAGGGCCTCATTAGTTTTATGATAACTATTCAACATATTAAAGTCCTTGGTATTACCAGATAATCACGTCGAATCATGTAGTGTCATTATACCGCTACGTATACATTGTATTTGCAAGCATGAATCACACTGCACGAGATATAGACGAGTTCACAGAAAAACTTCAGATACAACATGTGTGACTCACGCATCCACACACACACGTGCACACACGGGCTCACACCCTCATAAATAAACATTGTAAACCTAATACCGCACTGACAACAATGATACCAGCAAAAACAACAACACACAATTCCCCAACCGACTGACCTTTTTTTGTTTGTTTGTTTATTTTCAAGAAGTCTGGGAAGTGTTATTAACATCAGTATCTAAATTTCGTCATAGTAGGCTCCTAATATCATATTTTTGTACAACAAGAATGATACAGTGATATGTTGATTTCATATCATATAAAAAAACACTTCATAATTTATTTCGCTGGAATACAATACACACACCCACATACACACACACACACACACACACACACACACACACACACACAATGTTCTGGTAGGCTACAGGTTCATACATGTGTATATAATAATGATAGATTACAATCTCATTTGTAGTCCCCAAAGCGCATAATTTTCAGTCCCTATAAACCCATATTTATATATATGCGCTCAGGAATATTAGGACTTGTGAGTGGGTAAACGGGTTTTCATCGAGTTCTCAAATTACACGGAAAATATCTTTCTGAAAAGGAAAATGTTCACAACCTTTTACATAGTAATCAAAGAATCTTCATCCCTTATAAATGTTATGATCTGACAATTTTCATTTTTTAATAACGCAGAAAAAATGAAATAAACATAACCAACAAAATTTCAAAGTTTAAACCAGAAGTCATCTGGACGAAGATGTCAGACTTTGATCATTGTTACCGAATCGTAATTTACTACTAATAAAAAATTACATGTAAATACAATGACAGGAGAGCTGCAAGGAGCCAATTATGAAGAAATACATTGTACAGTATACATTTAACAAGATTAAATCCTTCCTTCCATTTTGGTTGGTGAGTTTTATATCACTGTATACGTGTATGTCCTAACATTGACCATTTCTGTCGTAGCTGGCGTACTGATTGTTGTAAGGCACGGCCGCCATACACATTGCAGCCCGACGGTCACACTCGCACAGTCTCTGCTCACATTTTGAGTTCAGCTCTGAGTCTATATATCGAAGAAGAACAATAGGAACAAAAATTATACATTATTATAATAATATGCCTAATAACAAACATGACAGTATGACAAACCAAATCTGTAATACCATAAATAAGAACTTGCCACTATGATTTTTGTAATCAATTTAGGACCTGTTGATGATATTGATGTTACTGTTGTTATTCCTATAATGATTTACTGTTATTCTCATTATTTCTATTATTGTTTGAAATACTTATGTATAATGTTAGTTTTTCTGTTACTTTTATTAGGCGTATAGTAATACTATTGCTGCTATTGTAAAATGGTTATATGGATCCATGATCATTTTGATATGCCTAAGAACAATCACGTGACGGGTCTCACGGACTGCGTGTAAAATATAGTTATCAGAGACTCCAACCCCAAGCACCTTCTGATCTGGAGATTCTCCCGCCCGAAACCCCTAGCAAACGGGAGATTCCAAGTTGATGTGTGCGAAGCGCGAAGTTCCTATAGAGTTCTAGATGTTATCTGGTGCTATCTAAGGCTTATTTTTTCAACATACGATAGCAATAAGTAAGAAATCCTTTCCAACGGGAGACACAGAGCCAGGGCGGGAGAAATCAACTCTCAAGCGGGAGAAAGGGAGATTTTGCAAAAATGGGCTTTCGGCGGGAGATCTCCCGTCGAAAACGGGAGAGTTGGAGTCTCTGAGTTATTGTCTGAAATAGTGGTGTTCTCCCCGAGTCCAAGGTTGCCTGGATCCTCCATGGATCTATACTTCTATATTTTTGATATCAAAATATTCCAAACTACTTATCCTGGCAAATCGCGTCAAGCAGGTAAGTTTTTTGGTAGTCCCTTACGAAATATTGCAAGCAGAATATGAAATGGTGCAAGACCGGTTCTCAAACCCTTACCAGAACTATGTTTTACCTTGTTCAGGACGTCACTGGAGATGCTTCTGACCCTCGGGTATACACTTGAATGTTATGCAACATGCACTCGGTGGCGCCTCTTGTATGTCTTGTACACCATTGCATACCCTCGAGTGCGCTGCATCTTCACTAACGCCCTCTTATACTTGTGCATTATTGTATACTATTGGGCCTACATCCTACTATCCACTAGTACTACATGTACTATAACTACTAATAAGAAATGAAAACAATATGATGAACTCACGACATGTGATCACCGAACGACTGAAGGGACCACCGCCCCCTTGGGAGACGCAGTTGTTGACCGAGTACTGGTAGACAACATCGTAGATGTTGATACCGCTCTCGCAGTAGTCGAGAGTCCCGTCGAGGAGGGCGTTGTAACAGTTGTCGTGTCTCTGACAGCACCTGTAAGCGGACAAGGAATGACGAGTGCACGTCACGAGACCGACACCCACTAGTCATACAGCCCACAAGTCATACAGCTCACAAGTCATACAGCCCACGAGTCATACAGCTCACAAGTCATACAGCCCATGAGTTCGACACTAAGCCAACAAGGCCCACGAGACCGGCACATTACGCGCCGTGTTGTATCTGTCGAACTCGTGGGCTGTTTTTACTTAGTGTCGAACTCATTTTACTATACTAGTGTCGAACTCATGGGCTGTATGATTCGTGAGCTGTATGACTCATGGACCTGTTTCAATGTCGAACTCGTGGGCTGTATGACTCGTGGGTGTCGGTCTCATGGGATGACCCCGGAATGACGAGAGTGTCACTGAGAAAATGACGGTTGACTTTTTTTTTTTTTAATTTAGAGAAAGGAAGATACATTTTGGAAGGTGCTATTCTCCAGTTTGAAAAAAAAAGTGAAGATTAAAAACACATACCAAATGAACTGACTCGGCGTAGTGCATCTTTTTTTTTTTTTTTTGGCCCTGTATCGAAAATATCGTATTACCCTGCTTTTCACTTATTCTTTAATACTCCTCTCTCTTACTTTCTCCATTCATTTCCTTTCCTTAATGAGTATTTTTCGTTGTTCTTTACTGGGGGATCGCACACTTCTGTCTTTCTTTTGTTGTTTGTTCTGTTTTTGTTCTGCGCCAGTGTGTGTCTGTGCGTCATGTTACCACTGGTATAATGACGAGAATATCTTGCACTGGTTAATTTGCTTTATGTTTGCTGATTTTGTAAGTTTAGCGTAAATCTATTGTTGTAATGTACCGAAGTGAGCCGATGGCATTATTGTATATATTTATTTTTCATATTTTTTTAGTTTAAAGCCCTTTAAATTGTCCTTTCCATTCTTTAATGAAACGCGATGCGTTTCCATTCGATATTATTATATGTTAAATGAAACAATTAGACTATTATTGCCGTACATAATATTCGTGTATATCGTTTGGAAATAAAGATACAGGTATGAAAGAATGAAACGCTTCTTAGAAAAAGGACCAAATGATTATGACAAGGTCAGCGGAATAAGGAAAATTGAGGTTCTGCAAATTTTGATAAAGAATTATAGGCCACGCGTTTTAGATACAACATACTAAATGACAATACGCACAGTACGCATAGTATAGGAAGATTCGAGATTTGGTTGCTCAGTGGGAATATAACACATACCTAAATTGACCGACAGACAGACAGAGAGACAGACAGATAATGACTGACAATTGCTCAGTAGAGCTTGGGTAGGATACTTACTTATCAAGGGCATCCACGGGATCACCGGATCCACCAAGTCCACAGAAGCAGCCGTAGTCACTGTATCGAAGGACGGACTGTCCGGTCGTGCACACTAGCATGTTGCCGAACTGCGATATGCTCCGCTCTGTTCTGGATGAGACCGGACCTGACGTCAAAAATCAGATTTGAGAAGATAAAAGTACAAAATTCGATAGGGTCGTATAAAAAATACTTCTCACATAACTCACGTTACATGTCGACAAGGAATACGAGCTCGATCTTTCTACCAGATATCAATTTCGTTTCATTTCATTTTTTTTCCCATTTCATTTCATTTATTTTCATAGTAAAAAAAAAAAAATCATTAGGGCCTAAACAATTTCATAACGGAATCCCATTCAGTGTTGGTTATCAATAAAAACCTATTTGGCTTAATGTGAAAAGGATAGAAATATCGGGGCAAACATGAGAAATTGCTTCAAATTGGTATTAGGTTTCCTTCATGCTTTCAACTTTATTGCCATCTTAGAGGCATACTTTACCATTTGCAGATGAAACAAAAAACCCAGTATTAGTGCTTCAAAATAGTTCTAAAATGTGAGTTAGGGATGGAAACAACCAATTTAAACATTTGAACCAGTATCATCTATGTTAAGTATCGTTGAATATACAAAATGTGAACAATAGTTATGATAAATGTGCTTCCAGACTAATCCTCTACAGTTATGGTTAAATCGGAAAAATAGTGATATCTCCTTATATTTTAGGCTTTATTGCAAAAATATTATAGGGCGTACAGTATATAGGAGGTTTTTGAATACAACTGTCCTACACAATAGCATATGCATCAAAAGTGATACATGTATCTTGAGCATTTTTTAAATCACTGCTCCCAAAGGTAAATAGGACCCTGACCTTTGAACAAGGCTCGTGACTGAGGTTTATAGGTCCGGCTGAAATTAGACTAATAGAAACAGACGAGACCTGGATGAACACTTGGGCGAGTGCATGGAGCATGTTGCCAGGACTTTTCGAAATTGGTTTCGATTTCTTAAATAACTTCCTTTTTTTTCCACGATGGGAATTCTCGACATCCGTGCTATGACTATCTTTTCTTCAGCCAACAAGAAGCTGTTCATCAAAATCCATCTCTCTCGCGATTCAGGGACGACATACTTATAGTACTATAATAGGCAAATTTGAGTTCTTTTAAAAGCACTGAAATAATGGACTGTGATACTGCTTTTTTCGATTAGTCTTCCTTTGTGATGGGTGATGATAACAAGCAACGGTGATGACAATGATAGTAATGATGTTTGTATCCTAAACATCTACGTGCTAATGGTTATAATGATGAAAGTTCACAGTAATGATATCATAATCATCAGAAACGAAAACAAAAAGTAATGAAACAAGACCAGTATGGACTTCACAGTAAACTGATGATCGCTTTAACATCCACAATTTGACAAAGTGAGAAAAAAGTGAATGGGTGTATAGATAAAACCTAGGAACAAAAAAAAATCAGTATTCATGCGCTTCCATTGTCTGTCAGATTTTATTATATTTCAATGAATACAATGTAAGATTAGGGAGGACATTATAAAGGATAGGATGACTATCATGAAAGCTTGCCCACGGTTGTTAAATGATTGATAAAGTTCTCTGAGTATCAAAAGAGAGAAATAAAAGTTAATTCACAGTAATGCATAATAGAGAGAGAAAAAAAAGAGGAAAAAATAAGAAAGTTTTATTACCTGCCGTCGTGTATGACAGGACAAGGAAGCACACTAAGGCTCCAAAGCAACAGCCAGATTTCATCTTGACGTCTGTGTCGAGAACACGCTTCAGAACAGTTTAAACGGCGAGGCGGGATCAGATTCTCTTCTTTGGCAGAAAGCGTTTTTGCGACTGAGGAGTGAGACCCAAATCTTGCTCTATTTAAGAGCTTCTCCTATCTCCGTTTATATATCTCTCTCTCTCTCTTTGTCCTCCTTTTTCGCTTGTCTATCTATCTCTCCTTTTATTCAGTTCCTATTCAGTTACTTGTTCCACACTTTCTCTCTTGCCTTATATCCCCTACCCCCCCCCCCCCCCTTGTGTGTCCCATTTCTGGAACGAAGGAGATAAGTATTATTCGCTTGAAATGCAGAAGCTATATTACGATTGTTCGCGCCCCATTGACGCAGAATAAAAAATAAAAAGAAGACTGGAGCTCTTTGTGCGTGACAGTTCTAATCCATTATTGTATCCGCTTGACTATCAGAGCGTTGTATTCATGGAAGTCGTGTTTTGCCCGTGCTCAGAAGCACTGTGCGTGAAGGACCATGGCCCGAATCGATTCCAGTCTTTAGTGATCACATTGAGGTGCCATGTATATCGTTTTGTGTTTATGTTCCAATGACCTTATGAAGGTTTTAGCTGGAATCTAGCATATAACGCCAATTGAGGTCCGCAAGTCCGCCTGAGGTCCGAATGTGGTATCAGTCGGATGTACACTGTACTATTTCTTTTTTTTTTAATACGCCCCAAGGTGTTCAAACGTGCCACAGAAGTAAAAGGTTCCGGGTTTGCTTTGTTTGTTTGTTCGTTTTATTATTGCTCTTTAGCTGAGAATGTTGTTCCGGTGTTTAGAGAGGGAACTAAGAATGCTCCTATATACTCTAATGTGTTCCTTTTATTGCGGCCTTACAGTGAAATTGTATATTACGACTACTTGCTAATATAAGTACGTGACAGTCATAGTTCCTTGGAATGCAAATTTCAGAAATACAATACATAAACACTACAAAATAAATTTTGTGAATTGTTTTAGAATCGCCATATCCATACAGTGCTTTTTGTTGAAGGTACGAAGCCCACTCGTAAAATGTCATATTCCACAGCACGTGCCTCCATTATTTACCAGCATCTTAAAGAGGTTGGGAGCAGAAGTTTTCCTCCAATTTTTAATCGAACTGTTGTCAAGGTGACCAAAACTTTCAAATCAAGTTTTGTGGAGTAACTCTTCACGGAGGAATTGACAGTTTTCAGATATGCGATAGTGAACGAGAATTGTAAAAAAAAAAGCAATATCATGGCCTACATTATTTCTTAGTAAAAAAAGAGTGAAGAATTTACTATCTTGTTCTTTGAAATATCATAATAAAATCTTTGAATTAAATTCACCATGTGTCTTCAGACAAGATTAAAACAGAGTATACCGCGCTTCAACAAAACTATGGCAACACCCCTCCCCCCCCCCATTTTCCGGGAGTGATGATATCACATTTATAACGAAAATAATACTGAACTGAGAACTGATATAACATGTACATAACTTCCTCAAGTGTAATGAATGAGTTATCACTATATGCAGAATCATAGGAACTTTTACTGCGTACTTCAGTGTACAAAGATAAGACAATGATTTATGTCGAATTTTATAAGCAGTAGTTATGTCTCTTTATTGTCCAATTTGCAAATAAATGTATTCGAAATAATAACATCATGAACTTCCTTTGTTGATTGAATCTATACACTTTCTAAGAACTTTTGTCTTTTTATGTCTTGTAAATAATTATATTATATCCATCACAATACCTTCAGAAATATTCTAATTGAGCTATTTTTCTATCAACACGTAAAAACATACATAAGCAATGTCTAGTTGCATGGAAGTTTTTCTTAATCCATCACTTTCGCCTAAATCACAATTATTTCAGCAAGAGTCTGCACTTTATCACGAGGCCAAATCATGTGATGTGTGCTGCTAAATCTCCTTTAATGATCTGTGACATCGGTATAGAGATAGTTATCTTATCTTATCGACCAGGCTTCCTATTCTGATACCTGTCATGTGTCTTTGACTGTAACAGTTGCTTTCCAAACGAGTTAATTTTATGCATCCGCCTTCATAATATGCCCATATAGAGGGGATGGGGGACATACTGATACAAAACAGGATCACCACTGAAGCGAATTACAGAATGATGTGAAACCTGCCCACTTCACCATAAAAATCAAGGAAGTATTTACTTTGATGACACCTTTGAGTCACAATACGTGATGATGTCAGTGCATGCGGTTATTATGCCCTAGAGACCATACTGAACAGGTGAATAACTTACTTACTCTTTTGTAATGAAATGGTTTTCAGACAAAATTGTCCGAAACTCGTTTGATGATATCTATACGATCAATAATAATGATAGGCGCAAATATCAATCTAATAGACCATTAAAACATTCTAGTGATATTTAGCTCTCGGCTGGTAACTGGAGTGTCTGTTTTCGTAGAGGTATAATAATTTTTGGAGACAGCCTAAGAAGTGAACCGACTCGAACGACTCACATGAGAGGGTGACGACCGTGCCACCTTTATCCATTGCCACTCATTTCTATACATCACCAGCCTTTATAGCTTATAGGCCAATCGAGCCTGAGCAACGTGTATGAAGCCCCGGTCACACAGCACTCCACGTCCAAATCACGTACAAAAACTTATGAAAATCTGGTGGACGTGGTCGTAAGTGGTAATTTTTTGGTCAATTTTGGTTTGGCCGTGCTGTATACGGGTTATGGCCGTCGGCGGCTGTTCCACTGCTGAAGCACTGTCTAAACTCGGCTAACCACGTCCAGCCATGTGTGTGTACGCGGAAATATCCATTTGTCTGCGATAAGTCGCTAAACACACGCTATTCCCGTGATACCAACGCGTACCACGCGTCAGATGACCGTGCTCTGCCCGTGACAGACCGCTAAACTTTCGCGTCTTTACCGCGTCTCCCCAAGTTTTAATCACTTTCGGAACACGGATTATCACGTGCTTTTCACGTGTGTTGCGCGTCTTTACTACGTGTGCCGCCCGTGGTTGCCGGCGGAATAAAACCTTGAGCAGTTCAAAACTTTTTACCGCGTCCGACGCCGTTCAGATTTTTCCCCGCGTCCTGCCACGTCTATAAATCGACCGTAGCTCGTCTTAAACTCGACATCAACGCGAACAACATCGTCTCCTGCACGGGAGACCACTTTTTGACGTGTTTTGGCCGTGATTAAGCCGTAAAGCGCTGCGGGTTTGACATCAGTTTAGAACTGAAGACAGAGGCAGCGCAGTTACAACGGGTGCACGCCCGGAGACCGACACCCACGAGTCATACAACCCACGAGTTCGACACTAAGCAAACAAGGCCCACGAAACACAATTGTGATGTCGAACTCAGGGGCTGTATGGACTGTATGGCGCGTGAGTGTCGGTCTCGTGGGACAACCCCGTAAGGACTGAGTCTTTTCTAGTAGACTGTCTTTGCCATCTAACAGGGTATCATTTTTTTTTCTTTTTTCTTTTTTGCTCCCGGCCTGAATGCCTATACATTTGTAAATGATGTGATCTGTTAGTATAGCAATTACTCGAAATTCCTTTTTTATGTTTCGTCAAAACTGGTAGAATTGCAGGCAAGAGGCATCGGAAATAAAGCTTACCGTTATCTAGACAGCGTATTAAAAGTAAACAATAGATATTACCGTTAAAGAATCAGATAATCCCGCTATTGCTTTGCCTATTACAATGTGACAATGATGCAATTATGTCGTGGAATAACCATTCATTTCAACATCACATCAAAAATTATCTTACTGATAAAGTATATGTGTTGTTTTCTTGTTTGCTTTTGTTTGTTTTGAATGTCACATCATTTCAACACAAGCTTTTCTAGTACCTGCAAATTTCCACTCTTTGAGTATAACAAAGACGCATCCGGATTCGCGACGTTATGAGTGAGTGAGTGAGGCAAGAATCCGACCCAGAGTCTATTGATACAATTGCGAAAACTATATACCTATTCGAATACTGACTCAAAAACCTTATCAATGCAGACGTCCCGACGTTCCCCTCGTCGGTTATGGGCTTTATGATGTCATAATATTACCAAGAAGTATAGGAGTTATCGATCCATAGGAGCAAGAATACTACACTGTACCAACATGAAAACACGGAACAACGCAAGTGGCTTTGTCCAAAGTACTTTCATTGGCTTCACTCACACACAACAACACGTGAAAGCATTTCTCTTCCTAGAACTGCTTAGCTCTGAATAATTGAATAAAGTGACAAACTGGGTCAGAGCTAATAAGTTATCACTTAATGCTAAAAATCGAAATATGTGATTTTAGTAATATACTGTTGCATAGGCGTACCCAGGATTTTTTGGAGGGGGGTGTTCAGTGGCGTACCGTGGGTCAAGACATTGGGGGGGGGGGCGCACCTCATGGAAGCAACATCAGAATTGCATAACTGTACAATTAAATGCGAGCAAGCGGAGCGAGCGAGCTTGAAAATTTTGACATTTTACAGCCCCAAACTGCCGTGATAATTGTAGCTATATATAATAATATATGTATTTGCTTTGGAAATTAAGGGGGTTGCACCGGGTGCAACTGCTGGCAGTTGCTGGCAGTAACATCAGGAGAATGGCATAACGATTAAATGCGAGCGAGCAAAGCGAGCGAGCTTGAAAATTTTGACATTTTACAGTCCCCAAACTACCGTTTGTAGCTATATTTTTCGCCTTAGAAATTAAGGGGAGGGGGCGCACCGGGTGCAACTGCTGGCAATTACTGACAGCAACATCAGGAGAATTGCATAACGATAAAATGCGAGCGAGCAAAGCGAGCGAGCTTGAAAATTTTGACATGATTTTACAGTCCCCAAACTGCCGTTTGTAGCTAATTTTTTTCGCTTTAGAAATTAAGGGGAGGGGGCGCACCGGGTGCTACTGCTGGTAATTACTGACAGCAACATCAGGACAATTGCATAACGATTAAATGCGAGCGAGCGAAGCGAGCGAGCTTGAAAATTTTGACATTTTACAGTCCCCAAACTACCGTTTGTAGCTATATTTTTTCGCCTTAGAAATTAAGGGGAGGGGGCGCACCGGGTGCAACTGCTGGCAATTACTGACAGCAACATCAGGAGAATTGCATAACGATAAAATGCGAGCGAGCAAAGCGAGCGAGCTTGAAAATTTTGACATTTTACAGTCCCCAAACTGCCGTTTGTAGCTAATTTTTTTCGCTTTAGAAATTAAGGGGAGGGGGCGCACCGGGCGCTACTGCTGGCAATTACTGACAGCAACATTAGGAGAATTGCATATAACGATTAAATGCGAGCGAGCGAAGCGAGCGAGCTTGAAAATTTTGACATTTTACAGTCCTCAAACTGCCGTTTGTAGCTATATTTTGTCGCTTTAGAAATTAAGGGGAGGGGGCGCACCGGGCGCTACTGCTGGCAATTACTGACAGCAACATTAGGAGAATTGCATATAACGATTAAATGCGAGCGAGCGAAGCGAGCGAGCTTGAAAATTTTGACATTTTACAGTCCTCAAACTGCCATTTGTAGCTATATTTTGTCGCTTTAGAAATTAAGGGGAGGGGGCGCACCGGGCGCAACTGCTGGCAATTACTGACAGCAACATCACGAGAATTGCATAACGATTAAATGCGAGCGAGCGAAGCAAGCGAGCTTGAAAATTTTGACATTTTACAGTCCCAAAACTGCCGTTTGTAGCTATATTTTTTCGATTTGGAAATTCGGGGGGGGGGGCGCACAGGGCGCAACTGCTGGCAATTACTGGCAGTAACATCAGGAGAATGGCATATAACGGTTAAATGCGAGCGAGCGAAGCGAGCGAGCTTGAAAATTTTGGCATTTTACAGTCCCCAAACTGCCGTTTGTAGCTATATTTTTTCGCTTTGGAAATTCGGGGGGGGGGGGGGCGCACCGGGCGCAACTGCTGGCAATTACTGGCAGTAACATCGGGAGAATGGCATATAACGGTTAATTAATGCGAGCGAGCGAAGCGAGCGAGCTTGAAAATTTTGACATTTTTCCGTCCAAAAACTGTCGTTTGTAGCTACATGTATATTTTTTTCGCATTGGAGGGAGGGGGCGCCCGGTGCGCCCCCTGGATCCGCCACTGGTAGTCAAGGGTGTCGGTTTATGTTCATGATTGGGGGAGGTATGACCAGCGAGGGGGCGTCGAAGTGACCAAGCGGGAGAAGGATGTCCAAAATCTGCACTTTATACAGAGCATCCCCTAATTTGTTTGTGTTTGTGAGTGTGTGTGTTTCATATAGATGGAAAAGTTAGGAAATAGCCAAGGTCAAGTCTTATTATTGGCAATGCAAGGCATTTTAATATAGACTAGTATGTAAAGCAACACTGCAAAATCAATGATCAAGCTTTGATAGCAAATGTGTACAACCTATCAAACATTGCGCAACATTGCAGCGACTCTTTTTGTCATTCCGATATTCTGAGTACACTGCGCACATCCTGCTTGTATTCAAAATGCCAACCAGGAATCACGCTGAATCACAATCTTTTGTCGTCTCCGGGCTTTTTGAACAATGTTATACCTCTTTAATTATAATATGGTTAAAAGAAATCTTAGAAAAATATCTTTTTTTCTTGATCATCCTTTCATGTCGATTTCAAAAGCAGTTTACTAACCTTTGAATTACCATTTTCGTAGGTTTTTTTTCTTTTTTTTTCCTTTTTTCTTCTTTGAGCCGAAATTTTTATATTTCCACGTCATCATTATGTTTTGCTCTTCTTACTTTTTTTTTTTGGGATAAATTTTGGCGAGCGGGCGCAGCGAGCGAGCCGAAAATTTTTATATTTCAGCGTTACAAAACATGGAATTCATGTTTTGTTTTTATCTTGTTTGATTTGGTTTTCTGCCCCCCCCCCCCCTCCCCATTCTCCTTCCCCCCGTCCGGGCGAGGTTTTTTTTTTTTTTTTCTTCTTCTTTTTTTTTTTCACGTGCCCCCTTGCCCCCCCCCCCCCCTAGATACGCCACTGTTGGTAGTTGATACTACTGACTTAGCATGCAATGTGCCTGTAATAGGCTGCAGCGCAGCATGCATTGTACACACATAATATTATGCATCATACACAATTTACGGTACCGAGTACAGTATAATACCGGTAAACGGTGAACATTATCGCAATGTATCTTCGCGATTCGGTCAGAAAGCAAAGCAGGGATCGGGAATGTCTACTGTTGCGCGTCATAAACAGCTTCGCGCGCGGTGCAGTAACGTAGTATTAACACGTACTGTACACGAGTTCTTTAGTGTGTATAATATTATGTAACTCCATGATGTATCATCATCCACACAAACATAAAAACAAGGAAGAGAGAGAGAGAAAATGAACGCAAAAGAAAGGAAAGGCGGAATTCAAAACGGAAATAAAAGCGGTAAAGACAGCTTTTGTTTCATTTGTCAACATCTACGCATTGCTGAAGAGGGGTGTTGAATAGCTCAAACACCTCCCTTTTGCCCAAGGGGGGTGTTTTGAACACCTTAAACACCCCCCTTTTGGCAAAGGGGGGTGTTTGAACACCCAAAACACCCCCCCCCCCCTCGGTACGCCCTTGTACTGTTGATAGTTTAAACACATAATATATAGTTTTAGGTGATTCTCATCTACAAAGAGTATCAAATATCAAATTCTTGGAGGTCATTGTAGAAATGATAAACTTTCCTGGAAATCACATGTTGATAATGTTTGTAACATAATATCGCGTAATATAGGCGTGATCAATAGATTGAAATTTCGTATTCCACAGAAATCATTACTTATGTTATGTTCGTCGTTAACATTGCCTCATTTGAATTATGGAGTTTTAGTTTGGGGCAAAACGCATCAGAATTTACTTGAAAGATTTTTCCGTTTGCAAAGAAAGCTCTCCGCGTTATCTGTCATTCCCGTGTATACGTTCTCTTACAAATACGTTGTTTGCCTCTAACAAGCTCTTAAAAATCATAGAGCTGTTTTTGTACAATTTAGGGCAATTTATGTACAAGTATTGCAACAATTTGCTTCCGTCTATTCTTGATTCTATGTTCCTCAAAAATCAATCATTTCATGAATATCCCACTAGGCTTTCCAATGAATTTCATTTATCCCTTTTACGAACGATTCTTGCTAAAAACACACTTATTTATGTAGGCCCAAATCATTGGAATTCTTTGAATCGTGTTATAAAAAACGCCCGATCCATATATTCTTTCAAGAGGAGACTAAAATCCTCTCTATTGCAATCGTATGACTCTACAGTACTCAAGTAGCCATTTGGCCTTCTTTCTCACTTACTGACTTACCCACTTTTTCTCCTCTTTGAAGAATTAATTGTAATCTTTTGGATTCATGTTGTCATCTATATGCTATTATCCAAAGCGTCTAAGAGTTGAATTTCCGTCTGTTACTCCTGTCCATACGTCCTTCTATTTCCTTGTTTTTCTGTTTTCAGGCGTTACAATATCACTTTTTTCTCCACAACTATCCTCTGTTTCTCTTGACATGCTTCTGCCGAAGATTGCTGTCTACGTTGTGCGTTTTTGTCTGCTATTTTGTCTTTTGTTTGTTAGTCTTGTCCTTTCCGTTTTGTCCCGTAAAGCCTTTTCTTCAGTAGTTGTTTTGTTGTCTATATAGTCTTGCTTCATCTTTGCTCGCGTTTGTTAGTCTTGTCCATTCTGTTTTGTCCCGTACATCCTTGTCTCCAGTAGTTGTTTTGTTGTCCGGTCTTGTTCACGTTTGTTTGCGTCTATGAAAGTAAGTGTATTTATCTGTGAATCTAATTCTCAGTGGGCTTCCAGACTTCTTCCTCTCTCTTTTTTTTTTTGTATTTATATGATGCATCAATTAATCTTCCCATCGATGTTCTTTTCCAGAGTGGCCAACATTCTTTACAAGCTCTGTCTTTTTAGTTGGTCTTTCCATTTTTCGCACTTTAAGCAAGGTTATACATGTACTTCATTTCGACCACTTCTGTTTCAATTATGCTACAATGTATAATTACTATAAGGTCCTCAATTATTGTACAGTCTTTTCATTACACAATGTTCTGTTTACCTTATTTTCTGTTATCAAAGGAAGTGAAACATATATGTTTTGTCGAAAAATGAAATAAACTTTGAATTGAATTGAATTGAATTTAGACAAAAGTGATTTATTTTTGTTATGATTTCTTTTTACGCAATAACAAATAAAGTTCAAGACGCGAAGACATAATTACGTTTTGAAGTAACTTAACATTCTATACAGCTATACAGCATCTCTGTTTCATCAGATTTCTACGAAAATATACACAATTTGTTGTCAGATTTTACTCACTTGAAGGAGTTACTTATCATTTGCATGTGAAACAAAAACCCGGCTTCAGTGCTAAAACAATAGTTCTAAAAATGTGAGCTGGGGATAGAAACAATCAGTGTAAAAAATGTTAATCAGTATAATAAGTATGTTTAATGATATGAGCAATATCTATAATACGATTGTTTATAGAATGAACCGTCTACAATTATGATTTACTGAGAAAAATAAACTAGTGATATTTCCTTATATTTTAGGCTTTATTGCGAAATTTTTACATGGTAGGATGTTGTGTGATGCATATGCATCAAAATGTGATAACTCGAACATTTTTAAATCACTGCTCGCAATGGTATTCAGTACCTTTAAGCTTTAAGTCAGTGATATACAGTATATTATACATTATGAGATATGAGAAAGGAAGGAGAAATCGGTGCGTACCTTTGACATTATCATTCCTCTCAATGTTCCTCCTTTTCGGGAAAAGTGTGTGTGTGAGTGCATTTATTTGTTGTTGTTTTTTTTTCATATATATTACCTCGATGGTGATATTGGTAATGGACGGTAAAACCTGTGTTGATAACTGTGTTGATAACTGACTGGGGAGAATTGGGGCTGCAACCCCATTTCCACACGCTGGGATATCCCTCCCCCCCCCCCCCCCCCCCATAAGGAAAAACAAATGAAAACAAAAAAGAATAAAAATTAAGATCTGAGAATAAATCTGTGAATGTATGAATAAATGAGTGAATGAATGAAGACATCATAAAGGATCTTCGAAAGTTAAACCCCTGATCTCACCCCCCCCCCCCCCCCCCCCCCCCACCAACACACACACACCAATCCACACACGCCTGAACTGCTTTAACCGACGTTGCCGGATTTGCCTTGACTTTATAGGGGCAGTGTCCGATGACAAAAACTTGATGACATTGAGGTATTTTATACCTTTACTTTAGGCGACTACTTCTGGTATTGAATTAACAAATACAACATTCTTATCGCATTATGTAGGCCTGCTTTATTCTATACACAGCTTTTGTTTCATGTCGTTGACAAGGTCTTCCACAAAAGCAAGCTGCCATGCCATTGCGAGCATGGATCTGATATGTGGTTAGCCTCACTGGCACGCTTAATTGAGGTGACTGCAGCGTTACAAACTACCTGCTTGCCAGAAGCTTATACCTCCTTGCTTAACTGGATTCAATAAAAGAAGTACAGGGACTAATCCGCGATTATGTGGTCAACAAAGTAAAAAGCTGATTCCCTGGTTTTATTGAGGCAATGCCAAGCAGATTGAGTACGTGACTGACAGACATGTAGATCCGCAGTGCACATCCCATTCAAAATTATTTACCTATCGATCCGTGGATTACTTTATAGAAACCGGATTTTACGAGCGCCTAAATAATATGCCTGTAGCATCAAGGAATACGAACAATATCTAATCATTGATAAAATAGTGCAGCGATGATGCAGAAACAACACATACCAAGTTAAGTCTGTGAATGTTCTCAGTCATCAAGGTAAAGTAACACATACCAAGCAAACAAAAGCGGGCTACTTACGATGAGAAATGTATTGATACATTTAACCAAGGTATTAACTATCAACCGTAGAATAGATCGCCGATGCGAGGGTAAAAATTAATTTTTTTTAAAAGGGAAAGGATTTAAACAAAAAAGGGGACCCACAATAAAATCGCAAATACACAGTAAAAAAATTGTATAGTAAGGATAATCATTGAACAATTAACCATCACAAAATAAGTCAAGTAATATGATCTATATTTTGACGAGCTTGCAACCAAAAGGCGCTAAATCCATCATTTTTCAATGGATTTGAGAAATGAGGGAATTAGCTCCTTTTGGAAGCAAGCTCTTCATGAAATATTTGATTCTACACGCGGCGTGACTCGTCATATTTGACGGGACCAGACCAAAAACGTACACATTGGTACATGGTACCTCCTACTGGAACTCCATTCATGCAAGTGCAGTTAAGTGCACCGTTCACAGCATATTAAAGAACGAGGGTTGGCAGGGGTCAGCAGTGGGGGCACACCGGGTTTCATGAGCTTACAAGCCCCCCCCCCCCCCCCCGAAAAAAAAAAATCGTCAGCCCAAAAACATAACCTTACCGCGCTCATACTTCAAGATCTCTATTTCTTTTTAATGCCACTTTCGTACTTGCGGGTTAAAAAAAAGTGGACCGAAAGTGATGACATATTATGTATTCCTTTGTATGGTGCACAAAAAGTGAAGGGGAGGGGGGGGGGGGGCGAGCCCCCCCCCCCCCGCCCCCGGTTCCGCCGGTTATGTATGAAAATAATAAAAGGGCGTATAGAGGATATTAGGAATTTCGCAAAGGGGGTGCCTTTACAAAATTAAAGGGGGCGGGGCGCACGCGCCCCCTGTTTTTTTTTTAATCTATTCTGTTTTAATGATAAGCAAGGGGGGGGGGGGGGCGGGGGACACGCCCGGTGCACGCCCGGTGGATCCGCCACAGCGTATAGGACATGTGAAACAGAGTGTCAGGAGAAAAGAAGACTTGCATTGTATTGTAAATTACTAATGATCGGACAGTTTCAATTCTTGGCATTGATGAGGAAATGGATCTAAAAATCACTGAGCGTCACGGTCTCCGTTACCCACTCTGCAAGTAATATCTGTCTTGCGGACAGAGAAGTTAAAAAGACAGTTTGTTCCCTGACAGATTTTAGAAGCTTGTCGTATTGTTTACCCAAATAGATTCATGAATAAAGCAGAATGGTTAATGGGAAGGCATCCTTAACCATTTGGCCAATCTGTTCGTCGAACAGAAGTCTTTCGCCCATGATGTATCCTATCAACATATCCTTGTTCGAAAACAATTTTGGCTATTCTATAGAACTTTGGAGAAGCCTCGTGACAACGTGGATATGGGAGTCACATTACTACTATGCAACCAAGCTAGTCTTCAGGAAATGAAAAGTTGGCTTGAACACAGCCCCTGAGGGGTTGTATTTTGTTTTGATGTTCTATACATTTCTATCTGTGCATTATGTGAGCAGGGCCCCTTGGGAGATCATTTTACCAACTGATGGTCCAACCATACTAACTAAAAGACTGAAGTATAGATAAATAGATAGATAGGCAATCTAATGAATAAATTAATGAATTAATGTGTAAACAAACAAATAAATAAATAGGTAGATAAACAAATAGATAAATAATTACATAAATTAATCATAAAGGAATCGTTTCAAACACTGATACACCGGGGAAATTTCCGAAAGGTGCTTTGGCACGTGTCCTGAAACCTTTGTTAGTCAACAGATAGATGGCGCCATTCCACCATCTCGTCGAGAGTTCAATGAACCCAAACACTACGAAGAGGCAGGATGCCAGTCTAGGGGGAATGACCAGAGTGCCGACAAGCCAAGTGCACATTCCCAGGTAGGAGCAGCCAGTGATGACGATGACGGTCCTGACTCCCCTCGCCATGGCAACGGACGGTGGTGCGATCGGGGATGCGTCATGCGTCTGAAGCCCAATGTTCTAGATCCAAGATGTAGTTAAAGGGCTCGTATAATGGTGAAATAATGAGAAACCTCTTATGAAATATGAAAGAACATGTGATTCCAATAGGAATTCAACGTTTATTTGATGAAAATTGGTTATGAAATGGCTAAGATACCCAAAACAGAGGAATACTAATAAAATGTGGGACCCACACTTTTTACGATCCTTCCTTTGTTTTTGAATGTCTCAGCCATTTCAAAAACCGATTTTCATCAGATAAACTTTGAATTCCTCTTAGAATGGCATGCTCTGTACCATTTCATAAGTGGTTTCTTGGTATTTCACAAAAAGTTAAAAGCCAAATCCTCAGCTCCACTAATACTGTACCATCCCTTTAATGTGGACAAAATCGATTTGGAAAAAAAAAAAAGTTACAGAACAGCACTGCTGAGTACAGACCTGAGTATAAACTTACACAGTAAGCCAGCTAAAATATCATCTTTGATAATTTCTTCCAGTTATATAAGGTTTTAGAATCAACACATTGCTATTCACAGTACAGCAGTATGCCTTTAGATGAACAGTAACTATATACACAATATGAAAAAAGAGGATCATTCATATAATTACGGCATTAAGTCATTGTCCATTAACTCACTCATCAACTGTGCATCCGTTCCATTATATGACCATCACATAGAACATACGTCTACGGACTAACACCGTTATGAAGACATCCCTATCATCATTTCAAATTGATATGAATAAATAGGCGATGACCTTTCCATCTAGGCATAGGCATGTATATACAGTGGCGTATCTAGGGAAAACGGCGCCCGGGGCAAGCGCGAAAATTGCGCCCCTAATTTCTAAAAAAGTGTTCAACCCAAACCCCATCCCGGTAGGGACCTTAAAAATCAAGTGCACATGATATGCTTTTTCAAGCACTTAAAAGGGGTATTTTGAGAGTGATTTAAATGTAATGAATTTTGATAAATTTTTGCGAGCGAGCGCAGCGAGCGAGCCGAAAATTTTTGCATTTCAGCTTACAAAACATGGACTTCTTGTCATTTTTTGCTTATCAAATCTTACAATTCTAATCAAGATATAGTGACGGCCTGATAGATAACGATTTATACCAACAAACTGAGGACTTTAAAAAAAACTCTAAATTAGTACGCGCGAGTGAGCCGAATTTGTATATTTCCGCGTCATCATCACGTTTTGTTCTTATCACTTTTTTTTGTATATAAATTTTGGCGAGCGAGCGCAGCGAGCGAGCCGAAAATTTTTGTATTTCAACTTACAAAACATGGAATTCTTGTCATTTTTTGCTTATTAAATCTTACAATTCTAATCAAGATATAGTGATGACCATATAGATAACGATTTATACCAACAAACTGAGGATTTGAAAAAATACTCTGTTTTATAGTACGAGCGAGTGAGCCGAAATTTGTATATTTCCGCGTTATGATTACGTTTTGTTCTTATCTTTTTTGACTTGTTTTTTTTTGGCCCCCCCCCCCCCCCCCCGTGTGTTCGAAACCGTTGGCGTCCTCTTGATCCAATCGGCGATCGCTTCAGAACGAATGAAATTGCAGCCGCTGCTCCGAGTAACATTTTTCCTGCTAAATATAAAATGACATGTGTGAACACAATAGACATTGGTCATTTTGTCCGCGTCATCGTCACGTTTTTGTTTTTGTTTTTTGATAAATTTTGGCGAGCGAGCGCAGCGAGCGAGCGAGCCGAAAATTTTTGTATTTCAGCTTACAAAACATGGAACTCTTGTCATTTTTTGCTTATTAAATCTTAAAATTCTAATCAAGATATAGTGACGGCCGTAGAGATAACGATTTATACCAACAAACTGAGAACTTGAAAAAATACTCTAAACCGTACGAGCGAGTAAGCCGAAATTTGTATATTTCCGCGTCATCATTACGTTAGATCTTATCTTGTTTGAGTTGGGGTTTTTCTGCGCCCCTACCCCCCCCCCCCCATGTTCAAAACCGTTGGCGCCTTCTTTTGATCCAATTGGCGATCGCTTCAGAACGAAAGAAATTGCAGCCGCTGCTCCGTAAAACATTTTGCCTGCTAAATATAAAATGACATGTGTGAACACAATAGACATTGTCATTTTGTCCGCGTCATCATCACGTTTTGTTCTTACCTTCTTTTTTTATATAAATTTTGGCGATCGAGCCGAAAATTTTTGTATTTCAGCTTACAGAACATGGAATTCTTGTGTGAACACAATAAACATGGTCATTTTGTCCGCATCATCATCATGTTTTGTTTTTATCTTGTTTGATTTGGTTTTCTGCCCCCCCCCCCCCCCTTTCCGGGCGATTTTTTTTTTCTTCTTCTTCTTTTCTTTTTTTTTTTTCTTCTTTTTTTCTTTTTTTTTTTTTCGTTTTCTGCGCCCCCTAGGAGTGGCGCCCGGGGCACGTGCCCCCCTTGCCCCCCCTAGATACGCCACTGTGTATATAGTGATAGTGTAGTGTTAACAAAAATTGGATGGAAAAGGGGGTGAGACGGGGAGGAGATAGTATACGTTGATATTATATATCATAACATACGTTATTTCCTTTGCAAATGAAAGCATGTGATAAACAATCCTATAGGTTACTACCTGCTCACAGGCAGGTAAGTACAAGGAAAGAAATACAGTGGACCCGGTCCATCACACCACAATTGGCAGTTACACAAATATATACATGTTTACAAGTACATTTAGACACAAACATAATACATGAACAACTGTTTCAGGACGAAAAGAAAAGAAAACATAAAAAATGAACTTATATCAGCATACATTTAACTTAAGAAACACAAAAATAACTCTAATCATTCGTTCAATTATACGAATCTACCGAAATTTACAACCAATAAATTGCATTAAATCCACCCAATATAATCATAATTATTTACATCTAATATTAGCGAAAAAACCGAAAGAATATAATGATAAATACATATGGATATATATAAATCCTATAAATATACATGAACAACAATACAAAGGGGGAAATCAAAATAGACATAACCGGCTCGTAAATAATTACTGTATAATATAAACATTCCTCTCATCTCCCTGGTATAATTCATAATGATGACGATGATGATGGTGATGATAATGATGATGATGATGATTATGATGATGATGACGATGTTAATGATGATGATGGTGGTGATGATGTTGATGATCATTATGATAGTGGCGATAAAGAAGAGGATGATAAATCTGAGATGCCAGCAAACCATCAATTCTTAACCTTTGCAATCTTAGGATTTGTCTCATTTCAACCCTCTTGAACTTTTGCCTCTGTTTTGCTGTTTCTATTTGGCATATTTAACAGGGGAATATCATTAAAAACAAATATGTTCAATTTTACACACACACACACAAAAATACGCCTTCCTTCTACTTATTGCTAAAATATATTATGTAAAGGCATATAATTCTTTGAGCCTTCTGGAGGAGCTGGGTCATGTGCTCTAGAGATGCCTGAAAAAAAAAAAGTACTGTAAAATCTTAATACAAAATACCAAAAATCAGAAAAAATTCCAGTTATGAAAACTCCCCCAAATACGATACATAAAACAAAACATCACTTAACTATTATTATCTCTGACAATTTATCCCAAAAATAATTCATCAAAATTTAAAATACGTTTTCTTTTTCACACTACCTGTACAATACAAAATCCATTTATTATTTATTATACAGATAAGATATAAAACACATTTATAACAGAATAATATACTGATATGAAACGCAAAATGTGCAATACGGATGAGGAGTATAGAACATTGATGATAATCAATATCATTGACCTGTAATGATCAATCTATGTAATACTCGCCCCCCCCCCAAAAAAAACCCAAAAACTAAAACATGCGAATATAAGGCCTGCATAGGTCCGCATATGGGCCCGCTTGTGTGTGTATGTGTATGCGTTTTATGTGTTTACAATCATGTGTGAATGTGAGAGATGAGTGTGAATGTGAGAGATGAGTGTGCATGGTGTATGTGCATGTGTGTGTGTGTGTGTGTGTGTGTGCGTGTGTTTGTGTGTGAGTATGGGTGTGCGTATTATTTTATGGGTGTTTATGTATGTGTGTGTATATAGAAGTAGTTAGAAACACGAAGAATCTTCAGTTGCAGGCTGGAGATATGCCGCCTTTGTCCAAGAGGGTTCGTTACGTGCATTATAAATGGCAAACGAAGTAAGAATAGCAAATTTCGAAATGGTTCTTATTATGTTCCCGAGTTCTTCGGGTGACACAAACTTGAACAGCTTAGTGAGTTGACGTTTGTTTTCCTTGGTCACCAGTCCCCTGGATCCTACCTCGAAACAGATTAGTTCACATGAGAGAGTATCCTTGGTTTTCAATGTCGAGCACCAATGAGGCGTATTTTTCAGATTTTCTGTTGTGAGCGGAGTAAATATTTGATTCAAAAGGGACGGTGAGCTCGCCAATTACTACTGATTTGCTACTTTGATTGACTAAGACTATGTCTGGTCTTTCTGAGGTGGGTGTGAGATCAGACGGGACCGTACCTCCATTGATGTCATGCCCCGGGAGGTCTGCATGACAGATAACTTTGTCTGGCTTCACTCTGCCTATGAAAGAGACCAAGTACTGCAAGATGCTATCATGTCGATAATTGGACCTACCCTGTTCCAGCGCACTTTTGCAATTATTGAGAATGTGCAACAGGATTTCGTGGTTTCCGCATAATGTGCAGCGGGTGTTTAGCCTTTTGCCCCATCTGCTGAGGTTGTCTGCCGTTGGGAGGGCGTTGATAGCCGCACGAGTTATAAAGCTCAACACGCCCTTAGGGAGGTTGAATATGAGTGATCTCCATGTAAGGTCACCCTTTTCTAACTCCACCAACTTCAGAAAGTCACCTTGAAAGACCAAAGGAGCGACTTTAGATCTCCAATAATCTTTCTGTTTCTCTTTGAGTATTCCCTTGATCTTAGTCTTCGTCTTTTCGATGGTTACATCTTGTGTTTGATGTATTTAACTTTCACAGATTGCAGCATTACATAATGACATTTTCTTTGACCATTCTGACTCCCGTGATACTTTGTTATCCAGAACATTTTGAACCTTACTGTCAGCTCCCAAACGGGAGGATGCATGTGCTAGTACATGACAGTCTTTGTACAACTCAGATATGGTTTTGAATTGGAGACCATCTCAGCTGTGGAGAATAGCCGGGGTTGCGCCGTGTGTTGGTATCTTCAGCCATAATTTTAGTTGCTTAGTTACCATTCCATCAAGTTCATAACTGGGTGTTTGTCATATTATGTACAGTAAGGGCATAACGCAAAGAAGGCAAAGAGTACCTGGTTAGCACGGCTACTTTGTATTCATTTCGGACATGACTTTCATCAACATTGTTCAAGATATGTGGCAGTTTCTCTTTAATAAACATGAAAGCGTCGCTAGATTCATCCAAAATGATAACAATGAGCCCAAGAACTTTTCAGATTTTTCTTTCACATTATGAATTGGAGTGCCATTAATCAAAAACTCGACATCGCATGGCGATCCACGACAGATCGAAAAAGAACAGCATTTGGATTGCTTCAGAGTTAAATTCATACTACCAGTTAAAGAAGCAATTTCATTCATCACACGTTGATGCTTACGTTTATGACCTGTGATTAGATTGAAATCATCTGCGAATGGCACACTGATAATAATATCGTGTTCCGTTCATGTTGTAACTAAACTTATCTTCTACTGACTGAAGTTAATTGAGGATAGGATTAAATACCAGCAGGAATATGATGGGGGACAGGGGATCACCTTGGAACACACCGCTGTGAAACTCAAACTTAGAGGTCGACCACTGGGGTCCCCGTATCTCCCCGTCAAGTCTCAAGTACAGGTTTTTGACATAGGTTCTGAGTTCAATAGGGAAGGAGTAGTATTCAAGAACATAATGGATGAGATCATGCTCTATTGACCCAAACGCATCCTGGAGATCGAAGAATGTTATATGACGAGTTTTGTTCTTAGCCTTTGCATGACTGAGGAGTTCATGGAGGACTTGGTTATTCTCAATACAACCGCTGACACCTCTCAAGAAAGCCTTCTGCATATAGTAGGGTTGGTAAGACCATTTTGGATGGCAAAGTTTTCGACCCTCTCCGCAAGTATTTGGTGGTGTAGCTTGCCAACGCACGACGTAAGAGCTATGATCCTAAAGTTCTTGGGGTCGTCAGTCGAACCGGAGTTGTGAATAAGGGACACAATGGAGCTCGACTAGTCAAGAGGAGGATCTGCGGTCCGCAGAAGTTTCGTGAACAGCGTTGCCAGATAGTGGTGCGAGCTAGGTAGCTTTCGCAACATCCCATACATTATCCCGTCATTACCTGGGGCAGACGTAGGTTTTTTTCTTTTCAGAATACACATGATATCTTTGGGTTTAATTGGACTGAGGTCAAAAGATCTGGTGTCCACATCAATGTATGGGAACCATGATAATTTTGCTCTGTCGATGGGATTGCCTGTAGAATATGCGTTTACAAAATAACGGTCAGCAGTTTCTCTTGTGAAAGACGGTTTAGAGGAGGGTTTCTCTAGGCATCCTGATGAGCATTTCTTGGCAAAGTTTCAAAAATCTCTCACATTCAACTTTTCTTGACGTCTGGCTTTAGACTCTTTTCTTTTGTCCCTCTCAATTCTCTTCAGATGGCTATGGGCCTTGACTGCTTGTCTGAAGAGTTTCCTATCTTCTTCAGTCGCATTTTTTCCATATGCCTTTTTTCTAAGTTTATTATTTAGCTTGGTAACATCTTGCAGTGTTTTTGATGGAAATTTTGAATAAAATTTCGTCTCGTCAAGAGTACAGTCGGGATGGTTTGGCAAAATCTCTGTCAAAATGTCAACAAAATGTTTACAAGCTTCTTTCGGACTAATAGCGTCGATGGCTAACTCTTGATGAATAGTGGCTATTCGCGCTTTTAAATCGGAGTCTAGTCGCTTCTAGTTCATCAGCATCTAAGTTCGGAATGTTGAACTTTGAGCGACAGTGACCCGATTTAACGCCGAGTGTGAGTAGGGCACTTACAATCAGGATTAAGGGAATCTGGGCCATGATGAATAGAACACTTCCTTGGATAGAAGAATGAGACTTTCCCATACACAGGGTTCCGTCGGCAGTGTTTGGCAGTATGTGAATATACAGCAATAAGAAATGTAAGTCTTACGAGTGGGACTAGGCAAATGGATCCAATACAGTACAAGAATTTTAGAACAAAATTTGTCACTTAATATTCCTTAGATGCAAATGAATAAAAATAACTTTCTCTTATTGTACCTTGTAATGAACATGCACTTATACTTTCTGTACAATTCATATTTGCTTCCGTTGGAGATCGAAACATGAATGAATGAATCAAAGGAATGAATGAGCATTATGATAATTATGTCAGGCGTTTCAGTGGAGCACCCCAATTTACATTCTCATTATCTGACCGTTCTATTTGAATGACACCAACGACATTCTACAATACTGTTCGTAAGCATAGCTATATATAGTTAAAGTGAAAACACTGCGTACATTAAATCGATATATTCGTGATAAGGACGTGAATATTGGTTGATCTGAATGTGTGCGACTTTAAGATGGCGACTGGCTAGAAGGCTCTCAAGGGAGTGAAGAGTGAGCTCATGGGCTGTGATGACTCGTGGATGTCGAACTCGTGACGTGCACCCACATAGTTTGTGTCACAAAATTAGTGATTATTATACTGACGTGGGCGCTAGTCTCATGGACACGCATCTGACGTTCCTTAATGATAAGGTTTGTCCAAGTTACTCGGGGACAATGTTCGAAAAACGGGAAAATCGTATGCCAAATTACGATAACCTGCCAAAATATTGCTTTCTCTTGTAAAGTACGTGCATTTCGCAAATAAATGTTTGAGCAATGATTTCCCAATACACTATACAACTGCGCATGCATTAGCTTTTTTCTTGATGTGAGAGAAGTATTATCTTCTGCGCATGTGTACTTATTAGATTTCTCAGATTTATTCAAATTTATGAATGTTTCGTTCCCGGGAACATAGAAATGAGCTATCCCATTTACATACCCTTCTTATATAGATGAAATCCAACTGCTGGAATCCAGTTTGCATAACGTATTACTTAATTGTTGCTATATCGGACAAGCCCCGGACAAGCTTCCGAGTTGCCACGAACAACCTCTGGGTCTATACATGCATGAATTTTGAATACATTGTTTTGCACGGCTTGCTTTGTGCTTTACAGCCAGACTAGTGTTTCTATCAATAGTTTGACGGAGAATCTATCTATCTATCTATATATGAATATATACATTTGATACGCAGAGATTTTACGTATGAATTTGCTCCACGATGAAAGAAAAAATAATGATAATGCGTTTTTGGCAAATTATAGGTTTGTGTGACTCAAATTTTCGGCGTCCCTTCTTCAGGCATAGGACGCCGAAAATTTGAGTCATCTAGAGCAATACTTTTATTGGCCAAAATACTTCACGATCACAACCAGTATATTATGTATATATATATATATATATACATATATATATATATATATATATATATATATAAATATATAATGTACATATACATAACGTCATGAATGTCTCTGTTTAGAAAGGCGTTTGAGATATCTACACTTCTCTGTTTTCAAGGCTCAATGCGGAACTCGTTGGACTATTAATGATCATGTAACAAAACTGACACATATCAGATTTTGCGCTCTGAATATGATATTCAACAATAACATTAATCAGCCGTTATTGTAATGGAAAACGCCTCGTTTTATTGGACCAGTATTTGTCCTTTCTATTTTTGTTAAACACACTTGTTTGGTTAAACCACACCAAAACAATGATAAAAGTGTGTACCAAGGTGCGAAAATTGGACCTCTTGAAGAAAGAAAAGAAGAAGAAGGGTGGTTTCTGCTTGCAGTATAGCATTACCGATATTTTATAGTCATACAACACATGCGTTTGCAGGGTAATCTGTCATGTTATAACACATGCCTAACTGTTACAATGGCGAGACTATAATACACTAAACAATTCGAGTAATGATTCTACGAATTACGGCAACATCAGCTTAAGCTGGTCAAATTATAAAATCAATCCAATTTCCTCGACGTGATCAAAATAATGTCAAGTCGACATAGCTTTATAGAGTTGCACTGAGAAATGTGTTACAAAGAATACATTTTCAAGCTTAATTAAAAGGTAATTAAATGTTTGATGCATCTCGGTATAAAGAGAAGATAGAGAGTTATATATTAAAGTTTCCATGCTCATTTATAATGAAATATGACGATCATGGTGATGATAAACTCGCGCGTGACAAATTAATGATGTTCTTTTCAGTGTCCAGTTATTGTATACAGACCCTTGACTTTGCATTTTTGGAGTATTCTAGCCCTGACAAGGTATTAATTTGTTTTTCAAGTCTTTTCTTTCTCTTGATGTCGTATATTAGGCCTATACGACAGTCGTGATAAGCTATAGTGGGAGAGGCTCAACAACGCTCCAATGCCATCATCGGAGGGTCTCGGATAGAGCTACATCATGTAGTAAAGCTGGCGCTCGTTGCAGCCGCGGTAAGGATTTGCTTCTCTGTCTCACAAGATGAGCAGTGTTACTGATGAAAGCTCGATCTGGGAACTTGGTCTCGGGTGGGCTGAATGGTCTCAGTGGTATAGTCGAAAAAGGCTATCAGTATATCTCACATACGTTGGCATCGATGCCACAGTTAAGGAGTTCCTTGTTTTATATTGTCGTCTCAGCCGCCCTCAGGTATATACTTATACTAGACAAAATAGATTCCTTGCAATATATAGGAAGGAGTAAACGATATTGTAAACAATCCAGGAAAAAACCAAAGACAAACAAACAAACAAACAAACAAGCAAGCAAGCAAGCAAGTGGAATCGAAATTTGCCAGAAATATGGTGTTGACAAGGAATACAAAAATAGGACAATCATCGCAAAACCAAGAGAGCAACACTTAAGGCTCGTCTCCGCTGACTGCTATAGAACAAGATGATTTTGGTTTGGTCACTTAAATCACTGTGAGAGAACTCGGTTATTTATGATAAAAATAGAATCAGTTGGCTGAGTAAGGCTTTAAGAAGAGATAGAGAACAGTAACTATATAGGCCTATGCCAATGCTTTCAAAATAATTGCAAAATCCTGGTACCTTCCCCTTATATTAGCTTGTAATTACTCCTTCTTTAGATGGGAAGAAAACACCTGTTCATTAACAACTTCTATACGAGGATTTTTTTGTTGGCAAAAGGAGCTAACTCCATTCTTGTTATAAGTAGAGATATCTATGTTTGAAACTGACCACTAAAGAATAAAGAAAATGATAAGAAAATACAGGATATTTGTAATCATAACTTCTAGAATATTCCTCGTTTTGTCACAAGTGAGATATTATAATGAAAAGATTTAATTTTGCTCTATATCTCAGTGATGATGGACTTACAATATATACTTTGAAATGTTTGAAAACGGCGCTTAGCTCATATCGCAATGAAACTCCTCAATAGAAACTTGTAGTAGTTTATACTGACATTAAACGTTAAGCTACTGAACAAATATACGTTGATCAATTTAGTTCAATTCAATTCAATCTTTATTTCCGATTCAATATACAGTATAGATAAAAAATACAAGTAAATATGAACACATTGTGCAAAGGTGCAGAAATACAAACAAAAACAATGAAAACATTGACAAAACCGGAAAGTATTATGAAAAAAATAAGGAAAACAGATAGAATATAGGTACAATAAAAACAAAAGCTCATTGACACTGTGTATGTGGTTAACCAGAAAATGGTATGCGCGTAGAAAGCCAGAATAGGCTTGTTATGTTGCACATACCCCGTAATATAATCGTTATAAAAACTAACTCGAATGCTAATATGATATGTATACCTAAAATCAATAACAGCAATGGATATACTTTCTATATACAACATACAAATAAAAAGAAGACTAATTATCCATATCCAAAAATCAATACTTACTAATCAACATCTTCTTATACTGTCTTTTAAAAGTATTATTAAATTGCACATTAAGTTTGCTCAAATCTAGCGTGTTCCAAAGAACAGGACCAGTATGACGTAACGAGTATTTACATTTGTCAGTTAAAAAACGCCATCGATGAAAATGAGTTGA
The DNA here is from genome assembly GCF_040938485.1 of Diadema antillarum. Classification (NCBI taxonomy): domain Eukaryota; kingdom Metazoa; phylum Echinodermata; class Echinoidea; order Diadematoida; family Diadematidae; genus Diadema; species Diadema antillarum. The sequence continues at coordinate 13,971,848 of NW_027270960.1, forward strand.
GGATCTCGTATAATAATTATGTACATCAGAGTTCAAAGAAAACATATTTTGTATATAAGGCGAAAGAGTTTTTGCATGATAACGTTGCATAAAAGAACATATTTGCATTTTATTCACATCTTGCAATTTAAGGGTGTATAATAGTTTAAAAAGTTTAGATGTTGGAGCTCTATAATCTGATTTTGTACTAATTCGAATTGCTTTCTTTTGAAGTAAGAGAAGTCTTTGTGTTTGGCAAGAATACGTATTTCCCCAGATAGAATTACAGTAAGATAGAACAGATAAAATATAAGCATTATAAAGAGTGAACAAAATATAACCTGGCACATCATATTTCAGTCGATTTAAGATGCCAATAAAACGAGAAATTTTTGTACATACAAAATCAATATGATCATTCCAACTCAACTTACTATTCAGTACAATACCTAAAAAATTTACAGATTCATAAAATTTCAAACGAGTTTCACCAATTTTCAAAATTATATAATGATCAATTTAGTGGTATGTTTTCTACGAAGAGACGGGGAGAAAACACTTACAGAAAGTCCAACTGATATAACGTTCAAATTGTTACCAATAAAAAATAACCTTCATCAGTTAAATGGTATATTTCCTAATAGTTACGAAAGACTAATTAAAGGTCAATTATATCCAGTGTCGTCTCAATCTTAAAGTTGAAGGTACTAAATGACAAAAAAAAAATGTTAAGCCCAGTTTTATAGACAAGTGCGAATGTGAGCAACTGATTCATTCGATAAACTCAAGGCAACAAGAAGAAAGATGAAAAATCAGAAAGAGCAACGACTCTCACATATTACCATTAGGCCCTACACTGTATACCAGCAAGATGTTGGTGGTCGAAATAGTCAAGTATAGATTAACCATTGTGACCACACTACCATGATTCTGGGTATTATCGATCAAACGATATATATATAGAATGACAAAATGATACACTAGTTATATACCCAGATGAGACTTTATTTCAGTACCGTTCGTGCTCTCTATTATATTCTTTGAACCAGAATAACTTGCCAAGTAGGACTATATTATACTAATGTTATTGAACCATTGCCTTGGATGTATACATGCATAATGATATAGCAGAAACCCTGTTATGACTTTTCTTCCATACAATTATCACAAAATCTCAGTGTAACAATGACTAAATAATATCAATATCCCTCTCTTTTGCATGTCAAGATTACTGTATCTTACTTACATGATATCGATTGCAACTTTCGTTTATTGTATATAGAGACAATTTTATGAATATTTTTTTGTTGTTGCAAAAAGTCGAAACATGCAGTTGTTACTAGAATCCAGAATTCTGTCCAATTCATCACCAAAGCAATATAAAAACAAAAGCTGCACTAAAACTTTCAGAATTCAATATGCAAACGAGAGACTGGGCCTGAAGTGGACACACAATGGGATAGTCACCACCGCTCATAGCAAGTTTGATCCTGCTCTATGAATTGAATAGTATGTACGCCCATGATTTTTAAAAAAAATATTTTCTATCATGGCTACTACTAAAACACTGATCAATTCAGTGCTTACAATACGTCGATGTATATAGGGCAATTTGTCAATCAGCTGCAAGTTTGATCTTGTACACGTGTAGGGGCAGTGAAGTGACAGTGCTTGAATGGCCAGCATGCACATCAGGTATAGGCCCTATTCAACTTATCTTAGATTCTAAAAGATGATTGTCAGATTGAGCTTTGATACTCAATGTGTTGCTTTCGCAGACTGCTATCTTATGCTCTTAACTCTCTTTCGATTTTATTCATATAGGACTACCTACATGAGGGCCGCGGATTTTTTTCTAGTGTATCTTTTAATTTTTAAAGCGCCATCGATGAGCGCCGAAAAGTGGACCTGCGCGCTATATACACAAGTAGTCACTATTATGATTGTCATTATTATTAATATCATTAATATTGTTATTAGTATTTTCATCATTATCATTATTATCATTATTATTATTATTATTATCATCATCATCATCATTATAATTAATATTATTATCATTAATATTATTATTGCTATTATCATTATTATTATTTTTATCATTATTAATGGTTTTTGGGAGGGGAGTGGTAAATACGGTAAGAGGCTGATGGTCGATGGTAAGAATAACGGGAAGAATATGTACTTAAGGACGGAAACTTCGGAAAATGTGGATGTTGTTATTTTATTTGTTCTTTTTTTTTCAACAGACCCCCTAAATAGTGTGTGTGGGTGATGTGCGTGGGGTGGGAGCAGCTGTAGGCCTATGGTGGGGAGGGTCAGGGGACACTTCATGAAGCATTAATTTTGTCTGCCAAATTGGTGGGACAAAATTTAATTTGCTCTCAGCCAATCAGATGCAAGGATTTCAGTAGCTTACTTTGACATTTTGTCAGAAAAAGATATCTGAAAAAATGCTTCATGAAATGTTTGTAATATAGGCTATTGCACTCATTATTGAATGTACACAGACTCACAGACATGCCTTTTTCCTTCCTCTCAAATCGAGTTCAAACATATTATTAAATAAAGCTTTTCTACTTTTCAATGGAATAATCTAATGCGAGTACCGTGGTGTTGCATCAGGTGACAGGACAAACAGGTCTGAATCACAGGCGGCTATTGAAGTGAAACTTAACACTATGATACGTGGTTGTGCAAATTTCATCTTCTATTGATGTTGTTATGGTAACAGTGTACACATTGATTGTCAGTTGAGTTTACTTTCTCAGCGTTTAATGGGGTATTAATCACATTGAGTGATAGTTTTAGTTTTGATTTGTGCGCATGTGCTTCATTGTTACGCTGACGAAGATGATTATGTAAGAGGTCAAAGGTTTAGGGTTTTGGGTCGGGTGGATATCCAGGAATCTGCAAGATTTATGTTGAAGTTGTATCTTTTTTTTCAGTTTCTGAAATCAGTTAATATATGAATATATTCATAAATGAAGTAAATGGTTGGATGATTTTATTGGAATTGTATATATATTGTTTTTCATGTTTTCAAGTTTGATATGGGCCATATTGTGTTAAGGCGTTGAGTGATAATTTTTTAGTTTTGAATGATTGTTAAATGTTTCTAAGGGGCAACATGTGTGGGTTCACATGCCTACGGGCAATATTTAATGTAAAAAATTACTTTTGTGTGCCCTGACCTTCATGTAGTCTCCATTCATTTCATTTTCATTTTGTGTAACGTGTACATGTAGGCCTACAGTGTATCCTTCGTAATGTTCATTCTGGTTTTTGTTTCATGTTTGTAATGTTTATGATAATGTATCCTATATTCTTTACCTGGTCGAATGAATAATAATAATAATGATGATAATAATAATAATAATAATAATAATAATAATAATACTACTACTACTACTAATAATAACAATAATATCAACTAGAACCGGAATTTGTCAACACTGACAAATTAGGTGATCCGATCTCTTCGAAAATCAATGATTTGAGTCCTGATCCCAATAGGCATGACCGTAAAGGTTTCATCTCTGGTTATGGACATTGGCCGTGTGATGTATGGATTCTCATTTAGGAAAAAGGGAGTCGGGTTTGCCATCTTTGGTACCATATTCCGTATACACTATAACGAAGATACAGAATAAAGTATATTTGACCATTGACCTCACTTTGCACAGCCAAGATGGCACCTGAGAAAGAAATGGTTATTTTGTGAAATGATCCTGGTAACGTGGTCTTTGTGTGTGCAAAATATTGGAAAGATAGGACATGTATTCACCAAGATACAGGATGATACATTTATGACCTTTGACCCTAGTTTACCTACCTAAGATGGTGTTCGATCAAGTAGTTGTTACCTTATAAAATAATGTACGTCACATGAGCTAAACATGTGCAAAATATGGGGGTACTAGGGAATGTCTTTCATGTGTTATTGCAAAGAAATTTGCAAAAAGAAAGAAATATGAAAATACATCGAAGGTAAGCTTTAATTTAAGCGAAGTTTTTCGACGTGATTTCGACGTCGTATGAAAAAAAACCCCGGAGGACACATTACCGATAGCGCAAAGTCTCAGCTAACACATATTAAAATCTTGGAGAAATTCACCGTAGGATAAGTTAGATAGTGTTCGATAAAGACAGTCATGTTAATTTTCATTTCAAGAAAAACTGCACTCCTATAGAGATAACTCGCAAATGGGTCAAATTTGACAAGGTTACCTTCAATCTATTTTTACGAGGTGAAGACTTCATCCAGCGAAATTTTTGATAGATTAAAACTGATAGAGTATTAAATTAGCTACAGCATACTGAAATCTGGGTGAAAATTGGCCAAGGATAAGTGAGATACGCTCGAGTAAACTTGAAATTTGATGACGTCATTTTGAAAATTTACTTTTTTTACTTTATTAAGAAATTTGATATCTTTTCATCATTTTTCCAGCATTGCCAACCCATGGAATGACATGTACAACTCATCAGCTTTCAAAATATGTAAAGAAAATGGGGGGTCATCATCCATCCTGGCGAGTAAATTCGGATTTAAAATTGGCGGTTTTTTGGCATTGTTGCACTGTATATCGCCATTGACGCGCGCGCGGATTTTCAACTTTGACGGGCCCGTATGACGTCATATTGGGTCGGATTGACTTGAAACTTGGTAGAAATATTCCTTGAAATTTCAGGCATCCGATCTGTGTAAAAAAAAGTGGAAATTTCTATTGCATATGAGCTGTACGTGCGTATATGCGCGCGCGCGTACGCGTCCGTCCAATTTTTTCAATTTTTCAAAAAATGCTCCAAATGGTCTGAAACGTGTGCAAAAAAAAATTGAGCTCGATTTGAGCATACAAATATTTCAACGCGCACGTACGCGCACGTTTCAAGAGAAAATGTGAATTTTGAGAACATGAGTAGAATGCGCATCAGTTGAAATATATGTGACGTAAATTTCATTGAAAAACTCTGTTCCATTAATGAGATATGATTGAGAATGTGTTTTCATATAATGACGTCATAGTGACGTCACGATCGACCAATCACAATGATACATTAGATTTGTCGTCTTTGGGACATGATACATATATGGTATGAGTTTGAAGTTGATACTATGAGTACTTTGTGAGTACGTAGATACACAACTTTTGTCCAGAAATAAAGAAAGAAAGAAGAAGAAGAAGAACAAAGAATCCGTACAGATACAGAAGGTGATCCGAGAGGATACTCGGATCACCTAATAACACAAACAGGGAAAAAGGACAGGGCCGGCGCAGTGTTTTCAAAAGCGTGGGGGCCCGCTTCCGGATTTCATGAGCTAACCAAAGAGTTCTGTGGAGCTAACAAGCAAAAGAAAAAGGTCCTCAGCTCATCTCTCCCCGTCCACTTCCGGGTTTCTTCAGCTGACAAGCAAAAAAAAAAAAAAAAAAAAAAAAAAAAAGATCCTCAGCTCATTCTCTTCTTCTTCTTCTTCTTCTGATTAAGTCTGCCTCCTTCAATAGACTGAAGATTCTTGCAGACTGGTGCTATTTACATTATGATACAATTTATTGACAGATATTTACAAGTACATAGAAAATTTGACGAAAATACTAGCCACTGTATTCTCTCCCCTCCCATTTCCGGGTGTTATAAAAAAAAAAAGGTCTTCAGACAATATACATAACCTTACCGCCGCCATACTTCAAGATCTCTATCTATTTCTTTTGTAGTGCCACTTCCGGGTTGAAAAAAGTGTGGGGGCCCAAAGTGATGACACCTTATGTATTCCTTTGTATGGTGCACAAAAAGTGTGGGGGCCCGAGCCCCCACGGCTCCCACGGCTGCGCCGGCCCGCCCTGAAGGATATTTTCACATAAACTAACGGCCTGAGTTGAAGTTTATTAGATCATTGACATGATAAACAAACTTTGTGTCCGAATCTTGTGCGAAGCTCCATATCTACGTAAGATTCCACGCTTCCTTCAAGATTATTCTTACCTAATGACCCTATGAACAGTGTACTAGTATGTGTACTGTTTTTTGCTACTATTTTCTCCCAACACGTGCTTGCAAGTGAATGCTTGCATTTTTTTCACCGGCCGGGGACATGAACCTCTTTGGGTACAGTACCGGTACTAGTGCCACTGGCAAAATGATAACCCGTGCGGTGCTATCATGCTTTGCATGCTCGCTACTACAGTATACTATGGATCCCCGGCCCCGCACTACTGTACACAATCTGACGGGTCCGGGTTTGCGGTACCGGTACAACGGTTTTGCGAAAATTACCAAGCAATTTTGTCCATGGCATTGTAAAGGCTGAAGGTAAGTTGCATGGAAGGTAGACATGAAAAGTGTAGAAACAGTTTCGATAAAGGGTGCTTAACGTTGTTATCTTAAATTTCAAGAGTGCTTCCGCACGAGCTCCCTGGAAAAAAAAAATCAAAAATCAAGGCATTCGTTGCCTCGAACGCTATCAAGCGGTGAATCAGGCCTACTTCCGCCGCACCTCCGGCGCGATATCCTGCATGTCGGTGCTGGAGTCGTTTACACGTGCACTCCTATTGAAACCAAATGCTTTTGAAGTAGGATTAGAACAGTACGTTTGTTTTTTCTTCTTTTAACTTCCTCGCTAGGCAAAGTGGAACATACGTCAATAAAATCCCCGAACATTTCCTGTCAACCACATAGGTCTAGGACCGCGACCACGCAATGGAATACACTAGTAAAATTGGAGGATGCAAAAACTGGAGTGAACACTCGATGTGCGAAAAGTGAATTTGAGAATTGCGCCTTTTGGGTTGAGGATTTTAGCTGCGTGCCATTTGGCACTTGCCTTGTGTGCGCGGGTGTTTTGATATGTGTTCTTCGACTTTACCCAACATAAGGATCGAGGAGCGACTTGTAAATCCACCAGTTTGTCAGTGTTGAGTGTGTTGCTAGGAGCCTGCAACTGGATCTTTGGAACTTTTGAGTGCTAGTTTGTATACCTACAACCTAGTCCGTAACAGCTGCAGTTTCAATGTACTACTAGTACTGGTACTACTAGTACTACTGACTAGTGTTGGCTGTTTCATGCTCTGGCTGGTGTCTTCGGCAGATCAGTTGTGATGCGGGCGGAACTATACTACTTCTCTGATGCACTTAGAAACAAATTTGTGTGATTACACTCCATCATTTGGTACTTGAGATCTTTACTGAAGAAACCATATACCTTATGAATTACTAGTGGCAAGAGTTTTCATTTTGATTCATGGCATAGAACCCGGTCTATCAAATTATGATGTGTTTGTAGAGAAACTAATTAAGTGTGCAAAATGGAGCAAAGTGCCAGCTATTAAAACGTTAGTTTCATTTTGTGCTCGAAGTAGAACAGATGTAGCCTAATATTCCCACAGATGTCAACGTGAGGATCCAGTAACCGCTTTGTGTCAACGTCAAGACATTTGTCGTGAGAACCTGAATTGTTATTAAGTCACAGACGAATGTGCCATTTGTATTTTCTTCTTTGATGTGGAGTTGTCTAAGTCAAGTGGATTGAAATTGTAAAGGCATTCTTTGCCTTTCATTTTCTATTCATTTATTTTTTTCATGCTTTATTTTAATCTCAGGAGAGAAATTTGTGTTGTTTCCTGCTGTCATATTATTTTGAAAGACAGACAGACACAGTTTTTGTACATAAATGCAATGGTCATTTCCCGCCAAGCAAAGAACATTGTGTCTGCAATACATGGTGCTTTCATCAAAAGCCATTATCAGACTCGATTCGAAGACTATTTTGTGTTGATGTGAACAATCCTTGGATTTTGCTTTCTACGTCAAACAGCAAGGCAATCATCTCCACAGAGGTTCTGTTGTTGTAGATAGAACAAATTGACCCGGAGTGACTTGACTCTCATCCATACTACTAGCGCATGAGTGAAAGTGGATTGCTGGTAGCTGGGAAAAGATACCAGTTTGTTCATCTGTCCAAATTATACACTTTGTGCATCAAGTAACATCAACCTGTGGAGGGTTGACAGTGGCCGTGCAGTTTTCACAAGTTTTCCATTGTACTAAACATGGCTCATCACATGAAGGATTGGATTTTTCTTCAGTATTTCTTGTTTATCTTTGGTTTGTTGTCAACAAAATCATCAACAGGTGAGTGCAATTCCTGCCCATTTGCAACTTTTTTAATGCATTTTTGTTTTATTGTTTTGGGTTTTAATATGTACAAATACAAAGTCTTTCACTGATGACAAAACAATCCAATGTTATCTTTACTCTAGCAACAAAATTCTGCCAGAACTTCTTGGAGTTTAAACAACATTTATTGCACTTTAGATATTCGTCGAAATAGAGTGATCTCTATTTTTATTGATTCCCAAACAATGACATTATACATTGTAGTGTATGGATTGTAGCAAATCTCTTCCACTTTGATAAGTTAATGGTACACTTGTCCTAATTATTGGTAAAAATTGTGCTTTGTCCATTATTTTATTTCAAAAAAAAAATGTGTGTAAATTTGCTTACTTTTATTACCCTGAATATCTCATTCTGTGTTTAATTTGCACGAGGCATACAATTGCTAAATACATTATATTCACAAAGCAGTGATATTTCAAGAAAATCCAACTCATTGACACAAACTTTACAATTTTAGGAGACTTTTTGCCCAGGGTATTTGAAGATACCGGTACAATGTACAGGTTACAATGTATGTCTAAGTAGCAATACAGTACTTAACATTTTGTTGACATGTATGCAAAGTATATATTTATGTTTTAGTTTTTTTTTTAAATTCTTTGTTCTTGCTTGATTTTTGCACAATTGTACTTTAAAAACTGGGATGGTTTTTGTACGTGTGCATAAAACTGCATTTCTGTTTCCTGTCCATACTACTGAGTATTTACAAAATATTTTCAAAATATGTGTAAAATAACCTTGTGTTTTTGTCTATTCATAGGTGTTGCCTCAAAAGATCAAATTTCAATATCTTCACATGTTTACATGTTTTTTTTATGCCTCCGCCACGAAGTGGCGCCGGAGGCATTATGTTTTCGGGTTGTCCGTCCGTCCGTCCGTAATGAATTTTGTGGCAAGCGTAACTAAAAAACCTTTTGAGGTATCCTAATGAAACTTGGCATGTATGTGTATTAGGGGGTGAAGTTGTGCCTATCAACTTTTGGGTGCACATGTTCATGGTCAAAGGTCAAGGTCAAATATATAAAATTTCACTATTTCCTCCATATCTAGGCATTGCCTGAAGATATTGTCTTGAAACTGACTGTATACCGGGTACATGTATTACCCAATTGAAATTCTCTGGTGAAAGTTTTGGGTCATGAGGTCAAAGTTCAAAGGTCAAAAGGTCAAGTAGAAATATTAAAATTTCACTTTTTTCTCTGTACCTTGGAAATTGTTCAAGGTATCTTCATGGAACATAGTATATATATACATGTACTGACTGGCAGTGATTATCTAGAGAATTTAGGGTTCATGGGGTCAAAGGTCAGGGGCAACACTGCAAAATTTTACTATTTCCCTCATATTTATGCAATGCCAGCAGGATTATTTTTTCTTACACTTGGTGTAAGCATGTATAACCCAATAGAGATTCTCTGTTAAGTTTTTTTTCTTTTTTTTGCCTCAAAGGTCAAAAAGTCAAAGATCAAGTGAATGTGCTGAACTAACTGTTTCCTCCTTATCTAGGAGATAGTTCAAGTTATTTTGAAACTTATCACATATTTTTGCATGTTCTGCCTGACGGTGATTATCTTAATATGAATTCGAGGGTCAAAGGCCAGATGAAAATGGCAACAATTTACTATTCAATACAGAAACTGCACTTTTTCTCCATACCTTGAAAATTGCTCAGTGCATAAACTTATGAAAGGATCAAAGTCAAGTTAAAGTTCTTAAATCTCCAAATACATGCTCTCCTATTCATCCGATTAAACCTGGGTCAAGGAAGGTGAACATTCAACACATTTGTGACAAACTTGTCATTTTAATATTTTACAAATTTTGTGAAAATGTAATCACACATTGTCCACATGTACTATGTATTAAGAGAACCATGCATTATGGCGGAGGCATACCAGTCGCCATAGCGACATTTCTAGTTTTTTTTTTTTGGTGAGGTTTAAAGCTCCCACAATTCACACAGGGTTATTCCTCACCAGGTTGATATGAAACTATGAAAAGTGAAGGACCACTCTGGAACAAACAAACTTGTTATCAAAGAACTGAACAAAATGTAACAAATCAAAGAGCTTTGTAAACTACAAGTTTCTACTCAGAGCAAAGCTGATGAGTGATGTTCTGCAGCAATTACCTCATAATTACATGTATGTTCTGGTTTCCCTGTGTTATTGATGTGATGCTGTGTCTTTTTTTTCGGATACACATAATATTTAGTACGGTAAGTACATGTACACTGTTCTTTATAGTCTATAGATGTCCTTTGCCATTTCAGTGTTGAAGCTGCTTTCACTTTGCTAATTCAACAGCCACAGCAGAGAAATGTCGTTTATATCAAGCATGCATATACATGTATGTAATCACAGTGTTTGTGGAAGTGTGTCAGGGTTGTTTTATGGGGAATAATCAGAGAGGATATGGCCCTGTGAAGAGAAGGGAAATTATTAACATCAGCAGCACTGAATTAATCTGAAAAACCTGAACGACATTGCAGTCATTTGTGCAAGCTTCAACTGAGTATTCTAATTGCTGTATATGCCGTATTACTGTTACTCATGTTAGATTTTATCCTTTGATCAATGTGTAATAGATTTCATTTGGCTATAATTGTATTTTTATTGTATTACTATTTTTCTGAATAACTTATTTTTTTTTGTGTGTACGAAATTCAATATCTCTAAAAGTGTTGGCTCCTTTTCATTTTTGATACTTGAATTGAACGCAATACAGTGCGTAATTGAAAAAAGAAATCATTCTGTACTGCAGAAACTGCAAAGTTTCCTGTACGAGGAGTGAAGATATTTATTATTCCTTGCTCTTTGATAAAGTTAATGTCCAAAAATGAAAGAAAGAGGAGGAAGAGGGTTCTTTGGGGAAAGTAGTCTGGCACAACTTTTGAGACCAAATTTGCCACGTCTGGACAAGCCATGCCCATTTTTATAATGGCATGTCACCCCAAAATGTTCACAATTTTGTGATTTTGTTTACATTTCCTATGGAAAACAGTGCTCTGTCCGGAAATTCATGAAAACCTCACTACTTTTACTATTCATCACTTTTATTGATTGATTTTATGCTAATTACATATTTATGGTACATAAGTTGTCCATGACGATTTACATTGAAAAAACCCCCAGAAAACAGGGAAAAAAAGAATTACAAAAACAGTAAAATACATAAGAATTCAAATAACTTCTAGAAGTTTTTATCTTGTACAATTGTTGAATTTATGTTAAAACACATATACATTTGTGCAATTGTATGTACGCTCCCCCCCCCCTCCTCAAAAAAAAAAGAAGCTACTCTCAATGATTTTGATTATTGTTTAACAGGCTAAAATAAGATGTTGGGCTTAATTTGCAATGATTGAAATTAGAAGTTGATAAGAACAAAAAATGTGAAGACACGATCTTGTAGATTATGACCTGGCTGGGGGGCAAAATCAGCATACACTTGTAGCTAAAAAAGCCTGGCCTGCTTAGGGCAATTATCATCTCTGTTCACTGACAAAATCTACATGTACACTGTCCAGACGTCTGTGTCAATCAATGAGAAAAGAACGGATAGTGTTTAGTGTACAGAGAAGATATTAAAGGAAACCTCCAGACGATTTTCAGATTACATCTGAGCATCTATAAATTGGTTACAAGTACATGTATTGGGTACCGGGTACATAGAGTTTCAGAATTTACAGTGATCAGGATGAGGAATAAAAATATGTTTTCAAAATTCATAATAAATCACAATGAAACAGGATGATGACATACAGCAACTTCACATAACAATGTACAACACAGTACAATGTTTAATGTGTGCTTTAAGGAAGCAGAACAACAGAAGAAAGCACACACAAATGCTACACAGTTGAACTTGTTAGTAAGCAAGTGATATTATACTGAAATGGCATTGCACATTAATTACTGGACATTGTGAGTCTTCTGTTGTCATCAATGACCTTCCTGTTGGACTGAATCACATTGCTACACCAAAGTGGGCTTGCTAACTTTAAAGCTATAGGTCAAATTTGATTGTATAATCTGAAAGCTGATGGAAAAGCTTGCTTGGATGTTAACCAGTTCCTTGTAGTAACCAGTTATGCCAGGTTTCCATAATGTGAACAAGAGTGTCTGCATTCGTGGCCTAAATTCATGATTACCTGGCTATGCTACATACACACCCCCACAAAAAAAAAAATCAAACAAAAAACAAAACAAAACAATGAAACAGATTTTACAACAATCTCTTTATGCATCAGAATAAGTGAAAATATCAGCAGTATACCAGATTTCCCAATTTACAGCTTAAAATGGTAAAGCTCTTTACTGTAGGAGAGGGACACCCCAACCCCCTGCTAGATTGCTTTGTCGCATCCTCGAGTTCCACAAATCTCACGCCTAGCTTTGCTCTCTAATTATCGCATCTGAAGTGTCCTGGTTTAAACTCGATCGTGACATACCAATAATTTGATCATTCTGTCTGTGTTGAAATAAATCTTCTTGCACTCTGAAAATTCTGTTTTTGTTTTACATTGTATATGCAGAAAGTGGATAGTGGGATTGAAGGAAGTTTTCTTCTTTTGATGAAACATGTCACACATTTTATGTACTGGCCCTCTCAGAATTTTTATCTGTGCGTAAGAGTCAGAGACATAGGAGAAAACCGGCGAGGTTAATTCAGAAGCCTTTTAGACACTTTTATAGTGATGATGTACACTGTATGGGAGGAACTCCAGACAAGGGCTATTGCACAATATTTTTTTAAGGTGACCCAACACTGCTGTTGAGGGTTATGGTATCAAGGGAACAGGATGCTACTGCTATCTAAGTAAGCTAGTGGGACACGAGTCGGGAATTCCCGTCTCGTATGATCTGCTCTTTCAAATTTTCATCAAAGCAAAAGAAAACAAATAGTTGGCAAAAGGTCAAGAATTTCATGAAACAAACAAAGTGTTCTGTCAAATAAAAAAAAAAAAAAATCATGAAGGAAATAACATGGAGAAATACAGCCTGTACAAACTTTCGTTTATAGCATGCGGATGCAAACTGACACAATGGAGGGCAGCTCTAATAATGTTAAGTCCTCACCAACCATCAAACATGGGATATATATATTTTTTCTTCTCCACGTAATTCCCTGTATCTCCAATCATGTAATTCACAGCTAAAGTTGGAGAATGTGAATGAAAAAAAAAATAAAGTGCCCAGACAACCATTTTGACTTGAGATGGACATTGTACACAGGACACAAGTGGTTATAGAGAAGATTAAGGAAGAGATGTTTATGGTGAACACCATGATAGTACACTGTACGTGAAACGAGGTGAGCAAAAATGCTTTCGCTTCGTTCTTTTCATCGAGTGTTTGGAATTTCCCATCTTCATCACTTCTCTCTCTTACATGTATCTCTATCTGATTTTCCAACCTTCTCCTCCCCCTCCTTCCTTTCTGGTTCATCTTTTTCTTTCTCCTACCGTCTTTCAAACCCTTTACCTGATTCTCACTCTATTCTTCCTCACAACTGTCCCTGACTTCTAATCTCCCATCTCCCAACTTCAACTTCCAGCCCACCACTGCCCGTCAACTGCACTAGTAGTATTTGTCTTCCTTACAATATCCCTTTGTTGCTTCCCTCCTCCAATCTCTTCTACGGGGATCTTCTTTCACCAGACAAGTAATTTCAAGGACTACATGAACATGTAGTACGTGCAGACTTTTTTCTCCCTCATTTACATCACCATGCAAACTTTCTAACAACACATATTAATTAAAGGACATGGTAGAGAATGGTATGAGCTCCCTGAAAAAAAAAAAGGAGTAGAAATAATCACAAAAGAGTGTATCAATTTGATGCCTGGATCAATTAGCCATGTGTTTAAGGAGGTACTATCGAAAAGAGGGAAGAGAGACCCAGGAACCAAGCACTTGATATTCTAGAAAGAGAAAGTGAAACATTTTAGCCTGTTTCCTTGCACCAATACAATTGTCTGAAGGTCAGAGAACTTTGATTATGAGAGTATTTTACAAGGAAAATGAATGATTTCTGTTCTATGAAAATCAGACCTGTAAAAAACCGTACAGTTTGGATTCTTGTATCTTCTTTTGAGATATCATGCATTTGGGGTTATGACGTGAATGCAACTTTAAACTTCTATTGAAGCAGATGTGAAAAAAAGACTCATAACTGTGCAATAAACTTTTGTAACTTTCTTACCTTTAATGTCGAAATTCAGCTCTTGCTTTCTGTTCATGTAATTCAACAGGTGTGATGAGGTTGAACTGCTGATGTTCTTTGTCACAGAGTAGAAACATCTAGCGGGGAATGAAACCCAAATATATGCTGATTGAGCAGAATTAGTAGAATACACCAGTGAAACTTACTGAGGAAAATCGAACAATCCGTTCAACAGAATGATGAGACTGGTGGATCAGAAGACTACTACAGATCCATATGCACTGTGATGTAAAAAAGAAAATTCAAACTATGTTCACTTTTCTAGCATATGTTATGAGAGCAAACCTACTACTTCTTTTAGAAAGCAGGGAAAAAAATATTACCCTTGCCATAACAGTATCAAGGGAATGTGTTTTTTAATTTGAATTATTCTGTGGAATTTTCTGTATGTTTTCTCTATATCTGTAGTGCACGTCATGATCTGTGGTAGTATTGTGATCCAGCGGTCTCATCACCAAAATTTAAAATTTTTGCAAAAATCAACCTGTGATGTCTATAATGTCTCTGCAAACCTCCAAAGATAAAGAAAGGCAAAAAATAATGGAGGAAAATGAAGAATCTTCTGACAAATCCGTATTCAAAAGACATACATACATGTGTAAGGGAAGAAGCAATGGTAACCATGATGGTAGAAATTTGAAATTCAGTTGGAAATTAAGAAAATTTGAAATAATGTTTTGGTCTTGAATTTGTCTCATGAATTCTTAAATTCCATGATTAAACATGAAATAAAAAAAAAACCCTTTCCATTTCATCACCTTTGTGGCTTACTCCCTTTGTCATTTAAAGTTTGAACTGACACAAAATTCTCATGTTCTCCATGTAGTTTCCCCACAATGTTTTTATCATGATAGAGAGAGACAATGTAGTGAAAACTTATTTCTGCTGTTTCATTCATGTCTCCCATTGCGTTAAATTGTTCTTTGGTTATTATTGCTATCTTGAATGACATTTCCAATGAATGTCAAAATGTCAGTTTATGCAATTTTTACTATGGTGCCTCGGAGGGCAAAAGTGAATATGTTCGCTCATGCATAAAGTTTCAATTTATGTATAAACCTGCCAGGTTGATAGCCATTTCTAAACCTTTCATATGGTTGTAATATAACACAATGATTTCTATCAAAATTTTCTATGAAAAAATATGAATAGGAAAAGTGTTTACTTTCTTTTCTTTCTTTTTTTTTTTTTGCTGAGTGTAGGTACCTGTTGCAGTACTTGTGAAGTGAACTATTGTTCTGTCACTTTTAGGTCTCAATCCACAGGCGAGGTCACAGTATGGGAAACTACGCAAAGTCTCACTACAAGGTATTTTGCTTTGCGTAGTTTGGGCAGTGTGACCACAAACTTCTCAAGAATTAACAAGTTACTAGCAGAATTTCTCATGAAACTTCCTGCATGCACAAAATTGGGAAGTTTCTCACTTCTCGCAAAACCACACACAGTTTTGTGTACTGTCCCCGCGACGGTGTGCGGCTGAAACTTTGGGAAGTTTGTAGTGTATTGGATCCATCCATGTTATTTTAATACACACATTGTGCATTCTTTTCTATGCTGTTGTGCGTTTGCATTTTTTCCTGTTAGAGACCGAAATTACAGGTATCACTGAACGAGTTCTGGATGTGCAGTTTTGTCTGTAGTGTGACCACACATGCTCAAACTTTGGGAATTTATCAGGAAGTAAACTAAACATAATTTTGCATAGTGTGACAGCAACTAATGAGAGCTTTGAAAGACTACAATAAAGGCAGAAGTAGCTGAAGTATCAGCAGTAGTCCTTAATTACATGTAGGCTTGTGTAAACTACACTGTTTTTATGCCTCCGCCACGAAGTGGTGCCGGAGGCATTATGTTTTCGGGTTGTCCGTCCGTCCGTACGTACGTCCGTACGTACGTCCGTACGTCTGTACGTCCGTACGTCCGTACGTCCGTCCGCTTTCGTTTACGCGATAACTTGAGTAATATTTACTGGAATTTTACCAAACTTGGTCCAAGTATGAAGTATGATGGGGCAATTATTTGATTAGATTTTGGGTGAAATCGGCTAAAGGTCAAAGGTCAAAGGTCGAGGTCAAATCATGAAATTGTATCCGTTTACGTGATAACTCAAGACTGGATGGAGCAAATTTCACCAAACTTTGTTGGAGGATGATGTATGATGGGACAATTACTTGATTAGTTTTTCAGTGAAATCGGACAGAGGTCAAAGGTCAAAGATCAAGGTCAAATCCTAAAATTTATCTGTTTACGTGATAACTCAAAACTGCAAGAAGCAGCTTTCACCAAACTTGGTCCAAGGATGATGTATGATGGGACAATTAGTTGAGTAGATTTTAGTGACATTGGCAAGAGGTCAAAGGTCAAAAGGTCAAGGTCAAATGCCACAAATGTTGCAAATTCCCCCATATCTATGCAATGCCCAAAAGGTATTTTCTTGAAACTTGGTGTGGACGTGTACTACTGCGTAAAGATTCTCCAGAGAGAGTTTCATGTCATAAGGTCAAAGGTCAAAAGGTCAAAGGTGAGACGAAAATGTTGCAATATCACTTTTCTCGCTAATGGTTCAATGTATCTTCGTGGAACTTGGTAAATACGCATGTACTGACTGGCAGGGATTATCTACGGAATTTAGGGGTCATGGGTCAATAGTCAGCTCCGCAAAATTTTATTATTTCCCTCATATACAATGTACTAGTATATGCAATGCTTGCATTATTAGTTTCAAAACTTAATACATGCATTACCCTGAGATTCTCCGGGAAATTTCCTGCTAGAAGGTCAAAGGTCAGAGGTTAAGGGTCAAAGGCCAGGTTTCAATGCTCCCCCCCAAAAAAAAAAAAAAAAAAAAAAAATCTATTTTGTACCATCATTACACTCTTTCATCATACCTTGGAAATTACTCAATGCATAAACTAATAAAAAGGTCCGTCAGAATTCAAGTAAAAATTCTCAATTCCCCAAATATGTGTACCTGCACTCTTAGAAAATTATAGCAACCCAGTTCAAGACATTTCTGACAGACCTGTCATTTCAATATTTTGCCAGTTATGTGAAACTGTCATGGATCACACATTGTGAAGACATTGTACTATACGCCTATTGGGAGAATTATGCATTATGGCGGAGGCATCAGTCGCCATAGCGACATTTCTAGTTTATAGTTGTGTTTTCTTTATCATTACATATGCACTTGCCTCTTCACGTCATTTGGCAGTAGGCCACATTAGGAAGTGCAACAGTATGAAAGTGTTGACAGTGTGCGTGTGGTGAAATTCACATTTTTTGTTTCCTCAAAACAGCTAGGATGAAGAAAACCTTTTAATGCCCAGGGGCCGTATTCTGAGAGCTAATTAAGTGTCTGATTAGCACTTAATTACCGAATTGGTATTCTGAGAGCATGATTAAGTAGGGGGTATATTAACTACCATAGCAACAAGCGTTTTGGCGGGAAGGACCTACGCGTTTGCGCGTATCAATGCGCGTGCACCTCTGAGAGGACTTAATCACAGAGTTAATTACGAATCGGTATTCTGAGGGTGTAATTAAGTATGAAAGTTAATGGAAAACTTAATGATACCAAAGAGTGTCATTAACTACTCCGATATCACGCAATACATCGTGTTTTCTCTGCCACAACGATGCTTACCGTCTTCGGTAACCGAGGAGCGGTTGAATCTTGTTATCATGGTATCCGTAGAATTCAGAGAAAAAAGAAATATAGCCGATCTTCGAGGAATTTTGTCATTTTATGTGAGCAAAGAGGTTGAGATCTTCGCGTGCGTAGGTGAGGGGTTGTAATCAAATACCGGAGTGTGCGCACGGAGCTCTTGGTTGTAATTACAGGGGGCGTGCAGGAGCGCGTATTGAGGGCATATTTTCGCGTGTAATCATCATTTTGGCTTCTAACAACGCGTCTGATTGGATGGAATAACAATTAGATGGGAGGGACCTAAGATAATTACAGGAGACTTAATCATACCTTAATTACATCCTCAGAATACCGATTTTGCCCATGATTAAGGGCCTATTAACTTCACGACTTAATCACGAAGTTAATTACAGACTTAATTACGACCTCAGAATACCACCCCAGGGCATTTTAAATGGTTCCACTTGTGACATCTTCTAGTTTTACAGTAGCTTGGAAATGGGGCAGTTAACAATGCCGAGTTTGTCAAGGCAGACCGCAAACTGAAGGGGATTAGATTTTTAACCAGTTTTCAATCTTCCCTTTTCATGAAGTCTCAGCAAATGATTTCATTGTAGTCGAGTATATATATTTTTTAGCTTATCTGAGCAAAAATTCAACTAAGCGATCCACAAATGAACCACACCACATACAATGTATTTTTGTGGATGCTTTTTGAAATTTTGAAAATAAATGACGGACAATCGACAACATGCCGTTTATATGCAAAGTTCGTTAATTGAAGCATTTATTTCTTTATGAATGCAATGTGTGCTTCATTTATTATAATAATGAATTTGTACATACAGTGTACAATGAATATATTCTGCTCTCTTGCACTAGTTTCTGTACAGCAAAGTGAGATGTATAGTTGTGTTAAAGGACAAGTCCACCTTCATTCACATTAGGATTGAGAGAATGCAGCAATATTAGCAGAACACATCAGTGAAAGTTTGAGGAAAATTGGACAATCCGTTTAAAAGTTATGAATATTTTAAGTATCTGCGCAGTCACTGCTGGATGAGAAGACTACTTCAGTGTATGATGTCACATGTGTACAACTATATAAGGAAAATAAAAAGAGAATTTCACAAAACTTTACTTTTTGAATAAAGTGCACATTTCTTCGACTTGCTACTGACGTATGTTAAGGGTAATATTATTCCCCCTGCCTTCTGAAAGAGAGAAGTCGAGTGTTCTTTTGTTATGCGAGAAAAATGGAAATATGTTGAATTTTTTTTATTCTTTCTTTATATCGTTGTACTCATGTGACATCACAAGCTTACTTAGTCTTTTCATCCAGCCGTGACTGAGCAGAAACTTCAAAAATTCATAACTTTGGAACGGATTGTCCGCTTTTCCTCAAACTCTCACTGATGTGATCTACCTTAATATTGCTGCATTCACTCAACCCACATGTCTATGAAGGCGAACTTGTCCTTTAACCTGTTGCTCCTAAATGAATCCCCCACACGACTTTGTATGATCTACTCAACGCTCAGTTCCTATGGCTCCAGCAGCTATAAGAGCAATGGGGTAAAAGACAAACCCTTGATGGAAACAAGTTTCTGACCTTGAAGATATATAGCTAGCACTGTCTGAGTGAGGGTTAGTTAGAAACCATTCAACATTGCACCTACTGGGATGGAAAGATTGCAGGTTGTCCAGTGGCTGATAGTCATGCATCAAGTTTGTGCATGCTTGTCTCAGAAATAAATAATACAATTCACTTCAATTCAATTCAATTCAATTTTATTTGTTCAATTCCACCAAGAAAACAAATTACAGAAATTGTAATATTGGGTGAAGACAAGAAATCAATGATTACACAAGCATGACAGATATGGTAGCTAAAAAGAGTTAACACAAACATGAGGTGGAAAAGATAGGAGTCCTGCTGAGAAGCAAAGCTTGTAAATTGCAGAAACTCCTATTTACAGATACAAAAAAACCCCCAAACAAACAAAAAAAAACCCCACCAGATACACAAGACTGGAAAATTCAGCCTGAAAACTATGTACAATATATACATACAATATGCGAAAATGAAATTATAACTGTGGGGGGGGGGGGGGGGAGAAAACACACTAACGGATGTTAAAAGAAAAAAAAGAAAAAATGTAATTAAACAGAATAAGGGATTGAATAATGGGAAGAAAAAAAAAATAACTTGGACTTGGACACACAGTTACAGGGACAAGAGTAAAGAGGGTGAAATAAAGGCAATGACTTACAAGATATCCAGTGCTTAACTATTGTAGCTCAGCATTAATCAATGAAAAAAAAAAAGTAAAACCAATAAAGCAGATTATATCAAAAAAGCCTACATATATCTAATTATTCATAAAGATGTGAATTTAACACTCAGCCCTATTTAAAGATTACAATTTATGGAACTTTATCAACAGTGGAAACACATGTATGTATTTCCTCTGACAAATTTCAGAGTGTAAAAAAAATGATAATAATACATCTGTAGATAAAAAAATATACAGGTTCAAATTTCAATACACAGGAGCAAGGTCAAAATATTTGACACAAATTGTATGTCACACAAATATTTTGTACAGTAGGACCTCAGTAAACAACAATTTGAAAAAGGTCCCAATTGCCATTCATAAAACAGACTCACATTATGCACAAAAATGTATATTTATAACTATGCAAGTTATTTCATCTGAAGTATAGTAATAAAAAAAAAACATCAGGATTAATTGTATCTGTCAAGAAGATAAGATTTCATCTTACGTTTAAATCCAGATAGGCTAATGGCCTGTCTAAAAGAGGATTCCACAGAGTTCCAGTATTTTGGGCCTGCCAATGCGACAGTATCATTTCTGAGTTGGGTTCTGACTGATGTGAAATGATATAAAGCAGCCTGTCTTGTACAATGATTGTTTATTCTATCATTCTTAACAAACATGGACGCTATTGCGTGGGGCACATTACCACTATTGATCTGATACATGAGGGATGCCAAATACAATATAAATATCTTGTATTTTCAAAACATTATTCCCATAAAACAGTGTATCAGCATGTGTATTTGCTGCTGACATAATCCTAACAGCTCTCTTTTGAAGAAGCAATGTATGTTACAGGCTTTTAATTCCAGCCATGACAGTACACATGTGATTACTTGTAAGTCATGGTTTTTGTTATCTGAAAAGTAGACCAGAAAATCAGAAAAAATAAAAAAATCCAAGTTGAATTGGATTAATAGCAATTTTAGCTGATGAATAGTATGTGTATTTCAGAATGATATCCTGCACGCTTCTCTGGAAGAAAACTGATCTACACATTTTTTTTTTATTTTTTTTAAAGCAGTTGTATAGAAATGCATTGCAAATTGTGGTGAGATGCCAGGAAATCCACTTCCTGCTCCATGGTCGATTTGTTTAAAAGTAAAGTCAAATGAAAAGTAGAAGTGTTATGTCAAGTTTCACAAAACAGTCTTTACTTGGTAGTACAGACATGCAAATCACAATTCTTTCACTTGTCTGTTGCTGATACATACAACCAATGGTTTTTATTGTACTGTCATTTCCACTTTTAAATGCATTGTGGCTATTGTAATTTGATACAATATGTTACCAGTCATACTTTTGCACTTGGTTTGAAATGTGGACATTTAGTTGAGTATATATATCTCTAGGTGGATGTTAGACTTGTGAGGTGATTTCATTGTGGTATCTATCTATTAATTGAAGGCGCAAAGTTGTGTGGTTGTGACCACAATATTAACTTCAAAATCTCTCACCGTTCTTATACACCTTTGAATTTAATGAAATCTTATACCCTCATCTACTCATTTAATAACATTGGATGTTAGATGACAGATTATGAGTGTTATGTTGGGTGACAGATATATGAATGATGTGTACATTTCTTTGTCTTTCAGGGGCATTGCCAGACCTGACGGTGGTCACCAATTATCCTCGAGTGGACGCCAGCAATGCGGCAGATCTGACCATTTCTGTTGTCCATGGAGATTACTTTGTGGATGGCGATCAGTATGATGTTAGGTTTAGCAGGCCATTCAAGATTTCCAGTCAGAAAAAAAGTTTGCCACAATCCAGCTTCAAGACCAGTGAAGGTCAAGTAGTCGGAACACTGCATTTCAACGAGTCCACTCCAACGGAGGTTGTTGGAGTTTACAACATGAGAGTGACTTGGAATGGACTTGAAACATCTTTCACCAGCATTGTGATGCTCTCAGAAGGTACATTGAGACATCAACCATGCAAACACTAATGAATTTAAGCTTTAAAGAGGAAATCCAATCCAAATATAAGTTAGTCTGATATTAAAGAAAGAGTAAAATATGAGTTCAATGGTAAAATTTTGATCAAAATCGGGTGAAAATTAGTAAGGAAGTTATGACATTTTGAAGTTTTGCTCATTTTTCAGGAAACAGTTCTTGATCGGTCAATATGAATATGCAAATGGCAAAGTGAGCATGTCATCCCCTCAAAACTTGCTATATAGTTTTTACATAAAATTTTGAAATTTCCAGTTTTTTCATTCAAATGCAATTATGCCAGAAGCTGAAATTGTGGTATATATGTAACTGATCACTATTCTGAAACTATTCAACCAGGAATAACATAATGTCTTAGATTACAGTGACAGAAACATTGAATTTTTGTCATTTTTTGTAAATGATAAATTGAAAATTGTGAGGTTAAAATGACATGGTTAGCTCATTCATTTGCGTATTCATATCAACTGTACAAGAACTGTTTGGCAGAAATTAGCAAAACTTCAAAATGTCATAACTTCCTGATTTTTTATCCGATTTCAGTCAAATTCTTACCGTTGAACTCGTTAGATTTTACTCTTTTTTTATTAAGCAAACTTACATTTGGACTGCATTTCCCCTTCAAGTGTCCCATTTAAGGGAGACCTTGAGATAATTTTCAGACTTTTACATTTGAACAACTATAAATTGGTTACAGTGTCTGCAGACTTACCGAACTTAAAATAATGATTGGGATGAGGAACATGAATATTTCAAAATCTATAAAAAAAATTGCAATGAACAAGGATGATGACAGGGCAGCTTTGGCCATCATGATAATGCATGAATGGGGGCTCAAGGAAGCAGAAAAAAGAGGAAAATATGTATGCATGTAATTTCTTCATAGGTCAATTTCTCTCATATCTCTCAACAATTAACAGAATCCAGGTTACGAAGACAATGTCAATTTCTTAATATGTGACTCATGTTTGCCAGCATATTGGTTGCATGACACATTTTAGTGCCTGTTTTTGATAACAATATCTGAAATGTGTATTGAATCATGACAGTCAGCATGTACCCTAGCATAATCTTTTTTCTACCAGCACAACGCCTATAGTGAGAATCTATTTGCTTTATAGCCCAAAATATTTCATCTTTTCAAAATTACAGCTGTACATCATATTATTGTCCACGATGCAGGTCCTTACAGAATTTTACATTATAAATGTACAGGCTAATGTAAGATTGTTTTTGTATAACATACATACATAACCTCATTTATACAGACTCATACCTGCATCTGTCATCTGCAAGAAGTCTTGAAAAGGACATAGAATATTTCCAATTTATCTGTTTTTGTTCACATACCAAATTTGCCTGGCTCATGGAGTAGAGACCTTGTGAATAGGTTTGTCATATTCAGATGATTTTGAAGTACATGCCAATTAGCCTTTTCTTTGGGCACTCAAAATTGATAAGTTTATACAACTTTCTTTTTATGTCTCGTGAAGTATAAAGCTGTATGAAAACATGAAACTAACATTTGTTCTCATTTTGAATGAGAATGCTCCTTGAGCAATGAAGATGCCTTCCACCACATCATGTAGGTGGCTTGCTGATGTCATCAGGGTGTGACATTCTATCATTGAAATGTATTTCTTTAATTTTCCTGTCAATCATATGGCAATCAGTTTGATCAATGTTATATTTCATTGCTAACCATCAAGATGAAAGGCCAGGGAGATCAATTGATGAAAAAAGTGCATGGGAATATGGTTTAATTTTTGCCTATTAAATGCATTCCTCAAGTATACAACATTACAAAGCCAGCACATCATTGAGGATTCTACTGCTGAGTTCCTTGTTTCACGTCTGATCTGTATTAAAGTTCTTCCATTTTCTTTTTGTTGTCTTTTGACCCCTAGCAACGGTTGTACCTGACAGAACTTTTGTCACTGTCAGTAAAGGAGACAATGTAACACTTGCAGTTAATGTGAAAGATGCTTTTGCTGGAATTCTCCAGACTGGCTATCTCCAGTGGCGTTTCGACAAGGTGTTGCAACCACAGTTTCTTGACCTCACACGTGCAGTACTGTCAAATGTGTCTGAGGAGAACAGCGGGGTGTATGAGTGCCATCTGAAGAACAGCAGGGGAAATGGGACACACGCCATCATGTACCTCAATGTCAGAAGTGAGTGCCTGAATTTTTTTTTTTGAGACTGAAAACTTTACAAATTCATAACTTTTGAACGGATTGTCCGATTTTCCTCAAACTTTCAATGATATGTTCTACTAATATTGCTACATTCTCTCAATCCTTATGTTTATGAAGGTGAACTTGTCCTTTAAATTGCAACCAACCTAATACCATTGACTTTTATTTTGTATTTGTGTTTTGAAGTGATTTCCATGATGTACTATGACAAAGCTTTCCTCCAAAGACGACAGATCTTGCAGAACTCTTTATTTGATCGTACAAGTATAATCGATCATTTAAACCCTCTTTAACCAGAGGGAGTGGTAACTTGCAAGATGTCTGTTTTTATCCCATTCACATTTGAGGACAATTTTAGTTTTTGATGTGAAGAGTACAGTATATAGAGTCAGTTTAATGTTATGGTGGTTTTCAAAAGATGCAAGCAGAGTTTGTTACTGTTGCAACATCAGTCTTTCATTCGAATGATAAACTGGCTGTCAAACTTATGATAGAAAATACATACAATATGAGAAAAACAGCATATTATAAATCCTTAAAGGGATGGTGTGGTATTGGTTCGTTTTGATACATTTTGAGGTGACGTAAAGAGCATAAAATTCTAAGGGGGAATTCAAAGTTTATTTGATAAAAAACTGAATTTTTTTGAGGGGGAATTCAAAGTTTATTTGATAAAAACTGGTTTTAGAGATATCCAAAAACAGAGTAAAACAATGATCCTAATAAAAGGTGGGTCCCACCTTTTCTTTAAAGATGGCTTTGTTTTGGATATCTCAGCCATTTCAAAACCAATTTTCATAGCTGACTAATAAACTTTGAATTCCTCTTATACATTGCATGCTCTTTCATATTTCATTAGAGATTTCTCATTATCTCAGAAAGTTACTAAAAAACGTTCGAAACCTGAAGTCCCATCTCAACCGAAACTCTACCTGTCCAACCCTATAAGAAATCTTATATAAATCAGTTTTGATATGAACAAATTGTGTCATGATGCTATTAAACTTCTAGTTTCCATGCCTAAAAAAATATTTCCTTCTCTCTGAGTATTTGACATGCATGAGCCATAGGGGAAAGCTGTCTACTCTGTAGATAGAGAGAGATGAATTGATTTTTGTCAGTTTTGTTCTGGGAATGATAATTCTAAAGGTCCTGTTCTTGCTTTGCACATACCTCTTAATAATGCTAACTAGTTGTAGATATACATCATGTATCAATTCTCTTCCTTGTTCTCAAATGGCAATGTCTGCACAAACATTTGTAAAGTAATTGAGCCAGTATTCGGCTGTTGCCTGATAATGCTGCACCAGTTTGGACCGCATTGTGCAAGACAAACCCCACAAGTGTTTTCCCTCAATTAAATGATCAGCTGAGATTCAAAAGTGAGCTTTGTTACGAGGAAGTCAACTTGAAAGAGGAAGTTAAATTGATTTCAATGAGACCAGTGAAATATAAACTATGAAGGGGTAAAAAGTGAAAGAGAGAGCTGTGAGAGAAGAACTTTTTGTAAAAGGTTCCAATTTCCTCAAACCAGTACTTCTCATTCACTTCCTTTTTTCCTTTTCATTATTTATTTGTACAAATCGCTCTGTCTGTGAGGCAGTTGCTCACATCAAACATGAACCTAATTTTGTGTTAGTTTCCAAGTCAATAAATTTTGAAGTGTATTAAATTTATTTGATGCTAGTCATAATAAATGCATCATGTACACAGAGAAAAAACAATGTGTACATGTACAACAAATTAAAGCCAGAACCACCTGGAAGCAACTTGTGCTTGTAAGTGATGAGCCCCAATCCAAGTTGTTATGATAAACTTAATACGGTTCTTGTAGACAACTTTCAGCGACTCTTGTATGTATGATGTGGGCAAATGGCTGACATCGACCGCAGCCCAATAGTAAGAAGGTCGCTTGCTGCCGTGAGCTGCTGGGTGGTCATTCTGAAGAAAATGTGAACATTCAGCGGCCAGAAATCAAATCTGCGATTTCTTGCACACATTGTATTTAAATGTGCAACACATGCCTACATAATTATGTGACTGTGCATCACAAAACCAACAAAAAGTCACACGCACTGATTTTGTGTTTTATAGCTTAGGACTGAAAATAGGTGAAATGGATCAACCCAGTCAATCATATTATATGATAGAACAAGTCTTCTTCTACACTATACTAAAGTTTGGGATCATAAAATAAACAGGAACTTGTGTTTTCAGCAGTTTTTCTGAACACTTTTTGGTGGAATAGTGTGATTAGGTTTCTCAGAGAGTCCTCTTTTTATTTTTTTAAACCCTGTCCATATTCTTCACTTTCAACTCCAATATCAAACTTTAGAAAGAATGATGCTACTGCCTTGAAAGTTGGGATTAATCATCTACAGAATGTGTTCATAAAGCATTCTCAATTTCAGCTTAAGTCTGATAATCCCTGTATTGTTGTTCCGCCAGTGGTTAACATCCTGTTTTTTGTTCCAATAATCGCCAGCACAATGGCTTGGTAAAAATTATAAAGCACTTGAATAAACCCTGTACTTCAGAGCCTCTTTTCTCAGTTCACACTTCGCAGAGTGTGTGCTTTTTTTCCAATATTAGGATAGGTTAGGAGAGTACATTTGAATTGAATTATACATCTATTATTTTAAAGCTTAAAGTCTGCTCTTTTAGAATCAACTCTTAACTGAAAATCCATGTCTGGCGACTTTTTGTTGGTTTTGTGATGCAGGGTCACATATGTTATTCTTGCCGCAATCAGCGCGGTACTCACAGAGCTAAAGAGGAATATCATGCAATATTTATCTTGGGTTATGATTCATGCAGTGTCTTTCCTCTGTGTCTTTAATGTGTGTATTCTCTGTCTGCCATTGTCAGAATGCCCTTCAGGTATGTGGGGGGAGTCATGTGATCAGTCATGTGACCAGTGCCTCAATGGTGGGTCATGTGATCCTGATTCGGGTCTGTGCGTGTGCCCTCCGGGATTCATGGGGACCAACTGTGAACAAGGTAAGATGATGAACAGATTTGTTAAGTGGCAGCTAGAAATATCTGCACCCAAACAGCTCTCTGTTTGCTGGTTTGAGTTTCAAGTGTTAAGACATGAAAATAATGGTAAAAAAGTTATTTGTCTACTCACCGTCACACACAAACTTTGTTTTTTCTATAAAAATTTAACCTCAACAGAATGTGCAATTTAATTTCATGGAAGTGTTTGTGCAAGAAAAATTGATACCAGACTATTATTTGGAAACATATATTACAATTTATACTAGATGCCAATGTCTGAATGATATGTAGAGAATTGATACAAAGACACTATGTAATTCTTATTTCATTCAGTCTTTTTTTCTTCATGGTAGGCCCATCAGTAGGCAGGTACTGTTCTTCCTTGGGGCCCTGCCCCCAAAAGCAAGAATATACAGTGTATGCAGTTGTACTCATCAATATATACAGTAGTTGTTTAATATGGGTCTGAGGTGCTCTCAACATCATATTTTTTGCCAATAAACTTGGTTGATAAGGCATGTTATTGAACAAATCTATCATGTGAAATTCGTTGAAGAAAAAAAAAATGTGTATTTACTATTATGTATGAACTTATGATACTGTGATACCACATCTGATATAATCATTGGATTTCCCGAAATGACTTCAAGCTAAAAGAGTATTTAAACAGGTGCCTGCTTGTATGTTGCTAAAACAGCCACAAAGAGACATGAATAAATACAACTTCTGTTCATTCTACTCTCCCGCCCCTTTCAATTAGTCCTTGGCAGGAACCGCTATGGGAAGAATGGCACCCTCTCTTGCGATTCTTCTGGAGACGACCATGCTGCTGGTTGCCGTGGCAAGCTGTTCTGCCTACCAGACCCCTTTGGGTGCTCCTGCGCTGCTGGCTACATGGGGCCTGATTGCATGACAGGTGGGTTTGACATTGAGACATGGGCATGATTCAATATCGACAGCATTTTGGACTCGTTTTCAAACCTGGACAGACTTCGAGCTGTCACTACCCGTATAAAACTAGGCATGCAAGCTGATTATTGACAACTTGTCAAAACTCCCCAAAACTTGTTGTAGTAATGTAAATCAGACCAAAACAAGCAAGCAAGGAAGCAAAAAAAAAAAAAAAAAAATGGAATGAAGTGCAATACACCTTGGGGGGTGTTTCTTAAAGCTGTTTGTAAAGTTACGAACGACTTACGAGCGACTGGTGATCAGTTCTTGTGCTGAATTATGGAAATTCTGATAAGCATAGCACATCAGAACTGATCACCACTCGCTCGTAAGTTGTTCGTAACTTTACGAACAGCTTTATGAAACAGGGCCCTGTTTCTACAATCACATTTTTGTTTATGTGCAAACATGACTGAGAATCAATTAAATTGCATAGGTGAAGCTTGGTTCATAGGTATTTTTAAATCAAACATGAACAGCAAACATTTAGATATGAAACGCATAGAAGAAGAAGAAATCAGGAAGAAAAACTATGACCTGTCATGTGTTGCCTTTGGCACACTCTGTGTGCCTGTTTATGCAGTGCACATGTAGCACATGCTGTTGCTAACACTGAAAGCAGCCACTCACAGTTCCTCATGTGTTTGATTGACAGGCTCTCCAGAGCTTAAGACATGCCCACACCTCTTCATCCATGTCTTCCTCATGTGTGTATATTGTTAGACTCTAACCATCATGATTAAAAAAGTCTTGACTGCTCTCACTTACAGTCTGCTATAGAAAAAGAATTGTCAATATATATGTACCATTACCAATGGAAATTTGATCAATTTTTGCGTTTTCAACATTGGAGAAAAAAATAAAATCCAAAATCCAATTGAATCAATGGCTGTAATTAAAGCTTATGGCTTCATGTTGCTTATGCATTCTGTTTAGGACTTTAAAATGAGACAAGGTAGGCTGTGAAATTGTGTATAAAAGTATATGGAATTTCAGAGTTTGTAGTATAGTATACAGTAGATCTCTATATAAGCTTGGCGTATGAGGCACTACTGCACTCTACTTCCTTATCCAGAGTGTCAGCCTGGTACGTATGGTGCCAACTGTCTACAAGAGTGCCGCTGCTACCCACAAAACGAATGCCGGAAGGACACGGGAGAATGTTTGGAGGGAAACCAGTGCGAAGGTCATTGGGTCGGTGTCAATTGTCAAGGTATTCTAATCAGCCTTCTCCACATTTTTTTTTTTTTTTTTTGGGGGGGGGGGGAAGTGGGGAGTATAACTACATGTACTTTGGGTTTCCAAGTAAAAAAGATCCTGCACTCTGTCTGTTGAGTGGAAGTTAAACAAAAACAGTGACAAAAGAAATGAAACCACTTGTCCACTGCCAAAGCAACAATGTGAATATATGGATGTTATTGTATCAACTCAATGGCAGCTGCCCTGAAAAATAATTAGTACACACACATACATGTACACAAATGTATATTCAATACATATGCCATTGATTGTATATTTTCCAGTAATTGAAAGTCAGTTAGGTCCCATGATTGTTTACAATTACATATCTTGCAGTGGACTTTATTACGGATCTAGACTAGATGCAACATAGAGACGTTAACAAAGAAGTAAGATAATACTAAGTTGACTTTGTAATTTATTGTAGCAATCAATGTATTGTAGTTAATAACTCCATATGAATGTCTTCATACATATAAAATGATCATTGCATTGGTTTCCTAATCAAAGGACTTGTCATTATCCTTAAGGAAAACCAAAGCTTGAATACACTGTGTTGTGGATGAATGAAAGCAACAATATTAGTTGAACTCATTAGTGAAAGTTTGAGGAAAATCAGACACTTGATTCATAAGTTATGAATTTTTTAACTTTTGGTGCTGTCACTTCTGGATAATAAAGGAGTCTACTACACTTCATGCTGTTATTATGGATTAATATGAAGAAAGTAAGAAAGAAAATTCAATATATTTTCACTTTTCTATAATAATGTCAGAGCACTTTGCTTACCTCTTGATGTCTTTCGAAAAGCAGGGAAAATGATATTACCCTTAGGATGTGTGTCAGTAACAAGTTGATAGAATGTGTACTTTTCATGGAAACCACAATTTTGTGGAATAAGCATTATTTTCTATATTATATTGTCATTTATAATGACATCATGAGTTGTAGTAGTCTCATTATCCAGCAATGGAGGCACAAAACTTTAAAAATTCATAACTTTTGAATTGATGGCCTGATTTTCCTCATATTTTCACTGATATGTTCCACTAATATTGCTGCTTTCACTCAATCCATGTTTAGACTATCATTGTCTTTAACCCCTGATTCTGTACACTGTATCTGACACTATTATGGCTGTATATACAGGCTGTATCTCTTTTTTTTTTCAAAGTTCCCCTTGCTGTTGTATTTGGAAGACAAGTGTGCAGAGGTAGACCCCAACCATTCTGACTTTGGAAGAATAATGAACTTGAATTTTTACCATTCCAAGCTCTTGTGTCAATATTAGTTGCTATTTCTCTACATGATTTTGCAACACACTGCCTGTCATGGAAACTGCTCTTTCAATTCAATTCAATAGAACATTTATTTCCAGATCAATTCGTGTATAAACAGCAGTAACAATTCAGTAATGACAAACTGGAGGTGACAACTCAGTAAGCACAGCTTGAAGTGAGTGCACCTTTAACATTTGAAAATGTAGTTGAATCTGATTGAAACATAGCTAAAAAGACATTTTTGTTTAAAATACACATATTTACAAGACGAAGTACAGATACACAAGAGACTAAAGCTAGGGATGCAGGAGGGAAAACAGATAGGAAGAAGGAAAAAAAAAAGAAAGAAAAGAAAAGAGAAGAAAGAAAAAAATACATTAAGGAGAGGTAAAGAGAACCTAAAACACACACTTGTAATACTATAACAAACAAGGCAACATTGTACATGTAATGAGTGTTCATTGGAATAGTTCATTAAGCACAATTTCAGTCTGGAAACAAAGACTAGTAATGACATTGAGATGACCTTGAATGCATACAAAGGTAATGATGAGCTGCACTTTGTAATATGTGTGTATAAAATTTGTGTATACATATGCTGCACATTAATGTTACACATTGTCTTGGACACACACAAGGACAGACACAAAGGGCCAGATGAGGATGATGGCTGCTGTGTCTTCACACCTAAGTTAGTTTGTGGAAGAAAACTTCGTCAGTTTCTTGCATTTTAATGCCTTTGAGTTGAAGAACCTGCGAAGGAGGCAAAGAGGTTTGTTACTAAGAGTTTACTGTGTTGTTTTATGATGTACTACGTGTATGCAGAAAATGAGATCAGTATTGCTGAACTTGAATCGTGCAACTTTCACAGACAGTAGAAATGTAGTGACTTTCTGGAGAAATGTGTGTACCACACATTGCATGCTCTCTGAATAGGGTCAAATGACAGTTGCTCAGTAACTATTGTGTATATGTAGCATACAGATGCATTGCTAGAACTGAGTACCGAAGTTGTTTTACAGTGCATAAGGCTGCCTGGTTGATTGTAACTGATTGCATACTGTGATTACTGATATGTTGTTTGGAGACTTTTGTGTGAGATCTTCAGAATACTTACAATAGTTACATGCAAAGAGTAATTGTATTGATGGATCAAAGTATTTGTACTGTAGCGTTAGGCCTAGGGCTACACTAAAGGGTAAAGTAGCTAGTAGAATTTCTACTAGGTTCTGTGTATGATGTGTTATACCTGTATGAATATGAAGAGGCATTCTTAATGATCGATAGCACGGAGAATCTAATTGTTGCTTGCATGAATAGCTCCTGCCAAGGCTTCTGCTTCTGAAGGTTAAGAGAATGATTAGTTACACAGAAGTGTATGTTTTAGTACTGGCTAATCAAAGGAATATCACATTGCATCAGTATTGCACACAGTGAGAAAGTTGTAGGCATAAGTCTACACATACCAGTATCTCAGTATCTGTAAAGAAAGCAGTGTTGAAGGCATTATAGTGTTTCAGTTATGTGTTAATGTTTGCATGGCATAATTCATATGCAATAATTGCAGTTGTTGTGTTTGCCTTTGAAATTCCAGTTTTCACGGAATGTAACACCGAATGAGTACCAAGGTAACAGAGTGTACGAGGAGTACAAACAACAGAAAGAGTGACAGAATAGAAGGAATTACATACATGCATTGTTACCAGATGGAACGAAGGATAGGGAAAGAAACAGAGAGAGAGAGAGGAAGGTGTTTCTGATTGCGATCCCTAATAAAGTACATTGCGACATTCCCGTAAAAACATTTGTCTGCTTGGAATTCTTGCGATCGACCACAACTACACTTACAGTGAAAACTCTTATCTCAGTGAAAACTGAATAGTGAATACTCTCCCTGCGTCAATTGATATTACGGAGACATGGCTGCGACTGAGAGAGATACAGCAGTACCAGTTGATGAGACTCTTGAGAGAATGGCAGAAGTGCAAGAAGAACGTAACAGACAGCCTACAGAAAGGGGAATACAGTGGAATTTGGATGTGAGAAGGAGAGGCTTTAGGAGTTCTCTAACCAAGTGGAGACGTTCCTGCAGTAAATTGAGAACGCTGTTGCTGGAAGATGATTATGACGAAATCAAACAACATCGTAACACACTGCAGGATTGTATGGATAAATTGATCGATGCACAGGAACAGTATTCAGCCATCTGCACAGAAGACAATGACATACTGGCTCAATTCGATGAGGTCGAGGCAGATCATGCATCTGTTATGAAAGAAACCTTCAACATCCTCAAGAATCTGCGATGTGATACTTCAAGTATGCATTCGGACGCACCTCACGAGAGATCTAGATATGAAACCGTCCAAGATGTTCAGATGAAAACTTCAGCGCAAGTTGTGCGTGATGATGCGACTCCTCTTACCCCAGAGACCAAGGAGACTCCCTTGTTAGAAATGGAATTGACCAGGAATCTACAGGATACTCTCCATCTTCATCGGCTTCCATTGCCGGAGCCCCCTGTCTTCAATGGAAAGCCGCTAAATTACCCAGCCTGGAAGATGAGCTATAACCTTCTCATCGAACATAGCAAGGTTCCACCCCATGAGAGGTTCTTCTACCTACTTAAATATCTGCGAGATGAACCAAGGGAAATGGTAGAAGGTTATGCCTTAGCAGGAGATGACATGGCCTACAGAGATGCGATAAAATCCCTGGATGAAAGATATGGCAACACATTTGTGATTTCAAATGCCTTCAGGGATCGATTGGACAGTTGGCCCAAGATAGCGCCAAAGGATTCTGCAGGACTGCGAAGGCTCTCTGACTTTCTGCGCCAATGCCACACAGCATCCAAGACGGTACATCATCTGAATCATCTCGACGACGAGAGGGAAAACAGGAAGATCACTTCAAAGCTCCCGGACTGGTTGATAACTCGATGGGGGCGAACTGTAGTCCAATGGAGAAAGGAAACTGGTGCATTCCCTCCATTTGCAGTCTTTGTCAAGTTTGTTGAGGATGAAGCTGCTATTGCTTGCGACCCAGTAGTTTCATTTGGGAGCTTGAGGGACGACAAACTGAGCCATGGAAAGCAGTCCAAAGCAAGATCGATGAACACGATGACTCAAGCTCAATCTGCAAACACGGAAGGTCGTAAATCACCCACCTGTTCATTCTGCGGGGCTGCTCATCACACAGACAAGTGTCAGTCCTTTGCGAAGTTAGATCTTCAGGCAAGGAAGGAATTCATCCTAAAGAATGGACTCTGCTACGGCTGTTTGCAGAGAGGACACATGAGCAGGAGTTGTCGACGCAGGCTGAGATGTGCGAATTGCAAAGGGCAACATCCTACGCTGCTTCACGGTGACACCAGACAAACGTTGAGCACTGAGAGCACAAAGACAGAAACACGGGTAGGACCTGACAAAACAACGAGCAACCGGACGGAGCACAGGTCCACAAGCTCCTGTTCAAGAAGTGATCACAGCCACATTTCCAGCTCAATGATTGTTCCTGTCTGGCTGTCCCACAGGAATGATGCAGGAGAGAGATTGACATACGCCTTGCTGGACACACAGTCAGACACGACCTTTCTACTGAAATCCATCAAAGATGAGATGGGGATACATGGTACTGAGGTCAACTTACAGCTATCCACACTGTCAATGAAAAACCAAAGGATAACCAGTGAACGTGTAGAAGGATTGTGTGTACGAGCTCACGATGGCAAGAACAAGATAGCTCTACCACCAACATACACACGTGACATCATGCCTGCAGACCGTTCTCATGTGCCGACTCCCAAGACTGCGAAGTCCATACCCCACCTGTGCAACCTTAGCAGCAAGCTTATGCCTCTCCAAGATTGCGACATAGGCCTCTTGATCGGCTATGATTGCGCAAGAGCGTTGATGCCCAGAGACGTGATTCCTGCACCATGTAACAATGGACCATATGGAATTCGCACGGATCTCGGATGGAGCATCGTGGGAACGATGCGTCCTAACTACATTTGTAAAGATGATGATCACATCGGTACCAGTCACAGATTGATGGCCAGGGAAATCCCAGATAACTTGGTCATAGACAGAAAGGAAGTTTTCCTTTCTGAGAAGACAACAACTAGGGAACAAATCACACCCCATCAAGTAAGGAGCCTTATGGAAGCCGACTTTTCTGATGTGAATGACGAAGGAACAGTGCTCTCACAGAATGACTACAAATTCCTTGATATCTTGGAAAAGGGAATCCACAAGAGTAGCGATGGTCACTATGAGATGCCACTTCCTTTCAAGGACGAGAGGCCTCAGCTTCCAAACAACAAAGCCCAAGCAAGGTCCCGGCTTATTCAACTGGAGAGGAGGTTCAGACACAACATGGAGTATCACAAGAAGTACACTGAAGTTATGGAAACACTCATCAGCAAAGGGTACGCTGAGAGTGTTCCAGTAGGCAATGATGAGAGTACTACGTGGTACATTCCACATCATGGAGTAATACAACCCAACAAGTTGCGAGTTGTATTTGACTGCAGCGCCCAGTACAGGGGACATTCTCTGAACAGTCACCTCCTAACGGGCCCAGATCTCACGAACAAGCTGACGGGAGTTCTTTGTTGCTTTCGATGTGAGAATGTTGCATTCATATGCGACATCAAGGAGATGTTCCACCAATTCAAGGTCAATGAAGAAGACCGAGACTATCTCAGGTTCCTTTGGTGGAAAGGTGGAAACCTTGACGAGGATCCCAGCACATACCGTATGAAGGTACATCTCTTCGGGGCTGGGTCATCACCTGGTTGCGCAAATTTCGGTTTACGAAGATTGGCAACAGATCTTACTCAAGAGTTTGGAGAAGATGTCAAGAATTTCATTCATCATGACTTCTACGTTGATGATGGACTCCAGTCGATGCCCACAGCACAAGAAGTGATTCAGTTGATCACCAAAACCAAGCTGTTGTGCGAGAAGGGAGGTCTGCACTTGCACAAGTTCGTATCCAACAACAGAGAAGTGCTCAATGCTGTGCCTGAGGAGGACAGGGCCAAGAATGTGAGAGAGATCAACCTCCAACATGACGACCTGCCTATTGAGAGAGCCCTTGGCGTACAGTGGTGTGTCGAATCGGACACATTCAACTTCAGAATGACGCTGCAAGACAAGCCTCTCACCCGAAGAGGCGTATTGTCCACGGTCATGTCCATATATGACCCATTGGGACTGATAGCTCCACTCATTTTGCCGGGCAAACGAATTCTACAAGAGCTATGTAGCCTATCAGTCGACTGGGATGACCCCCTTTCTGAGGAACTGAGGACACGATGGGAGAGAGAAGTGACCTCCTCACACTTCCCACCGTATCGATCAACAGATGCTACAAGCCAGCTGACTTTGGAGAGGTGAAGTTCTCAGAGTATCATCACTTCGCTGACGCCAGCACCAGTGGGTACGGCCAGTGTACGTACTTGAGAGTTGCCAACCCTGAAGGACAAGTGCACTGTTCTCTTGTGATCGGAAAGGCCAGAGTGGCACCATTGAAAATGGTGACTATTCCTCGCTTGGAATTAACAGCTGCCATTGTTGCGGTCAAGGTCAAGGCCTTCCTGGATACAGAATTGCAACTTGAAGGCGCTACTCACACCTTCTGGACTGACGGCAAGGTGGTTCTCGGCTACATTAACAATGATGAGAAGCGGTTTCATGTCTTCGTAGCAAACAGGGTTCATCAGATTCGAAGACATTCATCCACGTCACAGTGGAGACACATCGAATCGAGGGAAAACCCGGCTGATGATGCCTCAAGGGGTTTGACGGTAGCCCAGCTGAAGGATTCTAAGTGGCTACGTGGACCTGACTTCCTGTGGAAGAGTACACTCCCCGCTCAATCTACAGGAGAGAAATTCATGGTACACACTGATGACCCGGAACTGAAGAAGTCATACGTCCATACTTCTCATGTAAGCCCAAGTTTCCTACACTCAAGTAGACTGGACCGATTTTCGACTTGGCACAAGGCCAAAAGAGCAGTTGCCAACTGTATGCTGTTTATCGCTCGACTGAGGCAGCGGTGTGAGGAGAAACGCAACAAGAACCACAACAAACGTTCAGAGGAAGAGGCCATCAATGTAGAACGCCTAAAGATCGCCGAGATAGAGATTGTGAGACTGGTACAGAGGGAAACCTTTCCAGAAGAGATCCAGGCCTTGTCAGTGATAAGCAGAGGAGATGACCTGACTATGAGGCAGAAGACGCGTCAAATGAAAATGACCAGTCGTCTTCGCCAGCTCGACCCCTTCTTAGACGACAGAGGAATCTTGCGCGTTGGAGGACGCATTCGCAAATGCGACGAGCCATACGAGAAGAAACACCCGGTTATTCTTCCTCGTCAACACCACGTGACCGAACTTGTCATTCGTCATTGCCATGAGCAGACTGCACATCAAGGAAGGGGTACAACACTTAATCAGGTCAGGCAAAGCGGGTACTGGATCCTTGGAGGCAGTGGCAGAGTGTCCAAGTACATCCGGTCATGCGTCACCTGTAAAAGACTCCGTGGTCCTGCCTTGACCCAGAAGATGTCTGATCTGCCTCCCGATCGAATTACTCCAGCACCTCCATTCACTTATTGTGGAATGGATTGTTTCGGACCTTGGATGATCAAGGAAGGCAGGAAGGAGCTCAAACGATACGGACTCTTGTTTACGTGCATGGCATCTAGAGCCGTGCATATCGAGACACTCAACGACATGAGCACAGATGCTTTCATCCAGGCGTATCGCCGTTTTGTGTCAATCAGAGGTCCAGTGCGTCAGCTCAGATGTGACAGAGGCACAAATTTCGTTGGGGCTGCGTCTGAATTCCAGAGAGCTGGCAGTGAGATGGACCGGACCAAGGTGAAAGACGTCCTACTGAGAGATGGATGTGACTTTGTTGAGTTCAAATTCAATGTTCCCTCTGCCAGTCACATGGGGGGAGCGTGGGAGAGGTTGATCAGATCTGTCCGCACCGTGCTGGATGGGTTGCTGAACCATGCTGGGTCACAGCTTGACGACGAATCCCTACGCACCTTGATGCACGAAGCCGCTGCAATCGTCAACAGCAGGCCGCTGACAATAGATGATCTAAGTGACCCCGCACATCCCGCACCGCTGACCCCGAACCAGCTCATCACGATGAAGACCAGCGTCATCCTTCCACCACCAGGGTGCTTCCAGCGGGCCGACGTATATTCAAGGAAGCGTTGGAGGAGGGTGCAGCACCTGCTGAATGAGTTTTGGAGCCGGTGGAGGAAGGAGTTCCTGCACAACCTGCAGACTAGGCAGAAATGGACCGTTCCGCAGCGAGACCTAGGAGTCGGAGACGTGGTGGTGGTGAAGGATGACAACGCTCCTCGCAATGCCTGGCCCATGGGTAGAATAGCCGAAACTTATCCTTCAGGCGACAACCATGTTCGAAAGGTAAAGGTCGCGATGGGTGAGCAGAACTTGAATGGACTTGGTAGGCGAACCACTCCATGTTCATATCTTGACCGTCCAGTTCATAAACTAGTCTTGCTCGTCCCCCAGGAAGACCAGGAGTGATTCCCGGACAAGGAGCCAGTGCATAGTTATGCTCTAGATTGTTTCCTGTCAAAGAACCTTAGATAGTTTGAGAACTGTGACATCTAGTCAAGTTGTTTCATGCATGAATGAAAGCGTTTGTTTTGGACTTGTTTATACATTCAAGCACATATAAGTTGAATTCTTGCTAATGAACAATTCAAAGGCTAAGGAGTGAAGAACACTGTTTTATGACGCATTTGAACATTGTCAACTTCAATTCCCAGAAATTGTGTTTGAAACCATACAAACACATTGGAAGTGTTGCGGTAGTCCCAACTAAATGCAAAGTGAACAGGAATCTCACTGTTATTGTTAATTGAAGTGTATGAACAATTTGAAGAGATTGCAAATGTTGCCTTTGT
The DNA here is from genome assembly GCF_040938485.1 of Diadema antillarum. Taxonomy (NCBI): domain Eukaryota; kingdom Metazoa; phylum Echinodermata; class Echinoidea; order Diadematoida; family Diadematidae; genus Diadema; species Diadema antillarum. The sequence goes on from NW_027270960.1 coordinate 14,010,815, forward strand.
CATATAAAACATGTACGACATGTTCCAGATAACGAAAGTTATTGACTCTTCGAGCATAAAACTCAAAGCATTGCTTGATGTGTTATCTTTACAAGACTTGAGAAATGCACACGAGATATATAAATTGAATAATTCTGTTACTGGAGAGACCGATTGCAAATAGCAATTTGTGTCGAAATTGTGGACATTTGGTCCAATTTGTGCCAAGGGTTCTAAAATTGTGTTAATAAGTGCAGATGTCTCTAAATTGCGTCAGTTCATTGTTTAGAGATTCCAATTCACATACTTATTGAGTAAATTGGTGTCCAATTTAAAGGAGCCATGTAATGAGTGTTCATTGGAATAGTTCATTAAGCACAATTTCAGTCTGGAAACAAAGACTAGTAATGACATTGAGATGACCTTGAATGCATACAAAGGTAATGATGAGCTGCACTTTGTAATATGTGTGTATAAAATTTGTGTATACATATGCTGCACATTAATGTTACACATTGTCTTGGACACACACAAGGACAGACACAAAGGGCCAGATGAGGATGATGGCTGCTGTGTCTTCACACCTAAGTTAGTTTGTGGAAGAAAACTTCGTCAGTTTCTTGCATTTTAATGCCTTTGAGTTGAAGAACCTGCGAAGGAGGCAAAGAGGTTTGTTACTAAGAGTTTACTGTGTTGTTTTATGATGTACTACGTGTATGCAGAAAATGAGATCAGTATTGCTGAACTTGAATCGTGCAACTTTCACAGACAGTAGAAATGTAGTGACTTTCTGGAGAAATGTGTGTACCACACATTGCATGCTCTCTGAATAGGGTCAAATGACAGTTGCTCAGTAACTATTGTGTATATGTAGCATACAGATGCATTGCTAGAACTGAGTACCGGGTACCGAAGTTGTTTTACAGTGCATAAGGCTGCCTGGTTGATTGTAACTGATTGCATACTGTGATTACTGATATGTTGTTTGGAGACTTTTGTGTGAGATCTTCAGAATACTTACAATAGTTACATGCAAAGAGTAATTGTATTGATGGATCAAAGTATTTGTACTGTAGCGTTAGGCCTAGGGCTACACTAAAGGGTAAAGTAGCTAGTAGAATTTCTACTAGGTTCTGTGTATGATGTGTTATACCTGTATGAATATGAAGAGGCATTCTTAATGATCAATAGCACGGAGAATCTAATTGTTGCTTGCATGAATAGCTCCTGCCAAGGCTTCTGCTTCTGAAGGTTAAGAGAATGATTAGTTACACAGAAGTGTATGTTTTAGTACTGGCTAATCAAAGGAATATCACATTGCATCAGTATTGCACACAGTGAGAAAGTTGTAGGCATAAGTCTACACATACCAGTATCTCAGTATCTGTAAAGAAAGCAGTGTTGAAGGCATTATAGTGTTTCAGTTATGTGTTAATGTTTGCATGGCATAATTCATATGCAATAATTGCAGTTGTTGTGTTTGCCTTTGAAATTCCAGTTTTCACGGAATGTAACACCGAATGAGTACCAAGGTAACAGAGTGTACGAGGAGTACAAACAACAGAAAGAGTGACAGAATAGAAGGAATTACATACATGCATTGTTACCAGATGGAACGAAGGATAGGGAAAGAAACAGAGAGAGAGAGAGGAAGGTGTTTCTGATTGCGATCCCTAATAAAGTACATTGCGACATTCCCGTAAAAACATTTGTCTGCTTGGAATTCTTGCGATCGACCACAACTACACTTACAGTACATACATGTACATGTATTTCATTTTAGTATAATCAAGAGAAATTTAGCAGCCCTCACTATAGACTACCTTATATGGATGAATACAACTTTCTCTTGAGTCTTATCTTAAAACAATTTTGAGATGGTGCATTTCTTATGTCTTTAGATAAATTGTTCCATTTCTTGGGGCCCACAAAACGAATATTATGTTGGTAAGACATGGTTCTGGGTCTGGGCAAATGCATTAATGACGAGGAGCGTGTATTGTAATTATGCACATTCTGATTAATATCAAACAATTGAACAAAATGGTCAGGCATAAGTTTGTTGACACACTGATATACAAAAATACATTGCTGATAGGTGGTGATATTTTTCAAAGTAAGCAATTTTAGTTTTGAGTATAACGGGCCTGCTTTAGATTTCGGGTTCGCTCCATGTATAACTCTTACTATTTTATTTTGCTTTGAAGTCAATTTCTTTAGACTGGACTGAAAAGTACTTCCCCACACCATGTTGCAATAAGACAAATAGGGCAGAACAAGAGTGGAGTATAACATCCGTAATACATCAGTAGGTAACATGTAGCTTAGTCTGGATATAATACCAATGCTCTTTGATATTTTTTTCTCTGTCTCTTGTATATGAGGCTTCCATGTTAATTTGGAATCTAAAATAACACCAAGAAATTTAGTTTTCTCTACCCTGGGAATTTGAACATCATTCAATTCCACTTTAACAAAATCAGTGTCGTATGATTTGTTACGATTACTAAAAACAATAAAGTTACATTTGCGGGGGTTAACAGATAATCGATTTGCCTGAAACCATGTACACAATTTTGAAAGGCTACTATTTACTTGATCTTGCAAAGAAGGAAGATCCTTACCACTGAACAATATATTAGTGTCATCAGCATATAATATGTACGATGAGGTATCGGAATTAGAAACATTTCCAATGTCATTTATGTATAATATAAACAACAGTGGTCCTAATAAAGACCCTTGTGGAACTCCACATAATATTTTCTTTAAGTCTGATATACAACTGTTATATTTTGTACATTGGTATCGATTGGAGAGGTAGCTTTTAAACCAATTGTATGCTACACCTCTAAAACCATAGTGCTTAAGTTTAGCTAACATAATATTATGATTAATTGTGTCAAAGGCCTTTGACAAGTCAACAAAAACACCAATAAGAAAGGAATTTTCCTCAAACGTATCAACAATCTTATTCGCAATGTCAGTTAGGGCCATGGAAGTTGAATAGTTGCTGCGAAAGCCGTACTGATAACTACCCACAATATTATTTTGATCAAGAAACTTAACAGCACGGTTGTAGACAATCCTTTCCAAAATTTTCGAAAAACGAGGAAGCACTGAAATTGGTCTGTAATTTGACAATTCACATTTGTCACCATTTTTAAACACAGGGGTTACACAAGCAATTTTCAATTTATCTGGAAAGACTCCTGATGATAAAGATAAATTGAATATATGACATAACGGTTTGCTGATTTCTTTTATTGTATGTTTGATTATACGAGGACTGAACTCATCAATTCCAGAGGCAGTATTATTCCGAAAAGAGTTGACAATGCTACATATTTCTGCTTCAAATGTTGCATGAAAATAAATGGTATTCAAACAAGGGTTCACCAGATAACTCATAAAGTTAGAATTATTTTGTGGTATCAACTTATCAAGATTTGGACCAACCTGAGTAAAATATGAATTAAAAGCATTTGCAATTTTGTGAGAGTCAGTAGTTAATTCACCATTACATTTCATTTGCATATCAGTAACACATTTACCACCTCTATTCAAAAGTGTATTTATAAGATTCCAAGTTGCTTTAATATTACTTCTATATGCAACAAATTTCCTTTCAAAATATTGTTTCTTCACATTTCTTATTGTAGCATTCAGAGTATTTCTAAAACGTTTATACTTTAATTCATTAAAGTTGCTTGGTTTACGCATATATTTCTTATATAACAAATTTTTATATTTGATAGAACATAAAATACTGTCAGTCATCCAGGGATTAAGCTTTCTTGCACACCGACTTTTTTTCTTTAGGGGAAAGTGTTTATTATATAACCCTGACAGAATAGACTCAAAATAATCATAAGCTTCGTTAACATTTTCCATTTCTTTCCTATATTGAGCCAAATCATTCCTACAGCTGTATTTTTCTGTCAGGAAGGTCAGTGGTCTGCTGAGGGTTAAATTGTCATGCCAAGTCACAACTTATCACCAGAGTACTGTTAAGAGGGGGGTCATGCATGATTTTTTTCCAGCACCATTTGTGTCCACTTTTGGACTAGAAAAAAAAGAGAGTACCTTAACACACATTGTCAAATTGAAGAAAGAATTGTTGTTTTTTCCCCCTCTTTTGAACTTCAGAAGGGCTTCATGGACATTCATATACATAGTCATATAGGTGATAAATATGGAAAGATGTACAATTGTACACTGTATTGCAGGTCTGCACTCAGAATAAAATCACCCTCAGAGAAACTGTGAATGCCTGATGCAGCACTAATAGCCAATCTTGACATTGACATTAATCAATTTGCAGAGCTGTCATCAGCAATTGAAGACCAGACCCAAACTACTGATGAACACTCGGCTTCGACTATGAAGTCGACATCACAAACTTTTCAACCTTCTGCTCCAGTGTCCATGCATTCCCCGGCAACTGATGGGGTGCTGATTCCACTCAGCGACCTGCCGCACTCTCCTACACCCCTCCAGCCGCATGAAGCCACGCCCACTGGGCGGTCATCGTACAGTATTGAGAGCTTCAATTTCACCAAGGTCAATGACGGACAACCAACCCTCCTCCTCTGCACTGTGTCGGGAGACCCTCTACCACCGGAGGAGAGCATCTCTGTTGAGAGAACCTCTTCTGGATCCTGGATGGGAGAGGTGGTCCCCCTGGGTAGTCATGGAAACGACACACTGACTTCAGTGGCCTACGCGTTCCAGGTGATGGTGAGGTCTGACAATGGGTCGCAGGGCTTCCAGTGTGTAATTGAGACACCTTATGGGGACATTGTCAGTGCTGAGGTTCTGGTCTCGGTGTATGGTAAGCTCTCACAACTCTCTCCCCTTGCTTTGGAATTTTCAATAGGTTGTGATATGCAAAAGTATTTCATCTTGTTCTGGTTGACCTATTGCGTTAATGTGCAGCTTGCGTGCGCTATCCTTGGAATCGCATGGTTAAGGTGATGGGTAAGAATACAATAAGAGTATGAAACTTGGCACAAATGTGCGACTCTAACTGTAACAGTCTAGACATATCTTTTGGTGGAGACAATGTAAGAAATACATAAGAATAGCAGTAGTGGCTGGGTCATATTCATCCAAGCAATCAGCACGTAGCATGCTTTCAGACCAATTCTATTGAACAACTACCATGTACTTTGAATGTACCATTGAACTAACCGGTATGTAGAATTTTGATCTTTATGAGAACACCACTCTAGTTCTGTCATTATTAGTCTGCTTTGAATATATTTCAAACACTTGAATTGATTTATACCATCTAAGAATTCAAACATGCAAACATGTTTATAATCAATTATGAATGCACAATTAGACAGAGATGAAGCATAAAAGCGAGACAGAAAATACAACAAGGAAGTAAAAAAAAAAAGAAAATGAAGAAGGATGATCAGGTATTTGCGCCATGCATGCGGAATAAGGTGCTCTTCTGTGAGGTCCCAAAGCTGATGATGAAACGAAAAAAAGGATATTAAATTGCTTGGCTGAAGTAACATATCCATTTTTTAAAATCAAATAGTGAATGAAGGATGAAATTGTGAGTAACAACAGAGTTTACATAAATTGTGGCCTTGAAGAATTAACATACAATACTGTATGTATGTATGTAGATTGTTAAAGAGCTATCCTTGCATGAGTAAGTGGTTTTAATGCCAAGCAACTTTTAAAATAAGAAAATTGTTCTTTGTTAATTTTGTTCTTGGTTTCAGTTGTGCTGCTGATGAATTGAATTAAGTTTCAAAAGCACAGTAGTGACATTGTTCAGATGCTTCAGTACTTATCAGATTGAGTACCTAAAACAGAAGAATAGAAAATGAATGACAAGAATGTCTAGATTCCAATGATTTCTAACATCTCTTGAAAGAAGAAAAATGAATACTATCAAACGTGTTTGTTAGTTTGGTTTAATAGCAAGCCCTATTTGATTGATGTACGAAGTAACTAAATCCTGCATGAAGGACATTGTGATATAACAGTTATTGGTCAAATTCGTAGTCATGATCAGTTCTTTTTGTTGTTATTTCTGTACATTTTTGATATGAGTGATAGAGGCGCTCTATTGAATGAGGCAAAGCTGAGTTGAAAAGTGCGCCTCATCTTTCAGTGAGTGCAAAATCTTGTTCCATTGCACGAGTAAAGACCATACACTATTAGTCTTATACAACATCTTCGAGTGTCAACAGATTTGGTCCACACAGATTCTTGAATTTAGCACAGAAATGGCAACCATTTTCTGTAAAAGACAAATGATTAAGCCATGCAGTCATAGTCACTGTCAAAGAGTATAGAAGCTATGCTAAGAGGGCGTACTCTCGCGATTTCGCATGCAAATGGGTGTAGTACGCCATGGAGCCCCACATGGAGCCCAACGGCGGCCATATTAGTAACAATAGCGCAAGCTTCTAAACACCTGAGCCTATGTAGCAAACCCTACCTTCCTTTTATTTTCTTCATTTTAAGGAGACACACAGTGGTAAAATCGTGTTTCAGACATCAAAATATCAGCAGAAGTATATTTTCTGTTGATGCGTTAAAAAAATTTGACGAAATTTCTTTACATTTCAGTCTGTAGTCCTTCAAAGATTGTATTTGAGCTGACAAATGCAGTCTATCTCTTTCTCTCTCTGGATACTTTAGCTCAAATTTTGTGGGACTGCATTTTAGAAAATAAATGACATTTCTTCAATTGCATTTCATGATTACACAGAAATGATACGAAGTCCTGATTACATCTCTTCCCCTGTATGCCCCCTAAAAAGGGGGAAAATGAAAGGGAGACAGAAATAACTACTACTATTACCTATACGAGGTAGTTTTGCGAGGCAATTACAGTTGGTATTTTGCAGGGTCGTGGAGTTCAGCAGGCGACATTAGAGCATATCACGAGCATCCGGGTTTACAGTGGACTCCCGTTATAATGAAATCCTCAGGACTGGCAGTTTTCTTTCATCATATCGGAATTTTGTTATAACCAAACAAATAAACAATAGAAATACATAGAGTGGATGACATTGCAGCCCAAATTTTTACTTATAGTTGTAACCAGAATGTTGTTATAACCGTTTTCATTATAACGGGAGTGCACTGTAAAACAGGGAGGTGGGAAGAGAAGGAGTGGAATCTCTCTTCCCACCTCCCTGCTTTACATGTAAACATTCCAATCGACCTCAGAGAGAAAACATTCGAGGACGTCGCTGCGTGTCAATTACACGCACCGCAGAAGAAGGCCGATAAATCAATTCATGCAAGGTCGACCACTTCTAGCAGCACTACGCGTCAAACAATGACTAGTCCATTTGTGCTCAATAACTGCACAGTGACCGTCAGTTATTACAACTCTCCAAATTGAAACAGAAGCAAAGTAAAGTGTAAAAGCGTTCGGATGTTTGAAGTTCGCCTGTTACAACTACATATATGTATCTTTGAAGTTGGAGTTGAATGATATACATTGATGAACAATTTTCAATTATTTGACATGTTGGTGATGATCTACAGGTAGTCAAATGTGGCTTGATCTATATCACAGTATATAGCCGTATTCACATATTTTCCTAATTTACCTTTTGGGATAGGTAATAATTATGATATTGACTGGCCTTGAGGGAGATACCAGATAAATATTGCCTGCACTGAAAGAATATTGCGACTTGGGCAATATTTTCTGGTATCTCCCTCGAGGCCAGTCAATATCATATAATTATCAGCACTGGTAAGATCACATAATATACGCCCTCTATCGGTCTGTCAGCTAATGGCGTCCGTATTTTGCCCATGAGCGTACTATGCGAAATCGCGGGAGTATGCCCTTTTAGCGTAGCTTCTATACTCTTGTACGTGTACGTGTACATTGTACATATGTGAAACCGTTCGGTTGGAGTTGTTTACAAAAATGATTGACAAAAGAATGCGCTTGTATTCAAAGCGTGCTTGTAATTGTTGAGTTCGCACGGCAAATGTTTGTTTATTGTGACATCAGAGCTGTTGCGATGGAACAAAAACTTTGAGTCAATCATGAGTTTAGCATGGGAGTCAATGGAAATGGGTGACGTCAGCCATGCGCTATCCATTTCTGCTCAAACAAAATTACACGGCTGACAGCCATAGCGTGTGATTGAATTTTTATCTGAAGGTCATGTGATAGGCAGTTTGACCAATCGGATGATACATTTTCTTTAGGTGTTGTATAATATTTATCAAAACATCCACATACAATACACTGTCTCTGAATGTGTGGCTTCAATGATTCAAGTTTGGAAAAAAAAAATGCTGATATTGTACAGTATGTGTATATCAGGGATATTTTCATATCTACTTTTGATATAACCCAGGGTACAATCAAAGATAGATATATCTTTTTTCTTTCTTGGTACACCTGTGGATGTCAAAGTTGCTGTTCACTGCTATTTAATACCATATTCAAAAGTTAAGAGTGGTAACTGACTGACTTGTACAAATGTAGCCTCCCGCTGGAATTAGGCATTGCCCAATGATTTATTTTGAGAAGTCGAAGCGCATTGAAATGCCCCTGGCTAGGCCCAAGCAGTGCCCTGTTGATGTTCCAGCGGTCACTGGCTTTACCTCTCACTGGTGACTTGGGCATATACAGATATGTAATACACAATCATCTGGGGTCTTCACCCTTTGCTTCCTCAGCTTTCTTTCATGCCTTTGTCGTTTTCATTCATGAAAATGACAGGAACATCAAGAACAAGAACAACAACAGCAAAAAAAAAAAAAAAATCTTGAAAACTTTGTAAAGAAATGTAGCTGTTTTCTCTAATGGAGCTTGTGAAACAGATCACCTCCTGTAACTCATGGTGGCTTTGATTTGACCTTGAATTGTGATCGCTTGATTAGGCTGACATCCAGGCACTGAGTGTGTTTTGCGCAGAGATATATGGAGGGTGTGTCCCTCTGGGATTCTAATTCTACTTTGAAATTTTTGTGGCAACTATCAACTGATGGATGCTTAAAAAACAACAGCAACAACAACAACAAACAAACAGTGGAGCCTGAGGGTAAATTGGCTTGAAAAAACCCCACAAAAACAAAAACAAAAAATGCTGCTCAGCTGCCTAGCATGCCATTTTTTTTTTTTTGGGGGGGGGGGGTGTAGTAAAACTTCCATTATGCTACTGTGTAGCTGTTGTCTGTGTGAAATGAAATAAAGCTCCTTTGCCAGCCCTGACTTGTTTTGTTTCTCTTTGCTTGATTTGATAGAGCTTCCAGCCCTGTACTTGTCCCCTAGAGTACCATCCAATGATGTGACTTCAGACTCGATCACCCTGAACTGGCTGGCGTGGCTGTCTGGTACCAATGCGGGAGATGGTCCAGTCATTGGGTACAAGGTTTACTACAGGGTCGCAGGTGATGGGTCAGAGTTCATGTCGGTGAGCACGTCTCCCATCGCAGGACTGACCACCACAGTGGGGAACCTTACCTTGGACACTGAGTATGAGTTTGCTGTGGCCGCTGTGAGACAAGGGGAAGGAGGTGTAGGACCTCTTAGCCCCAGCCTCACAGTGAGAACCAAATGTATCGGTAAGCTTGGAGGAATACTTCTTTCTTTCTTTTTTTTTTTCTTCCAGTATAATTTCTGAAGGGGAATAAAACTCAAATATATATCATCTGTGGATTGAAGGGCTGCAGAAATATAAGTAGAGCACATTGAGAAAGTTTGAGTAAAATTTGGCAATCTGTTCAAGAATTATGAACTCTTATGCCCCTGCGGCTGGATAAAAAAAGAAATAGAAGTACTCATGATGCTGTTATTAATTTAGACACTTTATTTAGTTTTATCAACCCAACAATGTATATTCATTCACAAAACTACAGGTTTAATTTCATCAATCGAATATCAAAGCAATATGCGCTGGATTTGGTGACCACGCATTGTTTTCTTCCCTGTCTTTATACTATATACATTGCACATTGCAAGGTGACACAACATTTGCTCCTGTATCAATGTTTGTGAGTAAAATTTATGTTTAAAGGTTCAAAAAAGTCTTGTTTAAAATCACAAATAATGAGTATTAATAATTTGTGAATGTATGTTCAAGATTACTTATAGTAAATCGAGGGGTCTCTAGGGACTGAATTGGGTGCCCTTCTTTACACTTTGTCTTTGAAACTGCATAGTCAAATTGTGACCCGCCACATCAAAAGGATCCGAAAGTCGCTGATGACTGAGCAGAGAGTCTAGAGTTTGAAGTCAGATCATCAAAATCTGTCAAAACCATTGACTTTCTCTTTTTGACATAATTTTGTAGTCTAATGTTTCGTCTATCATCTGTCAAAATTTAGAAGGTAAACGATCGAAGGAAAAGGACGAAATTAGTATTTTTCTGGGCCATGATTTTCTGAGTCTAAACGGAGCAGAAACGTGGCAGAAGATATGGATTTAGAGCTATAGACAGTCTTCACCCCTAGCAACAAGAGCTAATCTTATTGGTCAGTGTGTGGCATCCTGGTTTACTGATTGGTCGTGCGTAGGCCTCTGGCGCTAAGCTTGAATGAACATCATGGAGGTTGCTAGGGGCATACCTTCTGTTGTCAAGAGGTGAAAACTGTGTAATACCTCCCCTTGATCACATGTGTGGCGGAAGGAAAACTTTGAATGGGCTTTCTTGGAATGCCAATTTCTTTATAGAAAGCTTGACATGCTTTCTTAAAATGATTGATATCTCCACTACCGAATACTTTTGTGAGTCATGTTATGTATATGCGATTAAAGTGGAAGAGTAAGGAAATAATGTCATGTCATTTTTGAAAATTGCTGTCCCCTGACTTTCGGATCTTTTAGTTTCAGCGGGTCACAATTTGATAGATATTTTGTACTTTGTAGCAAGGCACGCAAGGCACGTTATCCACATTGCTGCTCTCCATCCAGGAGTATAAATGGGTATCCGGGAGGATGAGAATGTTAATGTTGGTTGATCAGTATGTGCACGCCTGTAAAATGGCGACTGGCTGGAATGCTCCCCAGGGAGTGGAGAGTGAGAACTGTCAGTGCTGGTGTGAAATAAGGTATCCAGACACTGGGGTAATAATAGTACATGTACATGTATGTATGCGCTTTGAGCACTCTATAGAGTGGTTTTATTATCATTATTATCATCATCATTATTATCATCATGAATATTATTAGCATTATTATGATTATGATGATGATGATGATGATGATTATCATCATTGTTATTATTATTATTATTATTATTATCATTATTATTATTATTATTATTATTATTATTATTATTATTATTGTTATCATTATTATTATTATTATTATTATTATTATAACTATCATTATTATTATTTTCACCAGTAAGATAGCATATATGAATGGACACCAAGCCCCCCGTAGGCCCTCAAAGCTGTCTGCCCCCACCCCAAGTTGGTACATATTTTATTGTACAAACTGTATGTTCTCAAGGTAATAGTCTGCAAGAATGCTTGGATTATGTGAACTGGCGATACCGGGGTGAGCACAAGACCCGCATTTCTCATGTTTTTTTTTGTGTGTGTTTTTTCTCTTTTGCTGGGGGGGGGGGTGGGTCATCATATGACATCTAGATATCAGGTTCTGTTAACTGTCAACTCTTGAAGTCTGACAAAAAAGCATGGAAAAACAATTCAACCTAATTTTTTTGTAAAATCAAAACCACATAATCTTGCAGGTGCAATGCATCAACTTTCTGTTTGGTCTTTCAGCTCCTTCTGCTGTCCCAAACTTGACCGTCAGTGACCGAGGCCTGAATAACATCACTGTAGTAGTGACGGTAAGGAATTTCACTGTGTACAAAAATTCCATGTGGAGCTGATGTTGCATCCATGTGATATAAATCTTGTTTAAGTGCCTCTCAATTCTGTGTGCACAACAGTTTTTACATTTCATTATGTGAACATGTACTTTGAGTCCAGTGCCCATGCAGTAGCATACAGTATATTTTTATGCCTCTGCCACGAAGTGGTGCCGGAGGCATTATGTTTTCGGGTTGTCCGTCCGTCCGTCCGTACGTCCGTACATCCGTCCGCATTCGTTTACGCGATAACTTGAGAAATATCGACTGGAATTTTACCAAACTTGGTCCAAGTATAAAGTGTGATGGGGCAATTACTTGATTAGATTTTGGGTGAAATCGGCCAAAGTCCAAAGGTCAGGGTCAAATTATGAAGTTGTATCCGTTTACGCGATAACTCAAGACTGGATCGAGCAAATTTCACCAAACTTTGTCCGAGGATAATGTATGATGGGACAATTATATGATTAGTTTTTTAGTGAAATCGTACAGAGGTCAAAGGTCAAAGATCAAGGTCAAATCCTAAAATTTATCTGTTTACGTGATAACTCAAAACTGGATGAAGCAGCTTTCACCAAACTTGGTCCAAGGATGATGTATGATGGGGCAATTAGTTGAGGAGATTTTAGTGACATTGGGAAGAGGTCAAAGGTCAAAAGGTCAAGGTCAAATGCTAAAAATGTTGCTATTTCCCCCAAATCTATGCAATGCCCGAAGGTATCTTATTGAAACTTAGTGTAGACATGTACTACTGTGTAAAGATTCTCAAGAGAGAGTTTCATGTCATAAGGTCAAAGGTCAAAGGTTAGGTGAAAATGTTGCAATTTCACTTTTCTCGCAAATGGTTCAATGTATCTTCATGGAACTTGGTACATGTACGACTGGCAGGGATTATCTAGGGAATTTAGGGGTCATGGGTCAATAGTCATGGGTCAAAGGTCAAGGTCAGTTCCTCAAAATTTTACTGTTTCCCTCATATACATGTATTTGTATATGCAATGCTTGCATTATTAGTTTTAAAACTTAATATTATACATACGTATTACCGAATGGAGATTCTCTGGGAAATTTCCAGCCAGAAGGTCAAAGATCAAAGGTTAAGGGTCAAAGGTTAGGTTTAAAAAAAAAAATCTATTTTGTGCTGTAATTACACTCTTTCGTCATACCTTGAAAATTACTTAATGCATAAACTTATGACAGGGTCGGTCAGAAGTCAAGTAAACGGTCAAATCCTCAATTCCCCAAATATGCATACGTGTACCTGCACTCTTAGACAATTGTAGCAAACCCAGTTTGAGGAAAGTGAACATTCAAGACATTTCTGACAAACCTGTCATATCAGTATTTTGCCAGTTATGTGAAACTGTCATCACACATTGTGAAGACATTGTACTATACAACTATTTGGAGAACCATGCATTATGGCGGAGGCATCAGTCGCCATAGTGACATTTCTAGTTCTTACTTTAGAACCAGCACAGCTCATCTCATTCATGTTTCTTTGAAAATGGGGTACATAGTTCGGGATTTTGCTTTACTGTGTCCTCCTTTTCCAACATCGAGTGGCATTTTACTTTCAAGAAATATGGAGCAAACGCAGACAGAAAAATAAAAGTGTCAAAAAAATCAGGCACAAGTATAAAGACTGATATAACATTTTAAAATATTATACATGTTTCAACAGTGATGGTTAGTTGAAGCAACACAAGCTAATTATACATGTATGTAGAGATGAGGCTCCATCAGCGCAAGTACATGAATGTGTGTTTGTTATTTCTGTCATATCCATTTTTGCAAAATTGCACAAATCACATTCTTAAGTTTAGTTTGTTCAAACCCCTCAAATTATAGGCAATTGCCCTGTGCCTTTACTACATTTACAGATGCAGTATTGTACAGTGTATAGATGTTGACAGTTAAGCACTGGACTGAGCATGATGTAGAACATGCCCCATTTGAAGAATATATACATTGTAATACATGTGGGGAAGGAAACAAGATTGGAATCTCTCAAAGAGTCAGTGATTGGCATTTGACTAATCTGCACGATATGAAATACAGTGTAATGTTGCCATTATTTTGATGTCTCTGATGTGCAGCTACCTGGTGAAGACTCTTGGGGTTGCAGCCAACTTACCATCATCTATGTATTGTACAGGCAAGATGGAGGAAATTGGAGGATCCTACATAAGTCTCCATCCGAGGAAATATTTGTTATCTCTGGTTTGCACGCATGCACACAGTATGACATTGCAGCTGCATATGCTAACAGGGATGGAACAAGTGGCTATTCCGAGATAATCCAGACCAGCACAGCAGTCCAGAGTGAGTGTGGTTTTGTTGTCTAATATGTCAAAACTCATGTCAGTCCCATATTAATGTGGCTACATGTAGTTTCTCCTACTGCATGTACTGGTTCTTATTTCTTGGCTTTTTGTTTTGTTTTGCTTTGTTTTTGCTTGGTATGATGATCAACAGGATGTGCAGTTTATTTTGCACCTATCCATGTTGATTACAATTTGTACACAATTTGCTATCATGGTGAATCTTATGAGTATAGTTAAAGTGACAACTTTAGTGTGAGAAGAATTTGGTAGGTGGACCTGTAGGTGAGTACAAAGCTGTTATAGAAATACTTTGATTCAATCATTTTTGTAATATACATAATTTGCATGCATCTGAGAAGCCACTTGTTCATTCATATGCTTTCAATTTTGTTCCTGTGTGTATATCGGACAGCAGTCAGCTTGCCATTTTGAACATCGCGTTTGAGATTTTCTACCCCTTGAAATCTCTTATTTTATTCTATAAATGTTCTTTACAGTGAAAATGGAGTGATATACTAGAAGTCTTTTGTGCTTTGGCTTATTATACGTACAATGTACATTGTAGTATACAATTGTAGTAGTATCCTATACTATAATACTCGAAGTTGTTGTTGTTGTCGCGGCCTTTATGTATTTCCTGTTTTATTTCGGCGTTGCTGGTTTCTCTATCTCCTCCCGAGCCGTCGGCTCCGGGCAGTTGCGACCGGTGCCGTCGGCCGCAGGAGAGTATCCTACATCGAATGGCGCGGGTTTCGTCCCCTCTCCGCCTCCGTGTCGACGTCGAGGACGAAAAAGAAAAATTAATTAGCAACATGCATAATGCATTTTTGTGCGTGACGAAAGAGCCGAGCGTTTCAATATTCACGGAACCTGCGCTGGCCTCCTGCTTTCTCGATCTTCTATCTTTTAGCTTGCAGAGACACTGGGGGATACTAAAGATGATGGTGCAGCGAACTCTCTGACATCTTCCGGCGGACGCGCGCGCGCGCACACACACAATGTACCTCGCAGAACTCTATACACACTCTACACTGTGTGTATATATAGTTCTGTGATGTACCTTTGCCTCCGCCTGTTACGTGTACTGAATGTATTGACGATGGTTACACGAATCTGTGTGTGCGTGATATGGACTACAAGGGCATTTACGTACAGTTCGCCATTTACTGAGTATATTGGCGTCCCCAAATGAAAACAACGAACGTTGGCTATGTATGTATTTTGCACAACTGCAGAATACTATATGCAGCTCAGGTACGTCATTTAGTTTGCTCGCCGTTTGCTCTCAAGTCTGGTGTCATTGTACGCAGACTGTTTAGGACGCGGCTAAATATATTTGCCGATCGTACCCTTACATATCAGATTACACGCGCAGCTGTGTCCATTCGTTTACTGCAGAGCTGCTGTAATCATACATATTCATAAGATGAGCGGACGTAGAGGAAAACCTCGCTTTGCCGACCGCCTATTTTTAAAATTGCAAGTGGAAATAGAATGTGTGGTTCTATGGTCTATCAAACCAAGCTTTGGTGACAAAAAAAGAGGGAGCAAATGAAGACGAATGCAGTGATGTATATATTCTTCTTTCTTCCATAACATGGGAAAAATATTAAAGAAAAAAAATACGAGGTCGAGAGAACCTACTCCCACGGGTGCCTATTAAACCTGATGACTATGATCTCCCCCTCCCCAAATAATAACAATGATGATAATAATAATAATAATGATAAGGATAATGATAATAATGATATAATAATAACAATAATAGGAGCAATAATTGTAGGCCTAATATTAATTATGATAATGTACAATCTGAAGCAGATGTAGTTCTATATTAATATGATATATCAAGCCAAGTTTTGGTGATTAAAAACAAAAAGGAGGGAGCAAAATTATGAAGACGAAAATATCTTATTTTTCTCTCATAACGTGGGGAAAAGAAACATGAAAAAAAAAACACAAAACAAACCGAGGCATTGAGACCAGCCGTGGATTCCCGCGGGTGCCCGCGTGGATGCAAGAGCAGGGGGTAATCAAAGTCATAGTGTTAATATCTTCCCGTTTCGACGGGAATAACCTGTGGGCAGAACTTTCGGGGAATCTCATTTGCGTTTTTGGTAATTTTTCCCTGAATGTTTTTGTTTTTTGCCCTGCGGAGGTGGAAATGTGTGTGTGCGTGAGGGGGGGGGGGAGGGGTGAGGGGCAACAAAACAACTGTTGGACTTCAACGGGTGCAAATAACCCCTCGAAACTCAAGTTCTATAATAAAAGCAAGTAGTGGCGGGAATGATCCCTACCAATGGACCGGATCGCCTGGCATATACAACAAAAATGTATTATAAAATTTCTGGGAAGGGTGGTCATTTAGAGGACAGCACAATTAACGAAAGAATGAGAAGACTTTTCTTTTTATTTCTTCAATAAAAATGTGCAAAATCGTATTATGAGAAAAAAAAATAAAACCCCTCAGACCCGTGGATTTCCACGGGTGCTGCTAGTTATATTATAATTGTAGTATACTCTTGTGAGGGTATTGCAAAGGAGCTGTGGCAAGCAAATGAAGTGATCAGTTCCTAATCAGGGGTAGTCTCTCAGTAGTGTGAGCCCAGAAGAAAGGAAAGTGAATGTGGCAATGTGTAGAATGGGGCACAAAGTATTATTACCACCACAAAGAGTCTTCTTTTGAACAAAAATATGCAGAAATCTGTGAAGAAGTCACAGGCATTTTAGTTTTGCATAGTGAGAAGTCTGCCTTTGCTGAAGATAAAGGCTCTTTGACTGTCTACACCTGCCAAGACCTGCACCAGCAGTGCCTACTCCAAAGACAGACCGTCAGGACTGTGTTTGAGAACAGCTTTTGTTCACCCTGGCCTCAGAAATAAGTCTTAGAGTGCCTGCTTGTGCTATTGAGCATATATTTAATTCTGGGGTGGCAATTATTGAGCATATCTACAAGATTGTTTATAAATCTGTAGGCCCTATGATATTCCCCATACAATGCAGTTTAAAATAGTTGGGAACCAGCAATGCAGTTTCGGTTCTTTAAGAGGCAAACAGAAAAAAAAAGAGAGCACCATCTGTGGGCTGGTAAAGTAAGAATTTGCAATGGAGTCTTACAATTAATGGAAAACATTTTGTCTAAATCTAATGCTGTTGCCTCACCATTTATAGAACCTGAACAAGTGGAAACGTTACAAAAGACATCTGGAAGTATGACTCAACTGGAGTTGACCCGCAAGACCCGCATTTCTCATGTTTTTTTTTTTGTGTGTGTTTTTTCTCTTTTGCTGAGGGGGGGGGGGGGGGTGGGTCATCATATGACATCTAGATATCAGGTTCTGTTAACTGTCAACTCTTGAAGTCTGACAAAAAAGCATGTTGTTAAATTGGTGTACATTTCCCAAATGAATGAATGATGAAATGAATGAATGAACTGATCTTGATTGAAAGGTTTGAAAAACAATTCAACCTAATTTTTTGTAAAATCAAAACCACATAATCTTGCAGGTGCAATGCATCAACTTTCTGTTTGGTCTTTCAGCTCCTTCTGCTGTCCCAAACTTGACCGTCACTGACCGAGGCCTGAATAACATTACTGTAGTAGTGACGGTAAGGAATTTTACTGTGTACAGAAATTCCATGTGTAACTGATGTTGCATCCATGTGATATAAATCTTGTTTAAGTGCCTCTCAATTCTGTGTGCACAACAGTTTTTACATTTCATTATGTGAACATGTACTTTGAGTCCAGTGCCCATGCAGTAGCATACAGTATATTTTTATGCCTCTGCCACGAAGTGGTGCCGGAGGCATTATGTTTTCGGGTTGTCCGTCCGTCCGTACGTACGTCCGTACATCCGTCCGCATTCGTTTACGCGATAACTTGAGAAATATCAACTGGAATTTTACCAAACTTGGTCCAAGTATAAAGTGTGATGGGGCAATTACTTGATTAGATTTTGGGTGAAATCGGCCAAAGTCCAAAGGTCAGGGTTAAATCATGAAGTTGTATCCGTTTACGCGATAACTCAAGACTGGATCGAGCAAATTTCACCAAACTTTGTCCGAGGATAATGTATGATGGGACAATTATATGATTAGTTTTTTAGTGAAATCGTACAGAGGTCAAAGGTCAAAGATCAAGGTCAAATCCTAAAATTTATCTGTTTACGTGATAACTCAAAACTGGATGAAGCAGCTTTCACCAAACTTGGTCCAAGGATGATGTATGATGGGGCAATTAGTTGAGGAGATTTTAGTGACATTGGGAAGAGGTCAAAGGTCAAAAGGTCAAGGTCAAATGCTAAAAATGTTGCTATTTCCCCCAAATCTATGCAATGCCCGAAGGTATCTTATTGAAACTTAGTGTAGACATGTACAATTTATTGTACTCCTGTGTAAAGATTCTCAAGAGAGAGTTTCATGTCATAAGGTCAAAGGTCAAAGGTTAGGTGAAAATGTTGCAATTTCACTTTTCTCGCAAATGGTTCAATGTATCTTCATGGAACTTGGTACATGTACGACTGGCAGGCATTATCTAGGGAATTTAGGGGTCATGGGTCAATAGTCATGGGTCAAAGGTCAAGGTCAATTCCTCAAAATTGTACTGTTTCCCTCATATGTATGTATTTGTATATGCAATGCTTGCATTATTAGTTTTAAAACTTATTATACATACGTATTACCGAATGGAGATTCTCTGGGAAATTTCCAGCCAGAAGGTCAAAGATCAAAGGTTAAGGGTCAAAGGTTAGGTTTTAAAAAAAAAATCTATTTTGTGCTGTAATTACACTCTTTCGTCATACCTTGAAAATTACTTAATGCATAAACTTATGACAGGGTCGGTCAGAAGTCAAGTAAACGGTCAAATCCTCAATTCCCCAAATATGCATACGTGTACCTGCACTCTTAGACAATTGTAGCAAACCCAGTTTGAGGAAAGTGAACATTCAAGACATTTCTGACAAACCTGTCATATCAGTATTTTGCCAGTTATGTGAAACTGTCATCACACATTGTGAAGACATTGTACTATACAACTATTTGGAGAACCATGCATTATGGCGGAGGCATCAGTCGCCATAGTGACATTTCTAGTTCTTACTTTAGAACCAGCACAGCTCATCTCATTCATGTTTCTTTGAAAATGGGGTACATAGTTCGGGATTTTGCTTTACTGTGTCCTCCTTTTCCAACATCGAGTGGCATTTTACTTTCAAGAAATATGGAGCAAACGCAGACAGAAAAATAAAAGTGTCAAAAAAATCAGGCACAAGTATAAAGACAGATATAACATTTTAAAATATTATACATGTTTCAACAGTGATGGTTAGTTGAAGCAACACAAGCTAATTATACATGTATGTAGAGATGAGGCTCCATCAGCGCAAGTACATGAATGTGTGTTTGTTATTTCTGTCATATCCATTTTTGCAAAATTGCACAAATCACATTCTTAAGTTTAGTTTGTTCAAACCCCTCAAATTATAGGCAATTGCCCTGTGCCTTTACTACATTTACAGATGCAGTATTGTACAGTGTATAGATGTTGACAGTTAAGCACTGGACTGAGCATGATGTAGAACATGCCCCATTTGAAGAATATATACATTGTAATACATGTGGGGAAGGAAACAAGATTGGAATCTCTCAAAGAGTCAGTGATTGGCATTTGACTAATCTGCACGATATGAAATACAGTGTAATGTTGCCATTATTTTGATGTCTCTGATGTGCAGCTACCTGGTGAAGACTCTTGGGGTTGCAGCCAACTTACCATCATCTATGTATTGTACAGGCAAGATGGAGGAAATTGGACGACCCTACAGAAGTCTCCATCCGAGGAAATATTTGTTATCTCTGGTTTGCACGCATGCACACAGTATGACATTGCAGCTGCATATGCTAACAGGGATGGAACAAGTGGCTATTCCGAGATAATCCAGACCAGCACAGCAGTCCAGAGTGAGTGTGGTTTTGTTGTTTAATATGTCAAAACTCATGTCAGTCCCATACTAATGTGGCTACTTGTAGTTTCTCCTACTGCATGTACTGGTTCTTATTTCTTGGCTTTTTGTTTTGTTGTACTTTGTTTTTGCTTGGTATGATGATCAACAGGATGTGCAGTTTTTTTTTGCACCTATCCATGTTGATTACAATTTGTACACAATTTACTATCATGGTGAATCTTATGAGTAAAGTGAAAGTGGCAACTTAGTGTGAGAAGAATTTGGTAGGTGGACCTGTAGGTGAGTACAAAGCTGTTATAGAAACACTTTGATTCAATCATTTTTGTAATATACATAATTTGCATTCATCTGAGAAGCCACTTGATCGTTCATATGCTTTCAACTTTGTTCCTGTGTGTAAATCAGACAGCAGTCAGCTTGCCATTTTGAACATCGCGTTTGAGATTTTCTACCCCTTGAAATCTCTTATTTTATTCTATAAATGTTCTTTACAGTGAAAATGGAGTGATATACTAGAAGTCTTTTGTGCTTTGGCTTATTATACGTACAATGTACATTGTAGTATACAATTGTAGTATTATAATTGTAGTATACTCTTATGAGGGTATTGCAAAGGAGCTGTGGCAAGCAAATGAAGTAATCACTTCCTAATCAGGGGTAGTCTCTCAGTAGTGTGAGCCCAGAAGAAAGGAATGTGAATGTGGCAGTGTGAAGAATGGGTCACAAAGTATTACTACCACCACAAAGAGTCTTCTTTTGAACAAAAATATGCAGAAATCTGTGAAGAAGTCACAGGCATTTTAGTTTTTCATAGTGAGAAGTCTGCATTTGCTGAAGATAAAGGCTCTTTGACTGTCTACACCTGCCAAGACCTGCACCAGCAGTGCCTACTCCAAAGACAGACCATCAGGACTGTGTTTGAGAACAGTTTTTGTCCACCCTGGCCTCAGAAACGAGTCTTAGAGTGCCTGCTTGTGCTATTGAGCATATGTATGTATTTATTTCTGGGGTGGCAATTGAGCATTTATCTACAAAATTGTTTATAAATCAGTAGGCCCTATGATATTCCCCATAGAATGCAGTTTAAAATAGGTGGGAACCAGCAATGCAGTTTCTGTTCTTTAAAAGGCAAACAGAAGAAAAAGAGAGCATGATATGTGGGCTGGTAAAGTAAGAACTTGCAATGGAGTCTTACAATGGAAAACACTTGTCTAAATCTAATGCTGTTGCCTCACTGTTTTTAGTACCTGAACAAGTGGAAGCATTACAAAAGACATCTGGAGGTATAACTCAACTGGAGTTTAGTTGGACCACAGCAGAATCATCCTGTGCTGCAGACTACTTCATCATACGTTACACTCTGCATAGTAAGAAGGCCTGTTCTACCCCTGAGACCAACCCTATTCAACAGGAGAGGAATACAACAGAGCTAACCTACACTCTGTCAGACCTAGAGGCCTACTCCTGGTACAACATCTCTCTGGTGGCTGTGAACAGTGCCGGGGAGAGTCCCGAGGTAGCGACTTCAGCAGACACGAGTAAAGGAAGTGAGAAACATTATTGTGATATTTTGATGATATGGCAAGAGGATAATTAAATCCTGTATGAACAAATTTGTTCCAGTAAAGTGTTGAAAGTCAGAGTTTGATAAAGGTAGAACATTAGTTAAAGACAGATTTTAGCAGGTGATATTTGTTTGTCATTTGTACACGTTTTGTGTGGTACATGTAGGTAAACTCTTTACATTTTCAATTTCTTCTTTAAAATCCAAAAATCCATGGTCAACTCTCAACAAAGTTTAGCAAGAATCTTTCAGAGGCAAGGAATTTGATATGATTATTGATAAAAATGGTTACCATGAGAAGTCCTCAAGGCACCTATGTTATCAGTACATAAGTTTTGCAGAGCTTCTTTTCCATCAGATTCAGAATGAGGACAACTGAATCGTGTTGCATTAATAGGTACTTTTAGAAAATGCAGATGCTCGCAGTTTTGGCTCAATGGTGCATTTAACTATTACAGAGGTTAACATGTTTGGGTGTCATCTCAATTGCAGACATTAATGTTTTCGTTTTCATTAAAATGCATAAATACATTTGAGCAAAAGGTGACAGCATTGACAGATATTCATGAGATTCATATCACTTAAGATGCAGAGACTCCAACCATCTTTTGACATTTGCAAGGACCGGGTCAAAGGCATGATTTACCATTTGCAGATGAAACAAAACCCAGCATTAGTGCTTCAAAATAGTTCTAAAATGTGATTTTGGGATAGAAACAAACAATGTAAAAAATTGAACCAGTATAATCAATGTTAAGTATTGTTAAATACACAGAATGTGAACAACAGTTATGATAAGAATGTTTCCAGAGTAAACCATCTACAGTTATGTTTTGATGAGAAAAATAGAGAGATATCCCTATATCTTAGGCTTTATTGCAAAGAGAAGTGATATCTTAAACATATATATTTTTTTAATAACTGCTCCCAAAGGTAAACAGGACCTTTAATACAGAGTGAAAAACAGACAGCCGTACGTTGCATACTACATGTAGCTGTGCTGCTATGAAGCACCGTGTGATGTCACAGCCTAAACAAATCTGACAGTCAATGGTGCCAGTGTATGGTGGAGAATGAGTCCTTTAACACTAATATAATATGGACTGGCCTTGATGGGGATACGTTGTTTATTGCCCAGACTAGAATTGTATTGCACTCGTCTTCGACACGGGCAGTACAATTCTAGTGAGGGCAATTGATGTTGTATCCCCCAAAAGTAGACAGTCCATATTATTACAATTTTATTATTATTACCCAATTAAGGTATCTTCGAGCAGTATAACTTAAATCATTACAGTGTAAACTTCCCAATTTACGGTAACAAAATCCACACGGCGCCAGGTAAAACCCTACACCACTGCACTCAACTACACCCACATGCTTGCTCACAACCCTTATGCAAAATTCAAGTACGCGACACGCTCACACAGTCGCAGCGATCATCCTCTATTTTTACGTGCTAACGTACGGGACTTTGCCCTCTGTCGCAAAACTCAGGTAACGGATCTTTGGTCAGCGAGTAACAGCCAGCACACTCGATCAAACACATGCCTACATATGGTGCAGCGATCGTCCCCTAATTTTACATGTTAATGTAAGGGAATTTGCTCGTCATTGCAAAACCTTCCTGCGAGAAACTGGCATCAACAGCAAATTTTCATCATCTGGAGCTCGAGTGTCCATATGCTAGCGGTTTGTGCATATTTTCTCTCTGTGATTGACCGGAGTGTTAACATGCAAAGTTAATGGCGAAACCCGGAAGAAGAAAATACCCACTAATATTGCCCGCTGGAAACTGGTGGTTTCCCGGCCAATTGCCCAGCCAAACTACCGTATATGGGTAGTAATTATATAATATTGGATGGCCTTGAGATTAATACAAGGAAATATTGGACGAGCTATGCACAAATATTGGACGAGTCGAAGACGAGTCCAATATTTTGCTTAGGGAATCCAATATTTCCTTGTATTAATCGAAAATAGGACATCCAATATTATCATTATTATCCTACAGAGGATTTTAGCAAAGAATATTTTCACTTACCCTTTCTGTTTCCGAGTGCTGTATGGTCTCCTACTTAGCTACTGTACTTGATCCTGACATGGGGTATGGTACACTCTTCAGTACAAGTTAATCTACATGTACTTCATTCCCTGATAAAACAGTGATCTATGTATCCATGGTAGCCGTCATGTTACTGTTAGGCCAAGATCTAGCTAATTTACACCAGAATTAGATGTTCTTGTATCCGAGATCTGAGACACAAGTCACGTCACATCTACCGTAGATCGTGAAAGATCGAATTAGTCGTACTGTAGTCCTATGGCCTACTGTACTTAGTATACACATAACGTAACATGCATGCAAATGCAAGCGGCGGTGGCCAGCTACATGTATTTGTATATTGCACGCGGGCTATCTAGCAGTAGCGCTGAGCTGATCAATCGTCGCCTTCACCAAAAACAAAAAAAATAATAAAATGCAACTTGTTTTCATTAAACCTAAATTTAATTTCCTGGTATGAAAGTGATATTTTGAAAAATTGTATGCAAAACAATTTCAACTAATTGATATATGAAATTTGTTTGTATAAACACAGGATTTTAGAAAAAACAATATTTTAGTTAATTCGTGATTGACCAATCACAGACGTTTTTACTTCATATTTCTGGTCATCTCGTATATATCTCAGCCAATCACGGTGCAGTTTATGAAAACTTTGGGGAATCCCCCTCTTGCCGTCCAATATTTTAAATATTGGTCGCCTCGGCAAAAAATATTGGTCGAGTTCAACAAACTTTCTAAGTGGGTCGGAGGTTATGATGTTCGTCGACAAAATAACACTTGTATTTAGGCTCTAAAAATCCTCTGTATGGATAATAATATAAAATATCTCATCTAGTGTAAAATCCTCTTGTTGCTTTCCAGAGCCACCTACAGTGACCAATATCAAGATTGACCCATCCATCACTTCACCGACAAGTATTGGATTCACCTGGGACAGCCTGTCCTGCCAAAATGTTGGGGGTCGGTTTTGGTACTACTACGCCCGGATCTACAAGAAGGGAGAAGCGAAGAGAGCTAGCACTCTGCCGGACAGCAGGATGAAGCGATTCTATAACCGCAGTGATTCTTCTGTAGTCTTTGATAATTTGGATCCCTGCACAAAATATGAGCTGGATATCTCTGCTGTCAATTATGGGGGCTCAGGGGAGGTTGCATCAGCCCCGGGAAACACGCGTGTTACCTGTAAGTATAATTGGAGCCTGTTTAATAGTCGGTCCATTTCCCATTGGTACTAATTAAGTAATGATTTTTTAAATATGAGCATGTCATCTTTATACCCCCACCCACACATAGTGTGTAGGGGGGGGGTATATAGGAATCACTCTGAGGTCGGGTGGCCGGTCGGTTGGTCGGTCGGGTGGTCGGTTGGGCGGTCAGGCGGTCGGGCGGTCGGTCCGTTGCAAAATCTTGTGGATCGAACTCCTCTCTCATTTTTTGAGCAATCGACCCCAAATTTGGCATGTGTGACCACTATCAAAGGTAGATGTGCAAGACACCTGTAATGCGTTGCCATGGCAACGGCATATTTTTATAAAAACTTGTGGATCGAACTACTCTCTCATTTTTTGACCAATTTACCCCAAATTTAGCATGTGTGACCGCTATCAAAGGTAAATGTGTAAGACACCTTTTTCGTTAATATCGCATAATGCGTTGCCATGGCAACGGCAAATTTTCATAAAAACTTGTGGATCGAACAACTTTTGCATTTTTTGAGCAATTAACTTCAAATTTGGCATGTGTGACTGCTACCACAGGCCGATATGCAAGACACCTTTTTCATGAGTATTTCATACTGTGTTGCCATGGCAACGGCAGATTTTCATAAAAATCTTACAAAATGTTGTGGATCGAACTACTCTCTCAATTTTGAAACAATTCAGTTTGACGTTGGGATATGTGATCAATGTAATGTATAGTTGTGCCAAAAATCTTGTGTGTGCGTTCAAAAATCTGTTACTATGGCAACAGCTGTTTTTTTTTACCAATCATACAAAAATGTGTGGATTAATCTAACTCCTTCAGTTTTTAAGCATTTGGCTAAAAAATTGGCACATATGTGACCACTATGGTACGTAGATGTGCGTACTTACTCTTTCGTCATTGTTGATCAATGCGTTGCCATGGTAACAGCATAGTTTGAATGAAAATCATGCGAAAATATTGTGGATTCAGATAACTCCCTCAGTCTTAGAGCATTTGGCTTGAAATTTGGCACATGTGACCACTATAGTATATGGATGTGTAAAGTTAATCTTTCGTCAGTGATAAACAATGCGTTGCCATGGTAACAGGTTTTTTTGAATCAAAAAGGATACAGAAATATTGTGGATTCGGCTAACTCCCTAAGTCTGTGAGCATTTAGCTTGAAATTTGGCACACATAACCACTGTGGTGCAAAGATGTGTAAACTTAATCTTTCGTCAGTGGTGATCAGTGTGTTGCCATGGTAACGGCATATTTTGAATGAAAATCATAGAAAAATATTGTGGATTCAGTTAACTCCCTCAGTTTGTGAGCATTTGGCTTGAAATTTGGCACATGTGACCACTATAGTACGTAGATGTGCATACGTAATCTTTCACCATTGTTGATCTGTGTGTTGCCATGGTAACAGCATATTTTGAATGAAAATCATGCAAGAATATTGTAGATTTAGTTAACTCCCTCAGTCTTTGAGCATTTGGCTTGAAATTTGGCACATGTGACCACTATAGCATATAGATGTTCAAACTTAATCTGTCATTAGTGTTGAACAATGCGTTGCCATGGTAACAGCATTTTTGTCACCAAAAAGCATATAAAGATACATGTATTGTGGATTCAGCTAGCTCACTCAGTCTTTGAGCATTTAGCTTGAAATTTGGCACACCTGACCACTATGGTACGTAGATGTGCAAACTTAACCATTTGTTATTGTTGATCAATGCGTTTCCATGGTAACAGCATATTTTGAATGAAAATCATGCAAAAATATTGTGGATTCAGGTAACTCCCTCAGTCTTTAAGCATTTGGCTTGAAATTTGGCACATGCAACTACTATAGTACAGAGATATGCAAACTCCATATTTCATCATTGTTGAACAATGTGTTGCCATGGTAACAGTGCATTTTGAATGAAAATCATACAAACATTTCGATTCTCCTAACTCTCTCTGTTTTAGAGGATTTTGGCTTCAAATTTGGCCCATGTTATCTCTACATTACCTAGATGTGCAAAAAATCTTTTGTCAGTGTTGAAAATGTGTTGCCATGGTAACAGTATATTTCGAATGAAAATGATACACTAATATTGTGAATTCAACTAAGGCCCTCAGCCTTTTATCATTTGGCTTGAAATTTGGCACATGTGACGGCTATTGTGCAAACTTCATTTTTTCTTAATGTGCAACATTATGTTGCCATGATAACACAATTTTTAATGAAAAGGCCATACAAATTATCAGTTTATTTATCTTGCTCACTCAGTTTTTGAGCACTTGACTTGAGATTTGGGACGTGTGACTAACAGTGAGCAATACATTTATTCACTTTTGAACAGTGCATTGCCATGGTAAATTTTTTTCCATTAAAAAGTAAAAAAAGAAATTACTCCTGGTTGAGCTAATTCCCTCAGTTGTGGGTGGGGGTATATTAATCACAATGAGTGATAGTTCTCGTTTAATTAGTGAAGACTTTTGGAGTTTACACTATTATATTTCCATCCACAGCATTTTGGGTACATACACACAAAAAAAAGACGAAAAAAATCACACATTGTGTCTTAAGTTTTTCCAAAGGAATAAAAAAAAAAAAAAAAACAGCTGCATGGATGGATATCGCTTGAACTAAATTCTGCAAAATACAATTGCAACATTAGTCAGGTTTCGAGTGCCATGTATGTGTATGTGTGTGTTTGTGAAATTTCCATGTGATGTCCATATGCCGTTTACACAAAAGAAAAGACTCTATATTAAATTTTACCTGAATTGTATCCATATCCCAGTTTTAATGTAGTATAATATGTGTGAACACAGTTAGATAACACATAGAATATTTTTGAGTAAATGAAAAAGACATACTAAATTAGATCACTGTTTACTGTGGATTATGCTGATCATTCAACAATGCTGGCATGCATTCTTTACATTCTACATCTGTGTGCTTCAACTGCACATACAACCATATTTAACTGTCACTGTAGTGTTCTTTTATTTCCCCAAATCTGTCACCCATGTGAAATCCTAGCATACTGCACATAAAGAACAGGAGATCTACACTAAGTTGTATGAGGGAGAGGGGTTTGTTGAAACCAGTGCAGGCTCACTTCATAGTTTTCACTTGATTATCATAATAGTAGTTTGCAATGTTGTAATGCTGCAATTCTCGGTATTGCCAATACCTAGGTGCCTTGCACAGAGCAGCGTTTGAGATGCATTATGGGAACAAACTCAGGGAATAAATATTGCCCTGGTTTTGGCTGCACGTGCACTCAGGTCACGTTCTGTCTTTATCCAGAGGTATTTTTTGTTGAAGACTTCTTCGCTTTCCATCATGTGACCAGCGCAATGAAGCCTTGCAGTAGTGAACCATGATACCAGTGACTGCAAATCAATAAGATTTAAAAAACTTTCAACTCTTTTAAAGCTGAATTATAGCCAAGAAAAAAGGAGTAATGTTAAAGCAGACAAACAACCCCATTGAATTGTATGGGAACTGCGACATGCGCAAGACAACCAAAAGCAACAATGCCACCGAGGAATCTATAAGAGTGCATCTGTGACAGGGTTCTACAGCATATGCAGATGTTTTCTTCGCATTAGCAATACCAAGAATTGCATGCCAGGTCTTCTCCTGATATTAGCAGTGTAGGTTTGATGATGAAAAAGTGTTACTTTTTTAGTGATGAATGATGAGTTTCTCACATTCGATTTGTCATCATGCCTGCATGGGTGATAAGATTCTCAAACCATGGCTGTCCATAACAACGAGCCTCAGAGACTTACTGTCACTTGGAACGTACCATATCAGTGTCGTGTGCAAGGCTACCATCTCACGTATCAGTTGGCTCAACGGAAAGCCTGCCCTCAGGAGGCGGTAAATGACAGTCGGCTACTCGGCGTAAACTCCACCACATCACGAGTCATTCTCACTGGTCTGGAGAATTATACAGTCTACGATATTTCCATAGCGGCAGTGATTGATGGGACACTAAGTGTACCGGAAATTCTAAATGGGACTACCTTACCAGGCAGTAAGTATATTTTACCTAGGTAGTAATTTCTTATCTTGGAAGTTTTGACATAATGTACAAGTACATTGTAAAATTATTAGTCGCTCCTGGACTTGATTCATCTGCAGCATGTATATGTGTATGTAGGCCTATGGTGGCAGAAAGAAGAGAAAGGGTATCCAGGAATGAGTTTCTTAAATATTTCTTCATTTTGTTAAAGTTTGATAGTAAAAGGGTAGCCTTGTCAGAAACACTGAAAAAAAAATCAAAATATAATCAGGCTGATCCAAATGCTATTTGCATGCCTGCTAAAAAATCAAACCATGCAACAATTTGTGGGTTTTTGGGTGGAGGATTATATATTCTTGAAATGGGCCATTCTGCATTGATAGAAATATCATTGTAACACAGCAAGAGTAGATGATTAAACTGTATTATATTTTGGATCAAAAATTTGTCTTCCATTGATTGGTTAAAAGAGCTTCACGTGATTATATAATAGGTATTTTGAACTGTTTTAGAGTGTTGGTGTGTTTGGCACTCCATGAATATTAAGTACTATATGCAAAATGACGTCACTTTTATGACTACATTTTGCAAATAGTATACTATTTGCAAAATGATGTCACAATCACCCTGCTTCTTTACTCAAGTGTACCCGTCCGCGTCCGGTCCCGAATTCTAGTGTTCAGGTTTGCAGCGGCCATACGAGCGCTTGGATACATGCGACGGGCAACTCTGGCGGTGCCACGGCTACTACGTTTTTCAATTTCCGATCTCTCGCACTGTTGCGCGTATTGCAGGCGCTGCGCTGCCGCCGCAGTGCGGCTAAGCCTAGGGCCTATATAATGATTTTCACTTTTTATTCAAATTTTTGATCCAAAATATAAAACAAATATACTTTGCCTAGTTTCGAGTTTCTTGTTAAAACTATGGGCCTCGGTGACTCCAAACTAGTACTATTCACTTCGGGGCTGCACCCCTCAGTGAATAGTACTAGTTTGGAGTCACCTCTGCCCATAGTTTTAACAAGAAACTCTCAAGGCCAAGTATATTTGTATACTATGTAGTATCTCTTTGTCATGCATGAATGCTTCTTCTGACAGGTTATGACCAGTTCTCTCTTGTTGCGCTTTTTCATCGGTGATGTTCTCATTGATCTTCTTTTGCAGAACCGGCTCCAATTCAAGGGATTTCTTATAACGCCACTGCAACCTCCTTACACTTCTGGTGGGATAACCCCGTGTGTGAAGATTTAAACGGAGAATTTTATAGATACGACTTTTACCTGCAGGATCAAGATGGGAGAAACAGTCCGTCTGTCAGCAGCACAGTGAATTATCGCAGATTTGATGGCTTGCAGTCTTGTTCAGCATATGAATTTGGAGTGCGGATTCATACAGTGTCGGAGGAGGGTGATTATGTAACAATGTCTGCCACAACAGGTGTATCAGGTAATTGTCCCTCTGGGTACACTTGTTTTCAGGAAAGCGTGATGAACTATGATGTTTATCATCCTGTAGGTTTCCAACTAATAATCGATAAAGGAAATTTTCACTATACCATGGGTTCATTTTTCCAAATCACAAAAATTATTTACACCGTTTATCAGTCTGAAACTGAAGTAGAGTTCATGAATTTGAACATTTATGGTGTCATTTCAAAGTTTAGAAATTCCAAAGATTCTTTCATCTGAAAATGAAATGAGGTCTGTTAAGCAGAAAATAAGAAAAGATGCGTACCATCAAATGAACATTTGGAACATACCTGTATTGTATGTTTTGCTTTTCTGATGAAAGTACCTCAGAAAAGCTAACTTTATTTCATTTTTGGATTAACAAACCCTCATTATACCAGTTTTGATATCTTTTTTGGACTATTAACCCAACTTCTTTTTCAGATTAATGAACCTTTGAAAAACGAACCTTTGGAATTGCATACTGTAACTAATAAAGTCACTAAACAGCAGTTTCTAGCTTTGGCAACTCCATAGTTTCTCATCCAGACATCAAGCTTTCATGTATGTGTTATTTGCTCTCATTCTTTTTCTAGTAGTACACCTCACCATAAATGGGTACATACCAGTCACTCGAAATTTCCTGTTTTTGCTTTGGTGTATCACAGCCAGATGGTGACATCAATACTAAAAATATGATTTTTTTAATGGAAATTGAAACATTGCACTGTAAAATTCACATGTTTCTGATGGGAATATTATACACTGTAGGTGCCTCTTGTGAGGTTTGTAGGAGATGAAATTGTGTTAAAATTGTTTTTTTTTTTTAAATTTCCACTGCACGACCATGTCCAGCTGATAGAGAAGTTTGGATATGAGATGGCCTGCAAATAGATGTCAGACTGTACATGCATATTGTACGTCACTATATACACAGCTCTACTAAGTACGTGTACCGGTGTGATTAAAACATGTATGGAACTATGCTTTCAGCCCTCATGTTGGTTTTCCTGTTCTTACCAGAACCTGGAATGCCAGAAGGTCTGGTCTTGAGCGAGCTGCAGGATGAGAACAGGATCACAGCGGGCCTGAATGTCCGATGGAATGCCCCCACCACTCCCCCTTGCCTCCCAGCTGCCTACAATATCTCTTATGAGCTGCTCTTTAGAGACCAATGTTCTACAGAAGGGGCTGGGGAAATTTCTGAGGGCGGGGTTGTGGGGGGAGCCGTGGAAGGGGCTGAAGGCGGGTCCGGCCCCTTTACGTTTAATCTCACCGGCCTCCTGCCATACTCCGATTACAGACTCTACGTCTCTGGCAATACGTCGGCTGGGCCTGGTCCCCCAGCGGAGACTTTGGCACGTACTGGCTTTGCTTGTGAGATCATCAATTTTTTCTGTTTTTTTGTTTTACTCTCTTTTTTATTTTTTTTTTGCCTGCCTACTTTCATGTAGATGATTTGGAAATGATTAAAGGCATAATTTACCATTTGCAGATGAAAAAAAAATCCAGCATTAGTGCTGTACGTAAAATAGTTCTAATATGTGAGTTATTGATATAAGGTCAGTTTTACAGTAAAGGGTGTAACTTTGATGTGGCAAGGGTCAAAAATTAAAGTTGTGTTTCCATGTTTATCTTTGCCTTTATTTTATATAGGAATGTCTATATTTTCAATATTTTGTCATTCCAGAGCTTAATTCTTAGGCTAAATATGAAAAATGAAGTGACTATTATGGAATTTTAGATAAATTTAGGTAAAAACAACAAGAATGTTTTGGTCACCCACAGCAACCAAATGAAGATAAATGGTGGAGGTAATGCAACTTTTCATTTGCTGTGAACATATATTTGAAATATCAAAACACTTTTCCCCCAACAGATATTCGCTCTTGCAATTATTTGGATGTGAACTTCAAATTCCAAGGTAAAAATGGTACCTGACAAACTATTTTTAAGTTAAAAGAATGTTCTAGAAGCAAGAGCCACTCTAAACATAGCCCTAAATTATCTCTTGGTAACAAACATTTATCAACCCAAATCCCAAAGAAATTTGATTATTTTTGACAAATTTGAAATTTTCAGACTTGTGAGTTTCGGAGGCTTCAGTTAACAAACTAGTGTGTTTCGGAGGCTTCAAAACTGGTAACACAAAGTTCTAGTCCTGTATTCACTTAAAATAATAAAACTACAGTAAGCAACTATCCCTACATGCTAGAATAAGAACAAGGCATTAATAAAATGTGAATAACAGTATACAGATGTACATTTTATGGCAGTGCATAATGTTTACCCTTCATACAAATTGTACTCATTATTATAAGGAAATTGGCTTCCACAAAAGTGAATAACAAACTGTGTACACTTTGAGCAATGCTCAGTTCGAATTTATGACATTACATGAGGCAATATGATTCTAAAGGAAATTGCAACAGTAGCAATAAAAGTACACTGATTTGGAACATCTTTTTTTTTTTGCGGCTTAAAGTTAGTAGCAACGCATGTTTTGGAGGCTTCATCATGACTGTTAGCATGCAAAAATGGTCCATTTTAAGGTGATATGAAGTACTTTAATGCAGCTGATTGTTTCCAAATAACTAACAATGTTGTAACATGTAAAATAGTATTTATTTGTATGCAGAAAAAAGACTTTCCAACATATATGTTAAGAGACAAAGAAAAATATTTTAAATCTTTATGCTCAGTTGTATACATACACTGTATTTGCATATCCATGACTTTGGCAATGCAGAACATGATTAGGCTACACACATGTACAGCTGTATGCATTTGTCAAACTTTTCATCATAATGCAGTAAGAATTACTTTCAATGAGTTAGAACTGTAGCTATAGACTTAATGCAAAGATTATGTTTGCTTGCTTTATAAGTGCAGTTTGTGGGATGTATATTGACATAAACCATCCATCATAATTTTATATACATGTGAAATCAATTTCAACTGTTGATGAGAAAGGGATAGAAAATAGACTATGTGATGGCATGACGGTTAGATTACAACATAGCATTGTAAAATATAGAAAGGGGAAAAAAGGCTTATAAACATTCTTTTGCATATGACCATGCCTGATACCCCCTACTATAGCTATCAAATGCAGTGATCATGGTCATAGAACAGCAATCTTAAACACCGATCAGCCATTCCATGTAAGGGTCATCATCAAACTGTCATCATCAAAATGGAGTTGGAATAATCAATATATTGGTGATATTATCATGGAGCTCAATAGAAATTGAAATGGTCAAGATCCCATTCATCTTTTTGAATCGCCTGTTGAAAAGATAAATGTACATACCCTACCCATGACTGTGTACGAATTTGAATTTAAAAAAAAATGTTGACCAAATGTATAGTTCCCTGTAATATATGATAGTTAGAACTTTACTTTCTTTTTCTGTGGTATACAAGTCACCCCTGTTTCATATCATTTTATTTTTCTTTTTTTTTAAAATTCTTCAAAGGCTTCTTTTTTTATAGTTATTTTATAAAATTCCAGTTAGTGTGACTCCTGTGACAGCTAGGAGGCCTGTTTTTGAAGGTACGCATTGAGAAATTGCTAACAGAACTTTTACTGTTTCTAAGAATGACAACCTTTTTAGCAAAAAATTAAAAAGCAGCAAATGTGTTTAAAAATATCTAAGTTTTTTAGAAACCCACAAGTTTGTTTTAAATAGTATATAAACCCACAGACTACAGTTTTAACCCTTTGAATTTCAAAATAGTTAGGGGCTTGTAACTTTTTCCAGAAAAGCCAGGACTAAACAGATTATAAAGATTTCAATCATGTCAATATTGTTCTTCATGAACATAACTTCTCCAGTCACCCACCCATGTAAACTACATGTATCCCATGGCAACAGGCTATTTATAAGTAGAGGTCTATATGTCATTTATAAACAATCCTATCCCAACCATTACTGTCCATTTACTGCACTGAGAACTACATCCGCAAACATGTCATAGAGTCTCACACATGTATGCGAAGAGATGTTTCGTAACACAAGTTACATTTTGTTTAATCAAAAATAATCAAGTGGTCACTGCTAGCATGATAAAGTATGGAAAATCAATCAGGGTATAGTATCAAGATTGTGTTGCACCTTACATGCATCAGATCTGACATACAGATTGATATGAAAACCTGTCTGAATGAAGTAATCAAATGTCATTATTCCAAAACAGTACCCTGTGATCCAAGTCACACCACAGAAATGATAATCTGCAAGATGTTAGCTATTTTCAAATCCAATCACAAATTTATTGATTAATTATTTTCCTCCAAATAAGTATTGGAAATGAAAGCCAAAGAACTTGTTAAGAAATGGAAAAATGAAAAAGTCAAGATTTTAGTATGGCAAAAACAAATGCCATGTGAGTAACAATGGAATGGATTTGTCAATGGGTTATAAATGGACATGTAAAAGATTGTGTTTCGAAACTATCACACTCAGATGATAGTGAGTCGAAAGTGTAAAAATCCAAAAAGCATTTTCCACCATTTGCTCTGGATCATGAATAAAAGATACAACCTTAAATTCAAAAGTAATATATTTCTTAGTTAAGTGTATGCTTCCCTCTTGAATAACCATCTATTAAAGTCCTTGAATCTTCAGGAATAGTGTTCAGTTCTTTAAAAAAAAAAGTGTATTTAACACTAAATAATCAAGTAATTGTTTGGTCTTCATTATCAAAGTCTAACCAGTCAAAAGAGTGATACAAATATGGTCACAACACTTCAACTTCTCTCAAGAGTAAAAATGAGTTATCCAACTTAAGAACATTGATGTATCCACAACTACTTGCTTTGTTGCACTACTGTTGCATGATGTGGGCATGCACGCAAGCTGGAAGTCACTTTCATTACTCACAATATCTAGCCTGTTTCATTGTTTCAAAAGGAAACCTACAAAATAAATGCTTTTCATACATTTAAACAACTATCTACACTTTGCTTGAGGAATCATTACGTCTCATTCAGTCCAAACAGTTATTTGATAGACTTAGAATTACAAAATTGTAATTAGAACATTCCATTTACATGCTGTTAACATAAAATGAAGCCTCCGAAACATCTGGAAAATTAATTTGGTATGCCTTACGTTTTTATGAAAATCATGTATGTTATGTAGAAAGTGATGGGTAAATTGTGTCTTTTTTGGTTGATATACACTGTTTAAACATATTTGTGGGGCAACATCCTCATCTGCTAATATTTTATTGCTGAATGAAAAGGTGAGTTATGTGGGACACGTCTGCACTGTTTAAGAAAAATAGGTAAATCATATAGTAAATCTATATTGGTGAGTAAACAAAGCTGCCAGAAAACTGAGTGTGATTAAATATCTTTAGATATGTCATAAGCGATCATTGGGTGGGTGAACAATAAATCTAATTTGATTTTGTCCAGAGAAAATCACAAAAATGCAGTGTTAACATCCTTTTGAAGCCTCCGAAACCACTTTTTCTCTATAAAGTGTATTAGCTCAAAAAATTATTGCAGTATCATAATGTTTTTATTATTTTTGTTGTCTGTCTATGTCTGTTGATGATTTCATGGCATAATTTGGGGCAGACACTCAAAGAATTTATCAGAAATGTCAAATTAGATGTTTTTGCTGTTTCGGAGGCTTCAATGCGTCTCGGAGGCTTCACGTGTTAACGGAAAATTTGTATTGTCTCCTATTTTCAGAGAGTTTGGCGGATCTTAACTATTTTTGGTCTATTAGGTTAGGGCCCCATATCCTACATTTTGACATATAGATTATGTCGCTTCTCTTATCTATATTCATATTATTTGACTAAACACTTTGTTTCGGAGGCTTCAAAACTGCTAACGGAAATTTCACTTGATGGAATAAAATTATCACAAAATTTCAAATAGCCCTAGAATCAAGTAAACTTTGATGTAAGTCGAAAGTTTAGCTGTACCTTACTATTTTCAGCATAAAAGAAAGTAACCAAAACACATCCACTGATCATTACTGTCCATCAAAGTTTGTAAACAATTGTTAACGGAAAATGAAGCCTCCGAAACCTCAAATTTGAAGTCATAGTATTCTAAAATAAAGGGCCAGATACAAACCAAACTAATTTGGTCATTTCAATTGACCATACAACTATGCTTTTAACATAAAAAATTAGATCTCTGCAGTTGCTGTAGAAAATTATTAACATTTCAAAAATGTTATATGAATTTCAATGCAACAAAATAGTCATTTTTAGGGTACATATGTGACTGTCAAAACAAAACGCATCAATACCTGGACCTGATTATGCTACCCAAGGTGGCTACTCATAAGGTGACTCACATGGGAAAAAATCTTTGAGATCTGTAAATCTATGTGTTCAGGGTGGGCCAAAAGGCTAAAAATTGAAAGTTACACCCTTTACCGTAAAACTGACCATAAACAACCACTGTATTTAAGATTTGTATCCATATAATCAATGTTAAGTGTTATTAAATACCAAAATGTGAACAATAGTTATAGTAAAAATATTTTGAGACTAAACCGTCAGCAGTTGAGGTTCATTGAGAAAAAACACTGATATCTCCTTATATTTTAGGTTTTATTGCGGAAATTTCGTATGGTAAACTGTAGGATATTTTGTGATACAACAGACCTACAGTACACATATGCATCAAATGTGATATCTTGAACATTTTTTAAATCACTGCTCCCGAAGGTAAACTGGACCTTTAAACCATGGGTTTTTTTTTCATGTGTGTACATAGTTCTGTATGTGCGCGCGTAAGCTAGAGAGCACATCCAATATACACCTTTTTTAGGTAAATTTATTTGGCACCCTTTGCCCACACTGAAAAGAAATCCTTTGGCACTGTAAAGATGTTTAAGTACAATACAATGAATTGCAGTGCAAGTCATAAAGGAAGAATGATACCCATAGGTGTTAATAAAACTTGTTGCTTGGACACTGTATTTCATTTCGCAATGTGCATAGTCACGTACAATTGTAGATAGTGGTTACTTATGCAATGGATCAGATATCACTTTGTAGAGTCATCTTTGATCTCTCCTTTGGGTGATTACATTAAAACTTTTAATCTTTGCTCAATTCCGTACCGATTCTGTCCACGTGAAAAGCCCCCTCCGGACCTCCCACACAAGTCGAAGCCATCACCATCAAGAAGAGAAGTCTGATGTTTTCCTGGGAAGAGCCAGTATGTGGAAAGCGGAATGGACCCATCACGCACTATGACTACATCCTCTATGACTGGACAGGTGATAATCAATCCTTTTAAAGATGAAGAGTAATTTCTAGTTGATCAGTTGCAATGAAAACATCTCGACAGAAGAATTTCCTAATTTGAATAGTTTCTAGCTGTCTCTCAATCCTAAAAGTTTTGTTCATGTAAGGTATATTTATTTCATAATGGACATTACTCCATCACATTGTTTTACCCATTAGTTTTCATACATGTTCATATCACCTTCCACGTGCTCGTTTTTGCATGCTGGTACAGAAGTGTCTCATTTCTCTATGCATTGCAGAAGTCAAGAGAGAGTTCAGCACAATAAATTTGAAAACAATCCTAAAACTCATCAATGATTTAACATTTCTATAGATATACAACTGTACCTACAGTATACCTACAAAACATTTATGATACAAATATACACACACACACATACAATGTACATGACTACTACAGGCATTCTGTGTACATCTTGCATTTAAAGAGCATATGTACATGTATTTAAATACAGTGTACATTAAATTAGGACAATTTTGAGAATGGTTCAATTTGGGATGAATTGCCACTGTGATAGGTAGATGGTACTATACACAATGTACGTATTAGTTGGTATTGTGATTTGTGAATTGTGATACAGCTGTAAATTGTTCTTCATTCATAATCTGAACATGAGATAACCTATATCTATTATAAACCCTTTGCATACATTAAAGGTGCCATGGTTGCTAGTGGAAGCCAACCCTCTTTAAGCACAGAGAAGAAATTTAGTAACCTCACGCCCTACTCCTACTACAGCGTTTCGCTAAGAGCCCGCAATGATGACCTGGCCGGGGAATACGGGCCAAATTCCACTGCGAGGACAAGTGAAGCAAGTAAGTGAACTTGCTTTGAATAATCCGTTGAGGACGAGTCCCGAGTATACTCAAGCAAGCGTCTATGGGAAATGCATGTTGTAGCAAAATCAGTCCTTCGTCAACGGGCCAATATGTGACTGTGCGCATCACAAAAACAACAAATAGTCACACAAACTGATCTTACATGAGGACTAAAGAAAAACGAAAAAACAAACACATGTCAACCTATTTCGTCGATCTTCAGTTTTTTCACATTTTCTGAAGTTATCCTTATGCTTGGGATCATAAAATGAAAGTTGGTATGTGGTATGGATAAGATGTGTTGAAAGAGCGTGCTCAATTTGAACTTTGAAAACCTGATGATCCCTTTGATTGTTGCAAGGGTATTGTGTAGCCTGTTTTTTTTTGTTTTTTTTTACATTCATTGCGCAGAACATAGGTTTGTGAGATAAAGCACTTGAATGGACCCCAAACCTCAGAGCCTCTTTTCTCAGTACAGTCTTTTTTGGAGTGTGTGCTGCCTTTTCAATATTAGGATACAATAGGAGAGTCCATTTGAATTGAGTTATACATTCCTTTTTATGCCTCCGCCAGGAAGTGGTGCCGGAGGCATTATGTTTTCAGGTTGTCCGTCCGTCCGTACGTCCGTACGTCCATACGTCCGTCCGCACATCCGTCCGCATTCGTTTACGCGATAACTTGAGTAGTATTGACTGGAATTTTACCAAACTTGATCCAAGTATAAAGTATGATAGGGCAATCACTTGATTAGATTTTGGGTGAAATCGGCCAAAGGTCAAAGGTCAAAGGTCAAGGTCAAATCATTAAATTGTATCTGTTTACGCGATAACTCGAAGACTGGATTCAGTGAATTTCACCAAACTTTGTCTGAGGATGATATATGATGGGACAATTACTTGATTAGTTTTTGAGTGAAATTGGACAGAGGTCAAAGGTCAAAGATCAAGGTCAAATCCTAAAATTTATCTGTTTACATGATAACTTAAAACTGGATGAAGCAGCTTTCACCAAACTTGGTGCAAGTATGATGTATGATGGGGCAATTAGTTGAGTAGATTTTAGTGACATTGGCAAGAGGTCAAAGGTCAAAAGGTCAAGGTCAAATGCTAAAAACATTGCTATTTCCCCATATCCGTGCAATGCCAGAAGGTATTTTCTTGAAACTTAGTGTTGACATGTACTACTGCATAAAGATTCTCCAGAGAGAGTTTCATGTCATAAGGTCAAAGGTCAAAGGTTAGGTGAATATATCACTTTTTCACTTTTCTCGCAAATGGTTCGATGTATCTTCATGGAACTTGGTACATATGCATGTACTGACTAGCAGGGATTTTCTAGGGAATGTAGGGGTCATGGGTCAATAGCCAGGGGTCAAAGGTCAAGGTCAACTCCTCAAAATGTTACTATTTCCCTCATATATTATTATATGCAATGCTTGCATTATTATTTTTAAAACTAAAACTTGATATACAAGTGTATACATGTATTCCCTAATGGAGATTCTCTGGGAAATTTCCAGCCAGAAGGTCAAAGGTCAAAGGTTAAGGGTCAAAGGCCAGGTTTGAATGCAAAAAAAAAAAATGTTTTATACTATAATTACACTCTTTCTTCATACCTTGAAAATTACTCAGTGCATAAACTTATAAAAAGGTCGGTCAGAAGTCAAGTAAAAATTCTCAATTCCCCAAATACAGGTACCTGCACTCTTTAATAGACAATTATAGTGAACCTAGTTAAAGTGAACATTCAAGATATTTCTGACAAACCTGTCATTTCAGTATTTTGTCAGTTTTGTGAAACTGTCATAACACATTGTGAAGACATTGTACCATACACCTATTGGGAGAATCATGCATTATGGCGGAGGTATCAGTCGCCATAGCGACATTTCTAGTTTTACATTCATTGAAAGGAAAAATGTGACTATGATCTCAAAGAAAGCAACCCTAATGAGTCCAAAAACAGTATACATTATCTAAAAAATGCAATAGTTCATAATTATATGACAATTTCATACAGAATGTGGAATATTATACAACAAATTTCACACTACCCTTTTTTTTTTTGTTTCAGTAGCCATACAAAACCATTGTAATACTTTAATGACATTCAAGGAGATAATGTATACGATTTTCTTAAATTTGATCTCTTTGGTTTTAGTGAAATTTTTGCTTACTCGTCCATTTTTTGGTTATATTGTTTTTATTCCCAATCACAATATTCTTCAGATTACATTTCTCTAGCTGCATTGAGTAACATTTTATTTCTTTCTGTTCTATATCATCTTTGTGAAAGTTATGTTGATATGGAAGACATTGTGTGTCTTTTGTACTGTATCAAGACATCTAGTTCTGAACATATTAGGAAAGGCTGAATGAAAAGATGACAACAAAGTTCTCTACAAATGTCATAACAACTTATTGTTACAGTGCCTACATTCTTGTTTGATTCCAATAGCATTGTGTTTGTGCACAGCATTGCTAATATCAATTGTAAAACACACATGATTATGCATCTACTTCCACAGAACCTGCTCGTCCGCACAATGTGAGTGTTCCCCACTCTTCCCCTAACTACCTCGTCATCCAATGGCGATCTCCGTACCCCCCAGAGGGACGCATCATCAACTTTTACATCTTGTACTGGGAGACCATGAGAGAAAACAGCACCGTCCATAATGTTAGCATCCCTTGCTTTCAGGAGGGCTGCCTGATCCAGAATGCATCGCCCTGCCAGCTGCTTGATTGCCAGAACCCAGACGTCATGCACACACACAGCGTCATGGGTCTCAAGCCTGACACAAATTATTCCATTCAGGTGCGACAACTTGTCGGTTATTCTGCTCCTCTGCGTTCGCCTTTACCCTCAACAAGACTTGGTACTGGCTTATTTGAAGAAAAGGAGAGTTGTTCCTTCTCTTTTTCTGGCCATCTCTCTTATATTTACATGAAAAAAAGAATATGCAGTCTGAATAACCGTATTAATAATATGGTTTTTTTTTTACCGGTAAAAGTGTTTGATGTTGAGTATCATCACTTGTAATTCTTATTCTCCACTGTTCTTGCAGTAAAGGTTGAGACAGACACATTGCGGTACATTGGCCTTAACTCTTTACGCAGTGTACATTGTGTGCCACATTATTCTGAGACAGCAATGTAGTCATGCTTTGGTCAAAACTTTGTTGTTCAAATCTATGTAACTTTCATAGATTTTTGTTACCCTGGACATGTAATGAGCAAAGATGTAGAGAAAATGCCAAGCTTTGCTTTG
Organism: Diadema antillarum; assembly: GCF_040938485.1. Classification (NCBI taxonomy): domain Eukaryota; kingdom Metazoa; phylum Echinodermata; class Echinoidea; order Diadematoida; family Diadematidae; genus Diadema; species Diadema antillarum. Next base: position 14,052,601 of record NW_027270960.1, read on the forward strand.
ATGTACATGTGAATTGTATGACAAATCTATGATTGTTTTTCTTTGAAATTAGCAGTAGATAAGGTGTACATTATTGTAGAAGCATTTGAACACAACACAGTTACAGAAAGTTAAAATTTATGTGCAAATCCAGTACATCCTGTCATGGTTAATAACCATATAAAATGCAAGCTTTATGTGACAGGAATAAAATTGCGAAAATAAAAAAGAAATTGAGCAAAATATGCGAACTTGGCACATAAAGAGTTAATTCACATAGGTATAAAGTGTAAATCTAATCTGTCGTTTAGATTTAGTCCGTGGACTTAAGCAAGCATGATGTAGGCTCACTTTTCATATGAGCACATGAGTGTATTAGTGCCTGCTTTCATTGTTAAAGTCTGTTTGCACATGTGATGTGTCATGCACATTTACATGCTAAAAAATCAACATTATGTATAAAAGACAGAGGAGATTTACAACCTACTACACTAGTCTTGTGAATTTCAGCCAGTTGTGTTGATCTGTTTGTGCTAGACACAGTGCAAGAGAAAAGATGGTTTCAAAACAGTGAGTGATATACCATTTTTCCTGTTACCATCATGGTTTTGGTTGGATTGTAGATTTACGCCATTTTTGCCTAACTTGCACACACACTCACACAGGTACGTGCTGAATCCATCATCGACATAGGACCACCTGCCCCACGGACTCCTATCGTACAGCTTACAGCAGAAGGAAGTAAGAGACTATGTTACCTTTTTGTCTCAAACTGCAGACTGGGAGTTGGGACGAGGGGATCTGGGAAAGTGACATTTAGTTATCCTTCTCTTTTGTCTGTGTGTCTCTGTTATTTGTCTGAAGTCAGAATTAACATTTAACAGGTTATTTTGTTCTTTTGGACTTAAATTGTAATTTCCATCCATTAGTGGCATTCAGACAAAGTAAGGACAGAGCTATTGTACATGCATACTTACCCACTGTCCGTACAATCGTGTATTTAACTTTTCATAAAGGACATCCCCTATTTTTGCACTTTAAAGTGCCATCTCTTCATATATATATTTTTTTCATTTTGTCTCTTTGTTTTTCAAAACCTGAATGAAGTAACGTGTAGGAAATTCGAGAATTTCCCCATTTCCTATGAATACATGCATACATGTATATGTACTGATGTGCATATACTCTTGGGAGATCTTCGTATTCTGCAACTGTCCAAGGTCATGTGCTTTTAAGTTCAAATTTCATGCAGGTCACATACTGCAATCTAACTTTAAAATGCTTTTTGTGTGAAGTAAATTTTCCACTGTTGCTTCAAACTTGATCATAAGATGAAATGGGAAATTGTGGGTTGTTTTATTCCAGGTTTTCGTGATCCTTTTTTTTTTCTTGAATAGTGCAATGACATATACCCTACAAGCCCCTTTTCATTTTTTAAAAACCTCTTGCACACTGTTCACTTTCAACTCTAGTAACTTTTGAAATGATGATGCTCCTGCATTTAAAGATTGGTGCTGGTACAGTGTGTAGTTATGAATAGAATGTACCTAATGAGTATGGCAAATCATAAAGCTTAGAAGGATAATCCCTGCAGTGCTGTTACTTAATAGAGTTTGATATCCTGTTTTTCATTCCATTCATTGCACAGAGCACCACTTGATTGAGCATCTGACTTTACCCTAAATTTCAAAGCCTCATTTGTCAGTTAATACTTTCCAGAAGGTGACCAGATTTAATGTGCCCATACATGTACATTTGATACGCCCATAACTAAAAATTCATATCTAGCGACTTTGTGATGGTTTTGTGGTGCAAGGTCACAAATGTTACAGTTTACATGGTAGACACTCGTGGAATGAAACATTTTTCCAGTAGTGAGCAAACCTGAGTGAGAAATGCACTTTAGGTTCTGTACAATGACTTCTTTGCCTGTATATTATATGACTATAGCATAGCTGTCTTCATACAACTGTATATCCATTGTATTTACTATGTTAACTCTGTGTTTGCCATATTTGCATGCCTGACTCAGTTGACGGTTTGCTAGCTTTGCATATTTTCTTCAAATGCACAATCGCTCACCAACGGACCACTAAATCCTCATATGCCCTAGTGCATTGGAAGTGTTACAGCCATAGCTTTTTCATATTGTGTAGGATTCATATCACATTAGAGCTTGCAGTATGTCTGCAACTTTGCTGTGAAATGCATTTTGTCGCACAAACACTTTCACAAACACTCACATGGCTGTGAAAATGGAGTGTTTTCCAATTAAGTGCTCATGCTGTGGTCTAAAAATGATGTGGCACACATACACATGTAGACCTACAGATAGGGGGCATCAATGCGCACAAGAGTTAAAAGATGTGGTTACATCTGTATCTTCATAGTGTAAGGTATTCATCTGTCCGTCAATTAATTTGTTTGTTTGTTTGTTTGTTTGTGTGTTTGTCAGTCTGTTTGTATGTGTTTCTGTCTGTCTAGTAGTGTGTTTTTCTCTCTGTGTCTGTGACAGAGCCGAGTGCCCCAAGAAATGTGAGCATCTCAAATATTGGTGAATCTTCAGTGACTGTTAGCTGGACTGTGCCTGAATACCCGAATGGAAGAATCAGTCAGTATAAGGTACTGCTACCAGATACATCTTCCATCACTCAATTTGTCATCTGAAGAGACCATCGGAATGTTTAAGTTTGCCTTTTATTATTAAAAAATTCAATTTCTATGTTCTTATTATTTATATATTTTTTTGTACTGTCATACAAAATCAGCAAAAACTCATGTACAAATGTAAGTAAGAAGAAGCTTGATAGTAGCTTGCATTATTTGATAATGCTGTAGATTTTAAGACTGTATAATAACACTGTAGGCTGTTATGTACTGTAATTACAACTACTATGTTTGACTGATTTGAACAGCTGATCTAATAACACTGATATATTTACAGTGTTTTAAAAGTGGGTGCTCTCGTGTTGTGCTTTTATGGTTTTTATTTCCAACAATTTCATCAATCAAATTGTGTAAAAGGGTGAATTCAATTTCAATTTCAGTTGTACTGTATCTATCAGTCTTTACACACATGTAGGCAAAATCTGTACACTGAGTTTGTGTTGTATGTCATTTGATAGTTGATATGAAATGATTGCTTAGACTTTATTATACTTGTTGCATGACTGTGTCCATGCAATATGTACATGTCAAAACTGCACATGTACAAGTTTATTCTGCTCTTGTGGTCATATTTCAATCATATCCATTGTACATGTAACTTTGCATTAAAAGGGCACTTGATCAAGAATGCATTTTATACTCTGACACAACCACTGCAGATACTGATTAAAGTCAAGCGCAAGCCACTCGAGCCATCATTCATCCCAAGTACAAGTGACGTTCAGGTTATACCTCTAGAGGGCGACGTGTGGGAACATATTTTGCGAGACCTGGAAGCGGCAGTCTGCTACGAGGTCGGTGTAGTGGCAGCAACAAGTAAAGGCGGTGATGGGGACCGTAGTCTGTTTGTGGAAGCTTGTACAAAACCTCCGTCAGGTAATACGTCATGCCATATCATTGTAGTGTGTTTATAGTGACAACTACATAGTAAGTCCTGTAAAACAAGAAATTTACACATGCGTGAAACTTTGGTGAATTTTTGGAGAAGCCAAGATTTGCGACAGTGTAATGCAAGCAAAAGTTTTGCCGACACAATGTTTTGAATGAGGTATGAGTACAGAGGGATACATTTTGAAGAAAACTCATACATGTATCTTCACCTCTCTACTTGATAATCGCTTGCGTATATCTTTACAGTAATATGCTTTGTCCGTTGTGGACTACTTGTAACACAACATTGTCTGACTCCTGGAGCTTAAGTAAATTTGTTCCCAGTTCAACGTGTGACTGCAGGCAACCAGGGATAGCCTGGTGGTTGTGTCGCTGCCCGGAAAGCAGTAGATGACAGGTTTGATTCCCGCTGGTTCCTGCTTTTCTGACATGTTTGGTAAAAATGTCGATAGGCTGCAAATTTCATTTGGTGACTCTTGTTGTGGAAAACATTACACTTCGTGATCTAAACTCAGGGTGTGCAATGCTACATTAAATAGAGAGAACACTTGGTCTTTGGAACTTGTATAACCTCCATCAATGACTTTTCAAACTCTTTCTATGGAACAGTTTCCATGCCCCTTCCCTGCTAGTCAAGCTTTGTATAGTAGGAAAGAGATTGATATGCCAGATGATGTGCCAGTTGGGAAGATAAAAATGGGATGGCTTTAACCCATTCAGGACTGATTTTGCTATTCCATTCATTCCCCATAGACACCTGCCCGAGTATACTCGGGACTCGTCCTCAACTGGTCGATAATTGAAGCCCGCTTCTCTTTACAGCCACATGCAGTCACTTTTCTTTCATTCTCATGTTACAGACTTACCAATGCCCAGCCCACCAATGATTCAGATTTCACCAGGTAGCAGCAAACCAATCATCATGATCAACGCTGTGGAGTCCAAGTACATCACGTGAGTGAATATTATTAAATTGCTTGTCATGAATATGACTGGGGATTCTAGTAGAATAATCTAAATGATATTAGACATGCTATGAAATGTGAGCAATGCACACACTCAAGCAAGAACTTCCGAAAAAGCATTCACCCCAATTTGACCTGCCTGTACTGAGGTCAGTGAAGCAATCGTAAACACTCTTTCCAAGCTCAATTAAAGAAAGTGAGCATAAACAGTGCTCCCGTGAACGATGTTTTGAATCAGCGTTTTGAATCAGCATTTCAAGGCACTGATTCTGCCTTTACAAATTGAGCATAAACACACCCTTTGTTTGCAAGGATAGGTTGAGTATATGAGTTTCCCCTGCCTGCTCTGATATTCCAAGTCCTAATCTGTGTTCTTGGGGCTTTGTGTCCCTTTACTTAGTTAGTAATACCTGCAGGTACAACGTGTATATGGAAATAATGACTTTTAAAAACTCTATATTGTGCAACTTCTGCAAGCCTCTGCAAAGCATGCCATCAAGACTGCAACGCTTGGTAGATCGCCACAATCTCATGAAAAGAATTCTGCACATATATACTTTTCAGACATGTCCTGGTGAGCGTCACTAGGATAAACCCCACCCCAAGTCGCCGGAGGAGGGAAAACCAACTCAACGCGTACCACGCCAACCCAAACTCCTACATCGGGGCCAAATTCAGTAGGGACGAATTTCCAGTGAATTTCACCCTTGGAGACAATCAGACCTATGGTGGATATTACAACGCTCCACTGGTAGAGGGTGCATCCTATGAAATACGCACCGGTGTGGTCAGCGATACTGAATACAGCGTAAGTTCATCAAAACTAACCAAAAATCTTTTACCCTTGATGAAAAAAAAAAGATAGAATGGAAAACAAAAATAAAGTAGTAAAAAAGAAAATCTTTAACATGACTGTAATGTGTAAAGTTGTACTTCATGTATTACAGAAAGTGGAAATTTAGTAATGTGTACTGTTAAAAAAGAAGCTTGGTCATAATACTTGAGGCAAATACAAATTTGGCAAGGAAGCATTACTGACAGACCAAAACCAGCTTTTACATTGTATATCTAATGGCAAAATACTGATTTTCTTGTATGTTAGTATTCAAGAAGAAAAATCTACGCAATGTCACAAAGGACTGTATGATTTGTGGGTATGCCTTAAAATAGTGAATGTTTGTTTCAACAAAGCTGGTTTTAGTGTACATGTTTTGTTTTGTTTTGTTTTGTTTTAATGTAAAATGTGCTTGACAATTTTATGACAGGTTGCAAATTCGCCTCCTAAACTTGAGAGGTTATGAAATGTGTGATTCCAGCACACAGATATTATGTGTGTCAAACAGACATAATTTTAGAACTCTTCTAATGTCAAGCCAGTATTCTCATTTACTGTAACTTGAATTACTTTGGCTAAAATCTGTGAAAGAAACATGATTTTTTTATAGGGTTTTAATTCATGTAGGAAGAATTGTACATTGTTAGAGACAGAAGTAAAAGATCTGTTGTATATACATGTACTGCAGCCATGCCTGATGGCATATCTGATCGTCATGATTTTTTACCTCATTTGTTTTTTTGCAGAAATCTGTTGTGTTTGGTGATCCAACTAAATTTAATGGTAAGACTTCATTCCATATCTTGCCAGGATGTTTGCTTCGTTTTGCAAATCGCATCTTTCTACAACTTTCTATACTGCATGGTAGACAGCTTTTAAAAATTCAAGTCATCGAAATGAGTTTTCCTGGACTAGATTGGAGAGCAGAGCAAATCTGAGTTTATTTTGAGTTGATGTGATGATGCTTGAAGGGATCAAACAGTTTTGGTTGAGACTTAATTTCAGGTTTCTAACTTTTTTTGGTGAGATAATGAGAAACCTCTTATGAAATATGAAAGAGCATGTAATTCTATTAGGAATTCAACGTTCATTTGATGAAAATTGGTTTTGAAATGGCTGAGATTTAAAAAAAAGGCGATTCTAATAAAGTGTGGAACTCACACTTTATATGACGATCCCTTTGTTTTGCTTTGTTTTTAGATGTTTGAGTCATTCCAAACCCAATTTTTGTCAAATAAACTTTGAATTCCTCGTAAAATGGTATGATCTGGACTATATCATAAGTGTTTTCTTGGTACGTATCTCGTAAAGAGTTAGAAGCCCAATTCTCATCTCCACCAATAATGTACCATCCCTTTAATTGGCAGGAAGAGAAAAAAAAATAACTACAACTATACACAAGCTGCAGTCCTGCCGTGCAAAGTACAATTATTGTATGAAATATATAGTTCCATAGTCATGCCTCTTGAGTCAACTAAACAAGCAACTCCTGATTTAGCTTTCTCTTCGAAGTGATTTACTATCTATTTCTGTTGGCTGTGTTTATCCACCATTCTGTGCCAGCAAATGCACCACTACTTCATTGTGTTCCATATGTTGTTTAAGTTTCTAAAAATGCAGACCTATAGCAGAAAGATGAAGGTGGAGTGGTCAAGTGCACAGTGCTTTTGGTAACAAGTGTATAGGATATATTCGGCCGACCTTGCCTCAGTGTTTACATCATTGATTAAGCAAGACACTCTTAATGTCCACAATGCTGTTCTCCACTGATGTGTACAAACTTGTAATGAGTAACTGATTGGAAGCTATAAAAATGGCCGCCTGACTGCTCTGCTCCTCAGGGGAGTGGGGTGCGTGGATTGTGGGTTTGTGGGTTTGATTCCAGTTACTGAGGTAATGATATACGTTGTAGAGTATCACAACATGATAGAAGAACATTATCTTTGTATGTAAGAAAACAATCAACTAAACAAGAAAACAAAGCTGATATACATGTAATATCATTATCATTGCCACCATTTTAAATTCTTAATGTCTTTCCTTTGATTGTACCTTACACAGCTCCAATAATCAGCAAGCCTGTAAAACCAAAGTCCGGGGTCGGCGCTGTAGTGGCAGGAATCATGGTTGCTTTAGTGCTGATAGTCGTGGCAGTGGTTGTAGGTTTGTATATCAGGTGAGTCTGGTAATGATGATGATGGTAAAACAAGTAAAAATGGTTCGAGTCCTCCAGCATTAACTCCTTATGTGCCACGGTGGAAACCCCCTGTGTGCCACGTTATTCTGAGACTGGAAGGTAGTCATGCTTTGAGAATGATTTCCGTTTTTCCAATGTGTATAACTTCTACAGATTTCTGTTAAGATGGGCATAATAGCAGGTAAAGTTTAAGAGGAATGCCAAGCTTTGTTTTGATATAAATTGTATGACGAATCTATTTTCAATTTTCTTTTAAATGACCACTTGCTACATTACTGTAAAGGCATGACTTTTGCATGTAAAACCGTGACAGTAACTTCGTACGAGCAAATCTAGTTGGGAACACGGCTTGATAGTCAATCACCACATAGAATGCAAGCCGTATATGAGAGAAACAAAAGCACGAGATACGCTTTCATTGTGCAGCGGGATTAGCAGTGATTAGCCGATTTATCGATCGGTTTTGGCGGCTTTGTTTGTTGAGCAGAATATGCGAAGTTGGCACACCGTCGACTGAGTCGGACATGCGAACGTGGCACATAAAGAGTTAACCAGTATTATTCTTAATATGATGGGTGACAATAAGAATGATCATTGCCCTGTTGTAATAGTGATGGTAATAATGAGCATTTGAGACACAACATACAGTCAGACCTGTCTGTAGTGGGCAGCCAAGGGAGACAAAAAAACACAACAACAACAAAACAAAAAAACAAGTAGTGGCTATGGACAGGTGACCACTATAGATCCACAGAATATTTGACATGGTTTTCTCTTGTGGGGAATTTTTCAGTGGCTGTATACAGTAGGTGGCCACTAAGGCAGGTTTGACTGTAATCGTAAAGCATTGAGGATACTATGATCAACATAATGCTAGGCAGTTTATTTTTGAGGATTGTAAATTGTATTTTCTGCAAATTAGAGATAGTTTGATTTGTACCTTGAATTCATACAGCTAAAGAAAAAAAAAAACATTGAATCAAGAGAAACCATACTTATAGGTGGCACATTTTCATTGTGCTGTTAACGTACTGACCCACTTCATTGTATTTAAAACTTGTTGATGACTGCGCTACTATAGGCAAAATTTTTTTCTTATCAAAATTTGTTTCATATAATTGTATTCAAATTGTATTATGAAACTCAGATTTTAACAGTAATTGGAAATTCACACACTGATACGAGAAGAGAGGAAAAATGTTCTCACTGTATCCTCATTTAACAGAAGAGTAATAAAAAAATAAATCAAATAAAGTAAACACTAAAACAATGTGAAAGAAATGTCATATAGTTATCAAATATTGGCTGTGGTATTTTGGTCAATATGTGGCCTGTCATCACAAGAGAAAAGTGACAAGTTCTTTAATAATCAATTTATCTGCGTCGCATAATTTCAGCATTGTAAAAGTCAACATATTATTCAACATTTGCTTCAAGGGCTGTTTCTTCCAGAAGTGTTTCTTTTTGTACAGTAACTCTGAATTCCATCTTTCTGAATCCAGAGGCCTAATCATCATGTAGCAGTAGAATTATTGGGTGGTTGGTTATGGAAAAGTTAACCTGTGACATTTTAGTGTTGTACATTGCACTGAGATGTGATTGTTAAAGTCTGGTGCTGGTTTTGTCCAGGAGACGTCGAATGGAAAAGAGCGATCCTACCAGGTCAGTGTTCTATGCAGGCAAGCCGTCTGCTTCCAGATCTAGGTGAGTAGCAGCTCCTCTCTCAATTGATTTTGACTCAGTTTCTGTATCTCAAAATGCCCTCATTCGCTATTTAGATGGTGGTGGCAAAGGTTAATGTGATCCAGGAAGCTACAGATTGTATATGCCTGTAGAAATAGAAATCGCATGTGATATTCGCACATGATGTTGATGCAGATTTGTTTTTGAGTTTTTGTTCCTCTCACACATAGAAAACCCAAGACAGAACTACTTAGCTACTTTATGTACTTCAACAAGTTCAGTCACCAACTAGTCACATCATTAATATTCATGCACAACCGATTGGCACTTTAGTCACATATTGTAGACACTGAATTAGTTATGTAATCCATCACACTCCTATAGTCACCACTTCATGCACCTTATGTGTCACACATACAGCGCTGTAGGCACCATTAGTTTCATTATTAGTCTTAGCATATCACCACCAGTCAAACGATGAAATGATAAAGTTTCAAAACATATGTGCTGTTGGGCAAGCCAGCAGATATATTATGCTGATTGGCCTAGAAAGCATGGTTGAGAGCAAAGAAATTGCTGAATGGTACAGAAGTCTAATAAACGTATTCTTAAAACAACACAGACTACTGGCCTTTTGTCTTTTTCTCTTTCTGAAAGCTACAACAATGAAGTCCCCCTGCGGCATGTTTCGACACTAGGCAGAGGTGAGTGCAGTCTTGTTGCATGAGGGAGAACCATGATTACTGTAGAAGTGGAATTTTTTTTTTTTTGCATGAGTAATTTTTCATGCTTGGTTGGGTAAGATGAATTTTGCGTGTTCTTATATCCGCGGGATCAGGGCATTGACTACTGGAACATATGGCATGCAAAAATATGTGCGTGCTTTTATTTTGGCACTTGTGTCTGGTTGTGCGAAATACGCAAAAATTTCCACCCCTTGAAAATGTCCACTTTTAAAGTAATCTGTTGCCCAATGTTGTTAACCTTGTGTGGTGTGTAGTATAAATCTCTGAGGATGATTGTATTTCCCATTAACAGTTTACTATAGGTACACTTCATGTCTTTTTTTTTCTCTCTCTTATATGCGATACATGTAATAGATATGCATATGCACATTGCAGAGCACGTACATTGTACATGCGTTTGTCTCAGTTAACCAATTTTGGGAGAAATAAGTCTGAAAACGTGACTCATAAGAGGTGATGTTATTTTCAGATACACGCTCAGTGGATGGCCTGTCTGATGCCAGCGTTCACCAGGAGGACCCCGCGATCTATGCGAACTTTGAGGAGAGCAGTAGTGCGCACCAACCCATCCCTCTCAATGACCTCATCGACTTTGTGGCCAGGAAGAAAGCCAGTCCCATGTCAGGATTCAGACAAGAGTATGATGTAAGCTGCCATTGTCTGCTTTCTTACCACTCATGGCTGTACCTTTGTCTTATGGTTTGTGAAGGGGGAAAAAACAAAACAAAAACGTGTAGCATTTGTGGTAGCCAAAATAGTAGGCGTGGTACTGTAGTGGTAGTGGTGGTGGCAGTAGCAGTGATAGATGCTTTGGTGACAGTAATTGAGGGGGCAACAGCATTAGTAATATGGTAGTGAGTTGTACGGCTGTTGTAGTTGTAAAAGTGGTATGGGTGGTACTGGTAGTTGTAGTATTTGCAAATGGGATTATAGTGGTATTAGCATAGTTGTAGTTGTGGGATGTTGTGTGTAGTAGCAGCTGTAGTGGCAGAAGTGGTTCTGGTAGAAGTGGTAATGCTAATAGTAGTAGTAGTGGTGGTAGTAGAAGTAGTAATAGTAGAAGGGCAGTATTTGAGGCATACTCGTGCAAAAAGGATATCTGTTACTGGGGTACTCATGGTACACCGTATTTGTGGCAAGGTTTACGCATAGACATTTGCTGTGAATATGATCATACTTTGTCCATTTTGCAACTGGCATGGGTGCTCTGTTTTATTGGGCAAAGTCTGCTCTCATCAACCTGATACGGGGGGGGGGGGGGGGGGGGGGGGGGAGGGGTTGGGAGAAGTGTGATTTAGTACCAGAGGGAGTATCAGTTAAGCCACGATGTAACTATTGGATGACTCTTGCCTATCCTTTTGTAGAGACTGTCACTGTATGTGATGAGGCAAAGGTTGACAGGTTGACAATCAGTGCTTAGGCATCAGTGCTGATCAGTAAAACAAACTATACTAGCAGATGACCTGCTAGGCAAAGAGTTTGGTGAGTCTAAATTGTAGAAATCAAAATATCATACAAATTTCTTTTCTCTCTAGACTATTCCTTCATCTCAGCTGCATCCATGGGATGTTGCAGAAAAACCGGAGAACAAGAGGAAGAACCGATACAAGAACATTATTGCTTGTGAGTTTTCAATAGTTTGCACAACCCATTGGCAGTATATCATGTTTTGTGTTATTCTGTTCTATTGGTCGCATGTGGGAAGTTGTGTGTGTGTGTAGACAGCAGTCCATGATTGCAACATTTCTTTATCTTTTATGTGTTGATGTATTTATGTCAAAAGAAAAGCTGGTTGTCAGGTTTGGTAATGTCATAATGTCTCTTCTACAGCTGCTACTGTTAATTTTATAGATTTTAGCTCAGCTGGACATGTAGTGAGTAAAATTGTAGAGAAAATGCCCAGTTTTACTATGATGTATCGTGTATGACGAATGTAGGAATGTCTTTCTTTCAACTGACTAGCACACAAGTAGCTAAATTAATGTGAAGTCATGACTATTGCACACAAAACAGTGACAGAAACTTAAAATTTACAGCTAAATCCACTAGGGAACACCGCTTGTTAGTCAATCACTTCATAAAATGCACGCTTATGTGAAAGGAACGAAAGCACCAGAAACGCTTTCATTGTACTGCGGCATTTGGCGATTAATCGATAGGTTTGGGCAGGATTGTGCATTTGAGCAGAATATGCGAAGTTGGCATGCCATCGACTGAGTCGGACGTGCGAACGTGGCACATGTAGAGTGAAAGGAAATCATGAACAACCCAAAATGTTTCATCCTCTAACAAGAAGTATAACTTTGCTGCCATGTTAATGAAAAGCTGTCTTTGCTTAATGAAGAGGAAGATACTTGTCTTTTTGTCCCCGCCGAACGAGTTCGAGCAGGGGACTATGAAACGGGCTCCGTACGTGTGTGTGTCCGTCCGTGTGTCCTGTGTGTCCGTCCGTGTGTGCGTCCGTGTGTGATCAAAATGTTCAAAATGCTACTCCTTCGCCATTTCTAACCTGATTTTGATTCTGTTTGCTTTATATGATAGCACTACATGGGAGCTTTGAAACTTCTATACAGAATTTCAATTGTGACCTTTGACCTTGACCTTTGACCTATATTGTACATTTTGCTTCAAAATGCTACTCCGCCATTTCTAACCCGATTTTGATTCCGTTTGCTTTATATGATGGCACTAGGTGAGGGCTTCAAAATTTCTACACAGAATTTTGACCTTTGACTTCTTTGACCTTTGACCTTGATTTTTGACCTATATTGTACATTTTGCTACAAAATGCTACTCCTTCGCCATTTGTAACCCGATTTCAATTCCGTTTGCTTTAAGTGATGGCACTAGGTGAGGGCTTCAAAACTTCTACACAGAATTTTGACCTTTGACCTTGATTTTTGACCTATATTGTACATTGCCTACAAAATGCTACTCCTTCGCCATTTCTAACCCGATTTTGATTCCGTTTGCTTTATGTGATGGCACTAGGTGAGGGCTTCAAAACTTCTACACAGAATTTTGACCTTTGACTTCTTTGACCTTTGACCTTGATTTTTTAACCTATATTGTACATTGGCTACAAAATGCTACTCCTTCGCCATTTCTAACCCGATTTCGATTCCGTTTGCTTTATGTGATGGCACTAGGTGAGGGCTTCAAAACTTCTACATAGAATTTTGACCTTTGACTTCTTTGACCTTTGACCTTCATCTTTTTACCTATATTGTACATTTTGCTACTAAATGCTACTTCCGGCGGGGACATATATTACGCACCGCGTAATTTCTACTTTTCCTTGTTTTCTGTTGCTGTGTATCTCAGTTGCTACTTTAGCCATCTTCTAAAATGTTTTGCAAGTCCTGATTCTCAAAATATTGTATTATGCTTTTGAAATATATGGCACGTACAGTACACTCTCATCGAATGTTTCCTGCCCTTGTGGGCTGTAACAGACTAAGCCACACACATTTTAAAGAAATACAACAGCCACCACTTAGCGTGGAGCATTCCATTGTAGAATTCATCTATTTAGAGATATTCTGAAATGAACACACACACACACACACACACACACACACACACACACCAAACACACAAATGACATTGTATGGAGTAAATTGTGAATGCCTTCTCTTCCTGCACTGGTTTTGACTTTCTGATCACACTTCACTTCCTCTATCACATTAGATGACCACTCTAGAGTCAAATTGACTCCGTTTGAGACTGACCCACATTCTGACTACATCAATGCCAGCTACATTGACGTAAGTACTAACTTTCTTCCTGGATACGTTTAATGCTGGAAGAGAGTACATTGAGAGAAAATGTTTTTTCGCACGCACAGTCTTATCCCTTTTCTACACATATGTGTCAGGAAGTAACATATACACCATGTCCCCCATATGGTGTATTTTGCGGCACCAATGGGTCTTGAACCTGGTAGTAGTGTAATTTAGTTTTCTGTGATTCTTGTCAATAATTGCTATAATCTCCTTTGTGCTTGTAGCAATTGTCATAAGCACAGCTCTTTTTCTTGACAGTTGTAAGAAGAATTATTCTTGATCTTATTGTATTCGGCTGAATGCAGTGTATGGTATGACATAGATTACGATGTTTACAAAAGAGATGATCTTTTGAAGAGTCTACTAATCTTTAATCAGTGGAACTTAATTTGAATACTCAAATATATTTTTGATTGTATTTCGATAACAAGTGGCATTACTTTGTAAATCAGACATAACTATCATGTTACACTGCATATGACAAGTCAAAATTATTACATATCTAAAAAGAAGATGATCTGAAGTTGAGTTTAAAATTCCCTGCAATTTAATTGTATTTGATATGTTTTCTAATGCATACGTCAGTAACAAAATGTTATCTTCTCTGTGATCTAGGGCTACCAATGCCCAAAGATGTACATCGCAACACAAGGTATGTATGTGTGACTGAATCACACTGGACAACTATTCTGAGAAATAATAGTAACTCAAATCTGTGACTAGAAGCAGGGCTGAGGAATTCTTGATTTGTTTCTGGCAAAAGATATATGATCATCCATATAAGGCATTTTAGGTAATTTTAAAAGCATGTACAGCTGTTCAGTATTTTGATTTTCATTTGCAATATCGGAGCATATTCAATGAAACATATGAGCTAGTGTATCAATTCCCCGTAGACTAGTGTGGTATATGAATGACTACTGTGATACAGTGGTAAATGGCCATGCAATAAGACACTGCATATTTGTCTTGTTTGTTGTGCCAATGTGCATGCTCTTGCTGCATTACAAGTGCAGAAACTCTCGCCACAAGTGCAAGTCACAACTTTATACATATTGCAGTTTTGAGTTATTTGACAGCTATAAGTCAGCAGAGGTTGACATTTTGATATAATTCGCTGCAATCTACAATAATCAGTGTCTTTGATTGGAAAGTGTAAGGAGCCCTTTGCTCATTAATACCCCTATCCCTTTAACTTATTTTTACCACTTTATCTATCAAAGCTGAACTGTTTCTACTTTGATATCACTTACTTGTACACGTACAGTCTTCAGACTAAGGACAATTTAGAGAATATGCATGTTTGAAACGAAATGAAATGGAATGAAATGGAATTTTATTCATATTCCACATGAACTGCTTGTCGTGGACATTACATAATGATATATATACAGAGTATTTATTATATAATTATACAAAATGTTGTGACATTTTTGCATGTACATGTAGTTACAAATGTGGAGGGAACTACTGAGAAGCAGTGCTTGTAAAATGTAGACCCCCATGGAATACAGGCAAATATGATATCAAAGAAATTCTTAGACATCCTTGTTAGTAGAGAGAGGTCTACTGTCATATTTTGCTGAAATGTTCAATATTTTAAGATAAGATTTAGAGTTAATACTACACGGCTTATGTGCTTTGTGATGGTTGCACCCCCTACTCCAGGACCCAATGTAGAAACAGTGAAGGATTTCTGGAGGATGATATGGCAGTACGACTGCCGCAAGATTGTCATGCTGACCAACCTCGTGGAAGGGGGCAAGGTAGGCCAACGGTGATGGTTGTGTTATGGTTACTGTATGCAGACTGTATGTACACTCTGTCATGAGGGAGCTATTGTGGCTGACAGGTTACAACTACTGCAATGCATAGTTGCATGTATCAGCAGGATGCAAATTTCATTTTCAATAATCATTTATTAAGTGCAGAAACTATGTCTATATATTCTACTGCGCTTCAAGAGCTCTTAAATTCCTATGTTGCACAATGCTACATGGGAAGTAAAAAAAAGAAATACTGTAAAAGTGGATATTTTTGCGCTACTAATTTTTCGCGCTTGGCCAGGTAGAAAGAGTTTCGCGTGTTTTTAATTCCGCAGAATCAAGACATCAGCTACTGGAACTGGAACTTTTATTTTCGCGCTAGCTAGCTTCTGGTTGCGCGAAATGCGCAAAAATTTCAACACCGCAAAAATTTCCACTTTTACAGTAGGTCCATGCTAAAACAAACAAGTTTTCACTTTTGATTTAAAACTGTCTAAAGTCTGACATTTCCGAATGTCTAATGGTAATCTATTCCACAATCTAGGGGCTGCACAAGAAAATGATTGGTCACCTAAGATAACTTTTGTTTTGATTTGGGGTATCTACAATATCATTTTATCATTTGTACTGCGGACATTATGACCATGAGTCTGAGATTTAAAGTTCAATAATTCACTGATATAACTACGGGCCTGACCATTCAGAGCTTTATAAACCAGCATCAATATCTTGAAATCAATTCTTTGGCGAATGGGCAGCCATTTGTAATTTGCTTGTAATGAATTGAAAGGCTCTGGCAAGAAGCTTGTTTTGTTGACATGATTTGTCAGGATGATGAGTTGTTTGTGATAATTTTGAGATTAAAAGAGAAAAAATGATTTGACCATAGGTGCACAACTTTTATTCTTGAAGAGCTCTCCCTGGCTAGTGGTGGGTTGTTTGAACGTTACATGATGATCGATCATGCCCCAGCAATCACTTTTCCCGATAAGTTGCATGCAATTCACTCTAGTGTAGAAAATGGGTGGATACAGCTGTGACCCAAGAGCTACAAAATGTTTTCAAAGCATTAGATAAGATGACAAGGTATTAATTTCTGCAAGATAATCAGTCATTTCTGGTGTCACAAGCCCAAAGCAAAAAATTGGGTCAACATACTCTACCTTTCCCTGCTGTAAGAGTGGACATTTCGGTGGCACCAGAATCTTGTGCAAACATAAAGGTATGCCAATATTTTTACTTGTTATTCGTACATGTATGTACCACTGTGTGAGGTCTTGATTCTGCAGAATCAAGAATATGTTCTATTCATCTTATATGCTGCCAAGTGCAAAAAAAGTACTTGCATAAACATATCAACTTTAACAGTATAATTTTCGGCTCTGTCCTGTGTAAGTGTAGTCTTGCCACTGATTGACAAATCGCCCTACATCGATTTATATAAGCACTGATTTGATCAGTGTTTTTGGTAGCCATGATAAAAAATCATGGGAGAACGTACTCGAGCAGGATTTGAACCTACGTCGATGTAGGGCAATTTGTCATATCAGTTGCAATAAAAACACCTCGACGGAAGAATTACATGAATTTGAATAAAGGTGTAGTCTTGTCTGATGGTTTTGTTGCAGAAAAAGTGTGAGAAATACTGGCCTCAGAGGAAGATGTTGTATGGAAATATCACCGTCGACCAATGGAAAGAGGAGACAAATGTCCACTACACCGTCCGGAATTTTACTCTTAGGGTAATTATGACTATTTTCAGTCCATGCTTAAATAATTGCAAGCCATTTGCTTAGTGAGTAATATTCAGCAGAATGGCCTTGAATAAATGTTTAAAAGGTGCATCAAAGATTCAACAAATTCATTCTTATTTAGGATATACACTTTGTACATGTAACAGGCAATCCAAAATATTGAAAAACTTGAACAATGTGTAACAGTTTTAATAGCATAATGTACATGTAAGAAGACACAATTAAGTTAACGTCAGGCAAAACAATATAGATTATTAACACGCAGTCATGAAATATGAACAGATGGTGTACTTGGTGACACAACATTTGCTCCTGCGACAATTGCTGTGGTCTTACTGTATTTTCTCCAAGGACTTAGAGTAGGGTTATGTTTGTAGGTAGAATCAATGTTCGGCTTAGCGTGCAGATACTTCGTCGTAGCAATTGTTGCAGGAGCAAATATCATGGCACCGGTGTAATTACGCTGCGTCTCCTGTGATTATATCGCGTTCATAGCATATCTCTGGGCCCTTTTCCCTAATTGATCATCTATGGTGTTGTCTGAATTATCTGAACAGAAAGAGCATGAAACACGAGAGGTGATTCAGTTCCACTACACCTCATGGCCTGATATGGGCGTGCCCAACTTCACCACGCCCCTGATGAACTTCATCCAGACTACCAAACTCTACGAGACTGAGCAGAGAGGGCCGGTGGTTGTTCACTGCAGGTAAGGGCAACTTAAACGTTCAACTTCAATTTTAATATCACTAAAATCTCTATCAGTTTCTGTTGTCAAAACACTGGAGTGCTTGTCTGAAAACTATAAATCATCAATGATTATAGATTACCTAATCTCCCTAATCCTTCTAGTGTTGCCATGTGTCTTCCTGTTGGAATAAGGCATATTGTTGCTGTTGATTGGGCTTACAAACTTGTCAGCTACACTTGTAGGTAGGTAAAGTTTGCATGGATAATGGAATGTTGAGAAATATCTTGGCAAAGTAAAAAAGCTTCACTAATGCACTATTGCACGTACAGTGTGTATACTGTTGCTGTGTTAGTTGTAGAGTACGATGGGAAAAGATGAACAGACAACTTAGATGAGCTCCTGTTGGACAGAAGGGGAGGGGGTCAACTTCACTCTATTGATAGTATTCCTTGACGCCACTTACACAGTAGGACATACTGGGCATGTTTCTTCAATAGTATGTTACTACTAAGCTATCATCGGGAAGTTGTACGGTAGTTACAGTGAAAAAAAAAAATTATTACAGCGTATATTCTTTTTCTTCAGAAAAGAAATGCAAATTCATGAGATTAGATTGACAAATCCCCCATACTCTGAAAGATAATCAGCAGAGCATGTGTGTTTTGAGAGGAAATATCATTCAGAGTGGGATATGAATGTAGATTATCAGTACATACATAATGTATATTTTAGGAAATGTGTGTGTGTGTGTGTCTGTGAGTGTACTGGCTATGAAATTATGTTCACCCAGCCTTTCCACACTCTGCGCAGTGGACACTGGGGTCAATGTGAATGAAAGGAATGTGAAGGGACAATGACCACTGCTGTTTTTGTTCCAGTGCTGGCGTTGGCAGGACGGGGACATTCATCACACTGGACAGCATGCTGAGCCAGGCAGAAGCTGAGAATACCATCGATGTCTACAATTTTGTCTGCCGGATGCGACACCAGCGGATTAAGATGGTCCAAGTGTCGGTGAGGGCAGCTTCTCTAGACAACTGTTAAAAGCTACTGAAATCCTTGCGTCTGATTGGCTGATAGCAAATTTGTCGGTGAAAACCTCCGACAAACTCGTTGATGAAACGCCCCCAGTCCTTGCAGCATCAAAGGGAGATGGGGAGGGAGTATATTTGTTGGAAACAACAAGGAAATGACCCAAGGTTGTTCTGTCATGATAAAGCAATATCCTTAACCCGTTGAGGACGAGTCCCGAGTATACTTAATAGGCAGGCGTCTTTGGGAAATACGTGGTACAGCAAAATCAGCCCGTCCTCAACAGGTTGATTGATGGCTGTTACGCAATTCATGCTACTCTGTTATAAACTTACATGTTCTTTGTGTAGGTCTTCTGTCAATGCGCTTAATAAAGAACATTGCTGACTTAATGACTATGTTATGTCTTTATGCCTGGCCCCAGCCATAGCAGACTTGGGCCTTTGCTGTACTCTCCCGATTGCAGTGAATAAATTTGATTGCCAAATAAACAAAGTCTGAATTAATTGCTTCTGTCTCTCAGTCTTCTTTTAAAAAAAAATTGTAGATGTGGTGATTTGGGGATGAATTTATGTTTTAGCCCTGTCATGCTTTCCACTACCTCCTCTTTAGTTTTATCTGACTCCCATTATTCCATCTCACCATGTCTGATGCTACTTCAGGAGCAGTACCAGTTCATCTTTGAGGCTCTCCTGGAGACCTTCACCTGTGGAGACACCAGCATCTCACAGGACGTGTTCCCCCAGCGGTATGCCTCCCTCCTCGCCCCTAGTCCGGACACCGGCTCCACCATTCTCCAGGAGCAGTTCCAGGTAGGAGCTCTGAAGACCCTCTGTCCCTTTCCCCACCCCATTTCATAACAATGATATGTTTTCTCTTCTGTCCGGGGTAGCCTCTTTAATATTCCCGCTGTTCTACCAGAGGGCTAGGGTTAGGATGAGGTATTATTATCATTATTATCATTATCATTATAGTTATAATAATAATAATTATTATTATTATTATTATTATTGTTATTATTGTCATTCTTCTTCTTCTTCTTCCTATTATTATTATTATTATTATTATTATTATCATTATCATCATTATCATTATTATTAGTATTATTATCATTATTATTATTATTATTATTATTATTATTATTATTATTATTACCCTAGCTAGGGTTAGGTAGGAAGATGACTGTCACGATTATGTTAACCAACAGCATTTTAAATTAAGGTAGTTGGTAAGATTGGTTTAGGAGTAAACTGCGTTGAAGCAGGGAGCTGTTGTAGGCAGACTTGTGCTGGTAGAATACGTTCATATCTACTGTAGATGGAAACTGGATTTTGCTTGTTTCTACCTGGACATACGATTTCAGGAGTGTGCAGTGTGTTCATTTAAGTGCAAGACGCACTCAATAGATATCGAATAAAAAAATCATTGCCTACTCTGGCCTGATATGTCCTGTAATTCACAAAGCCTGTAGAAATAAAGGAATCGGGGAATGGGTTAAAGATATTACCTTCTCTGGAAAACAGAGGACTTTGTAATGTCCTATTGAATCACTCACATCACTGAGTGGTATTCTTAAGTGGACTGAGTGATAGCTGTTCTCCAATATGAACACTTCAGAGATACTGGATGGAAAGTGATGACATTATAGTTTGTGAGCTCAATTAATGAAGACTTCTACATCTAATGTAGATATCAATGGCAGAAAGTGCCTCAGATTGATACGTACATGTAATTGATACACTAATGATCGGAAAAGATTGAACATCTGTCAACAGTGAATGCTAAGATTCTAACATTAGTTTCAAAGGCACAAATAGCAGTGTAGTGTCTCCCCCCCCCCCCCCCCCCCCCCCCCCGTGGCTTTTATGATGGGGGACATTTCTTCTGATATTTTTCTTGGGTATGACATCAAACTACGACATCAGGTTGTAAGAATCCAGTTCAGGAGTTGCCACAGGAGTTGTAGGGGATGTAGAGTTTCCGCTTTCTTGTCATCACTACAAGATCTTCTCTGGCCCAAAGAAGTAGTGCAAGTTAGACCCTGTAAGGATAATTGCCTTACTCAGTTGGTGTTAGTAAGAGACTGTCATGTAGACACTACAAAGAACCGTGGAAGTATGACTTAACAGTACTTGACTTAGAGACTGTATCTCAGAATTTTGACCCTTCTTGATTGATTTCCTTTTCATGTTTCATTCAGCGTCTGGATATTTTCACCATCAAGCCAAGCAAGCAGGAACAGAGTGCAGCCAGGGATTCAGAAAACATCAACAAGAACAGATATGCCAGCAAGGTGCCAAGTGAGTGAGGATCGTCATAGTAATTACTTTATAGTTCTGCGTGTTTAGTAGCTGGTGGACTTGTACACATAGTGTGAGCTGTGAATATTACAGTTTGTGCAGTGACATCTTGAGGACCAATGTGTGATTGGTTACTTTTTGACTGCAGCCGGTTGCAATCATTTCATTCATTTTAATTGCAATCATTACATCTTTCTAATGATGGGATACTTCTTTGACCCGTTTAGGACGAGTCTCGAGTATACTCGGGCAGATGTCTATGGGAAATGCGTGTTGTAGCAAAATCAGCCAGTCCTTAATGGGTTAATGAAATGGGCCAGAGATGGACGAGTGATTTTAGTATGTACCGAGTGCAAGCTGTTGTGCATAGAATAAATTGTGCATGCTGATATTCTTAAGTACACTATTTTTTGTGAATGGCAGTTTATCAGACATTTTTGCGAGCTCTTAATGTTCCCCTTTGTTGTCTTCTCAGTATCATGGTAATTGCACCCAAGAGACTAATATGTTGAACATTCAGAAGAAGGCGCGGCTTCTGAAACAAACTGTTATGTCCTTGAAAAAAGAGCTACAGAATTGTAGCTTGAAAAAGTATTGGTACTGTTCTAGCTCGACTCTGCCAGGGACTATGATTAAAATGCCCATAGCCATGGGCTCTGCAAGGTTTACTGGTCATCATTTGATGCGTTAGTGTGCTATGCCAGTGTGCTGGCATTGGGCATTACACTTAGGGCAAATATTTGTTTTGGGAAAGATGACGGTGAAAGATGAGACAATCTATCATATAAACATGACAAAGCTAAATATAACAAAAGAGCTCATCTTTCGTCTTGTGCAAAATCTTATATAATGGCATTAGTGACCATTCACTACACATACTTACAATTTTGTATATCAGACATTACAGTGTGCCATCATTATATCTGCACTGGAGTGTACAGTGTGTAGAATACTCAGCACTCTGCAATAAAAACTGCACTTATGAGCCTTGACAGACTTGGTGTTAGAATTAATATTCCTTAACCCGTCGAGGACAGGCTGATTTTCTTGCAACGCCTATTTCCCATAGACACCTGCCTGAGTGTACTCGGGACTCGTCCTCAACGGGTTAAATCATGTCTTTACTTTGGTATTGATTTATGAATCATATTTACCAGAACATGTTTTGTATATCTGCATGGAATAAGCAAAGAATAATCGAAATTCTCTTTCCATCTTTTACCAGCTGACAAATCGAGGCCTTACCTGATAACGGAGGTGGAGAATACAACAAACTACATCAATGCATCGTTTCTACCAGTAAGTAATGCAAAGGAATTATGTGACGACAATCAAGCAGCAATTATAAAATGGACTTGAGAATCTCTGCAATCTCATTGGTCAATTGTTATGCATTGATTTTTACTGATCCACATGAGCCATGCGTCTGGTAAAGTCTGAATGCATGGCCATGCTTCTAGTAAAATCAGAGTCTTGTATAGTGTTGTAGGTGTAGCGGATGCATGATGGGGAAATAAGTGTACATGTATTTCATGAATTTACGGGCCCATTTTATTACACAAATGATGCACAGGCCTATTTCGTGGATCAGTGAGAATTAGATGCTTTCGTTTAACTTTGAAACAGTCTTAAACCCAACCGCTGCGCTTGTGGGTTTAAAAACTATTCCAAAGTTAAACTCACGCATCCAATTTTCACCAATCCACTCTGTCCTGTGCATCATTGGTATATTAAACTTTCTTGCATCCACTCATTACATTTCACCTACCCTGCCTTCCCTTCCCTTCCTCTCCCCTCTCCCCTCCCCTACCACCTTCCCTTCCCCTTTCTCCCCACCCTCTCCCCTCCCTCTCCCCTCCCTGTCCTTCTTATGCTCCCCCTCCCCTCACCCATTCCTTACACTTGTATTTCTCTTAACCCATTGAAGATGATTCCCGAGTATACCTAGGCAAGTGTGTATTGGAAATGTGTGTTACAGCAAAATCAGCCTGTCCTCAATGGGTTAATAATACTCCTCTCTGTCATCTCTCTCCCCAAACTAGGGCTACACCAAGAAGGATGCCTTCCTTGGCACCCAGACACCACTTCCCAACACTGTCATTGACTTCTGGAGACTGGTCTTTGACTACAAGATCTCCACCATCGTCATGCTGAACGGACATCCCTCCGAAGATGCTGTAAGCCATTCAGACTTTATCTGCATTTTCATGAATGATATGAATGTAAATAGTATCAGTAGTACCTGGTCGATATCTTGCTGCTACTATTACCACCACTGTTACTGCTACAACCACTTTTACTTCTCCTACTATTACTACTGCTGCTACTTCTACTACTACTACTACTACTACTACTACTTCTACTCCTTCTACTCCTACTACTGCTGCTACTACTACTACTACTGCTGCTGCTACTACTACTACTACTTGTGCTACTACCACTACTGATTAAACTAATATTGATAATTGCATTATCATAAAAAAATTATATTGCACAATGACTACTGCAATAATTGCAAGTATGTGAATAACAGCTATATGTAAATGAAAAACAATGATAGCAGTAGTGTTCATAATGACATGATACAAATGGTGATGGTGATGATTATAGTGATCACATTTACAATAGGCACTGATCATGAAGCACCATATTTTAGTGTTGGAAGCACCTTTTTACATACATTGTGTAGCAGTATCCTGTCTATTAGTACTAAACTGGCACCTACTTTGTACGTCACACTCACTCTTCTTTTCTCTTCTTGTGATGGCTGTATTCCTCTCAAACCGCCTATGTCTGACATCTATTTTTTGGCTTGATATTCTTCTGTTCACCTTGGTAGAGATGAGCACTGCAGATAAAATGTCAGCTCAAGGGCTTGATGCTGTGCTAGGGTTTGAACCCATGTCCTCATTGCTGGTACTGTGTGCAATCAGGTGGACCACTGTCAGCCTCAACCAGTCAGGGTTGCTCGAAGCGCTTGTGCTGGTCATACCACTGAGATGTTAATTACACTGTACAATGTACCTCCGCCAAGGAAGGAAGAGGTTAAGTGATCATCGGCGTTGGTTTGTCTGTTTGCAACATAACTCAAAAAGTTGAAAACAGATTTTTAACAAAACTTGCAGGAAAAATTGATAGTGACACAAGGAAGAAGTGATTGAATTTGAGATTGATCCAGGAATTTATTGGATTTTTGCAGGATTTTTAATCTTTTGGCAGATACGGTCAATGAACATGGGAGTTCAAGCTGTGCGTATTTCAGGTTTGCATACGTACATGCTCTAAAGTTCGTGCTCTGCTCGCACGAAGCCCTGCGTTGCTGAAAGCTGATGACTTATACAAAAGGCTTCTATATTGAAAAATTGGGCGATTTTTAGCATTCCTGTATGGGTCAAAACGAGCTGCTTGGCAGAGGTCTGCGCTCTCTGAGTGCTCTTCTAGTATATTACGTACAGTTGTATGATATTGTTCTTTTCCAGTACTGTCGCTGGTCCATCAATGGTCTTCCATACAGGCAGCAACAGCAATCACATCCATCTCTATATTTGAACACTTATTCTGTAAAAATAAATCCTTCCCACCCATTTATCCCGTTCCAGAGCATGGCGCGGTACTGGCCAGACGGCATCAAGGGGGACCTGGCGGTCGGACCTTTCACCATCAAGTTGACCAATGAAGAGAACAGTGGGGAAATCACTTGCAGAACCCTTGAGCTGACCAGCTCAACAACCAAGGTACCCAGCCACCAAGAGTTTTCTGAAAAGAAGAATAAATAAATAAATTCTTCTAGATACATACCACTATTTAGAATGTCACACCTAATGCCCAGCCACAACCACTTGTGAGCCCTGTACTGGTCAAGAATAAAATGATGGATGTGCAAATACTGTAGTGTTACAGAGTTATGCATTTTGATTCATGAAGATCTAGAGCAATGTCGGAGGTGACTATTGACTTTGTTGGCCATTTTGTTATTTTTATTTTACCTACTCTTGTTGATACAGAATGATGCGATCCGTATATTTGGGATCCCCTTTCAGTTATTGTAATCTTAATATGGGATCACACCAGCAATGGTTTCACAGTGAATCTTTTGCTTTAAAGTTTTGTTCCATTCATGAATTTCACATTAACCCGTTGAGGACGAGTCCCGAGTATACTCGGGCAGGTGTCTATGGGAAATACATGTTGTAGCAAAATCAAACCGTCCTCAACGGGTTAAGATGTGCTTTGAAAATAGTCTTGAGAGGGAAAAACCAAATTTTGCAACTGCATGGTACCATACTTACTGACATGTGATATTTAGTATGTGTATTCCAACACAGCCATACCAGCAGACTGTGTCAAGTGGTAAACAGAGCTCAAAAAAGCTTTAAATCTTTGTTCAGTACTGTATCTTGAATGTAGTAGTCGATTGATATAGTGATAAAGTGGACAGTGAGTCAAATCTTAAAGTTTGTTGGATTGTGTGCAAGTCCAATTCCACTCTTATTTTGGCATTCATCCCGTAAAACATCTCTTCTCCAATGCATGGTTTGTCCTGACTAGTCTCGTGTTCAGACTGTGTATCAGCTTCAACTCAACACCTGGCCAATGACAGCTGAAATCAGCTCCTCCCCAGAGTCCATCATAGAGCTCCAGCGTCAAGCAGTGGTCTTCAACAGTTCGACAGGGAAGGACTCTCCGGTACTCGTCCACTGCAAGTAAGTTGTTGGAAGCTGCTTGCCCCTTGCTGACTCCCTACACTTTGTGCAGAGCTGATGTGCTTTTGAGTAAAATTGTGACAATATTGATTTGGCTTGGCTAATCTGCCTGACGGGGGTGGGGTGGGGCATTTCCTGAAGCATTTTGCCCGACAAAGTTGTCAGACAAATTTGCTCTCAGCCAATCAGATGCAAGGATTTCAGTAGCTTGTAACACTTTGTAAGAAAAAATATCTGACCAAAACGCTTCATGAAATGCCCCCCTAGGTCTGTTCCAATGTCAATACTTTATGTCTATGTGAGATGTAGCAGTGTTTTTGACTTCATTTTAGATTTAAAGCAATTCATATGCACATTGATGGTATGACAGTTGCAGATAAATGATTGCAGATTACGTTTTGATTTTCCAGGACTGCGTTTTGTGTATGTGAGTGTATATGTTGGCTACATGCTGACTAAATTGGTTGTAAAGAAAGAGTGGTGGATGTGCATGGTGTCAACGATTTTGTTGAACCAAGAACACGGAAGATGAGCAGAAATGTTCTCATTAAAATGGAAGTTCAGTGGAAAATAATAGTGTTAAGCAGTGGATACTGTAAGAGATATACTGCAGTTAAAAAACTTTTGCAGTATAAAAGCCAAGTTCACAGCTCGCAATGATCTGGCGTGACCGCTGAACCCCAGACTTTTCAAGAACATGGATTCATTTTTAAGTAGAAGAGAGCAGTTAAAAACAGCCAAGCAGAAAGTGATAATTTACATGTACATGCTGCATGAATGGCTTTTGTTGAATTGGTTGAAATATACACACTCGCCTGTGCCTTCTGACATGTACCCAATTCATAGAATACATGAATATTCATGTCATAGCAACAGGGTTGTTATGGAGACCGAGATATATATATATCATTGCTGGGGCGACAAGACCTCATATCTACAAAATGTCAAATGTTCAGGAGAGCCAAAAAACATGGCGGCCAAAGCACTGTGGCGAATGGGAGAGCCTCTCCTTTGATGTGCGGTGGTGGCTTCATTTTTGGAGTAAGACAGTTGGGATTTCGACAGGACATCACTTAACCCATTATTTGACCATTAATCAAAAAAAGTCATTTTCATCAAAGTTGCAGATACAAGGTCTTGTCACCCCAGCGACGATATATTTTTTCAAATACTTCCATTGCAAATAGATTTCAAGAGAGAGTCTGCATTAGCCTTCAAATTGTACAATGAACTGTCTTATAATATTTGGTGTGTTTCTCGGCTGGTAAATTTGCTCTGGTATATTCTGACTTCTACTGATTAGTTACTTGTACAGAACATGTGCTAGTATTGCAGGTCACTTTAGATGTTTGATTTAGATGACAATCACAGAAGTGGTTTGCACAAATATTGCTTAGGCAATTGAAAGTGATTTACATGCAGGAACCAATGATGCAGAGAGGGTTGCAGTGGCTACAAATTACACTGATTCAATTTCTGTACTAAAAGTCCAAATATTCACAGCTGGTTAGTTGCTGTCCATACTTGCGAACTGGACATCACTGGATTGTACTGATATGGAAACTTGCATGATGCATGCTGTTGCTGGGCATTAAACTGCTCCCATAACAAGGAATCCAGAAGTGGGAGTGTCCATGTGTTAGCTTCACTCTGTCGTTGTGTTTCTGTGCTGGGGCATAGTGGACGGGGCTATGGACTCATAAACAGGAGAGATAAAGTTTAGTTCTGACCAATGCTTAAAGGGATGGTACAGTATTGGTGGAGATGAAAATTGGGCTTTTAATCTTTTGCGAGATACCAAGAAAAGACTTATGATATAGTACAGAGCACACCATTTTAATAGGAATTCAAACTTTATACGATGAAAATCGGGTTTGGAATGGCTGAAACATCCAAAAACAAAGTGAAACAAAGCGATCGTAATAAAATGTGGGTCCCACACTTTATCAGAATTGCTCTTTTTTGGATATCTCAGCCATTTCAAAACCAATTTTCATCAATAAACCTTGAATTCCTCATAGAATTACATGCTCTTTCATATTTTAAAAGAGGTTTCTCATTATCTCACCAAAAAATGTTAGAAACCTGAAATTAGGTCTCAACCAGAACTGTACTATCCCTTTAAACAGTGATGGCAGGACCCCACTGGGGAGCAGCACTTACCACCTCTAAAGACACTTTGCTCAGTAAACGCCCTCTATTGTTATCGTAACCTCCAGGGACGGTGAGGGGGCAACAGGTACTTTTGTGGCCCTCTGCGGCGCATTAGAGAGACTCCAGGAGGAGAAATTGGTGGACGTCTTCCAGGCATGCAAGAAACTGAGGGCGATACGAAGGCATGCAGTGGCTACACAGGTGTGTTCTCACGTTTAGATGTGTAGCACATGGTTGTCTTCGTGGTAGCGCTATCAAGTTGTGAAGATGACATGCCTTATCACAAGTGGTGTGCATTCTTATTTGTAGAGTGGAACGGTACTTTTTTTTTTTTAAATGCAATTTGATTAACATATATGTCTATGAAGATATGCTACCAACAACTATTGGTTGATGCGGGAGCAAAATTTGTGCAATGAATGAAGCAACTGTCCCACGAAAAGTGGTCAGAAATTCACACCACTTTTTGGAGCATCAAAGATAGAGCTGTGTTAGATTCAGTATGCTGGTGGTCTTAGTACTGCATTATCTGAAAAGTACTCCTCTGCTACTATCGAATATGTATTTTTTTGTGGCCAGTTATAGATAGAAGTGTATGCCCTGCATTTCATCAGAGATGCAGTAAATTTATTTCTTTCAGAAGACAGATACAGCATGTAGAGCTGCTATATTTTATGAATATTTTGTGGAAGGGGTGTCTTGTCCTCCAATTGTTTTGTCTTGTTAAAATTCAAAATATAATGTGCCTTAGTAATGTTGCTATGATAATGCTTCAAATTAAAGCAATTACAGAGAACTCAACATGTCAAATCAAAGAAACGCTATGAATAGGGAAACTGAAGCAACAATATATTTGATCAGTTTGTCAATTTTTCCATGTCTCCCAATTCGGGGCTTTATAAGAAGATACAAATATATTTTCTCAGCTTTGTGATCTTTAGAATGGTGCATTCAAATGATGTGTGAATTTTCTGTGTTAAAACCTGGTAAAAAAACACATTTGAACCCCCCCCCCCCCCCCCAAAAAAAAAAAAAAAAAAAAAAAATCAAAAAAAAAAAAAAAAATCAGTACACTATGTAGGAAGATTCCATAAGGTTTTTGCACCTGTCACCACTTCAGAATCTTAAAGACAGCATGGCAACAAATGTCATATCTTTAAATTCATTTAAAACGCATTAACATGGTTGCTGATATTTACGTCAAATTCATGAGCTTTGTTACTGGTTAATGATAGCATAAAAGATGGTAACAACAATGACATGAAAACATTGTTGACTGAAGATGTTAACATGTAAGTTAATCTAGGAATGTATTGTGTTTAATATTAACACCTCTTTTTTCTTTACATTCTTCCTCCTTCCCCCACCCCCCTTTCTCCTTGTCATACTTGTGTTTCTTCTTTTTTGTTATCTTGTCTGCTTAATTTCTTTTGTATTTTTTCGTCTAATTTCCATCCTCTTGCTTTGTTCTGCCTTGTCTACTGTATGTCAGCATGTTGTACATCTGAAATCTCATCTGTGATTTATTTTATTACACCAAACAGCTGTTGATGTGCCACAATAGATTTTTCATCCATGCTCTTTGTGAAATACAGTGGACTCCCATTATAACGAAGTCCTCGGGACAGGCAGTTTTCTTTCGTTATATCAAAATTTTATTATAACTGAACAAAAAAAGAATAAAAAATTCATAGAGTGGATAATGTTGCGGCTTGAACTTTTACTTCGTCGTAACCGGAATTTCGTTATAACCTTGTTCATTATAACGGGAGTGCACTTTATACATGTACTTTAACTGTCTGCTCTACCCTCTTTCCTGATGGTGTATAGGACCAGTATGAGTTCATACACAACATCGTCCGACTGCACCTGGACTCATATGACATCTATATGAACTACAGATAAACAGCTCATGATGAGAGGGGCGCTAAAGGAGAAAAAGCAACCTATGCAAGGATGGTAAATCTGCAACATAAACCCATTGAGGATGGCTTGCTTTTGCTGCAACACACATTTCCCTAAACACCTGCCTGAGTATACTCGGCACTCGTCCTCAATGGGTTAATGTGACAACATGCTATACCTAGTAGAATTTTTAGTGCAGTGTTGAGCTCTTGTGTGCTTTTTTATCCTTTTACAGTATTTTGTGGATTTACGTAAGTTTCAAGGTTTTGACTCTGGTCACATCAAATTGCCATCTCATGAAAATCTGTATTTTGATTAGATGTCACAGATATATATATATATATATTTTTTAATTTTTTTTCATAACAAACACTAACACTTATTCCTTTCATTATGCATTGCACACTGTATGATAGTGGATGGAAACGGCTTTAATTATTGTGGATTGTAACTAGACATTTTCATCTGTGCAATATAGGCCTGGCCCAATCATGTACAAAATACGTAGGCCCGATGTCCCATTAACATACACAATAATAGTCATTTTTAAAATCAGTGTTTTCAATGCAATACAAACATTGATATTTCTTTTGTGCAGTTATATATAAACCAAATCATGTAACTACAGGTATCATGGTCTGCACTGTGATGCAAAGATCAGCCAATCTTAAATCTTTAAAATCCTTGCAATAACTTACCTCATGGAGTGCATGTGAATGGCACACAAACTATTTGATTTATTCTTTTTTAACCGACAGATGCAACTCTTCACACTATGCCAGCTATGAATATGCCCAGAGTCATGTTCTGGTCATTACTTTACTCTTATCTATGCAGTTTGGAGTTTTAGAGTATGGTATCTGTCTTTCAGCCTAGTGACATTTTTTTTTTTTTTTTTGGTCATTTGTTTGCTGCAGTGAATAAAATTGCATTTTGCAGCATGACCCAAACTGATGATTCTTAGTCTGTGAGTGGTCCTAGAATGTGTTGTGCTGAAAATTGCTCTAGTGAAGTTGAGTGCCTCCGAGGCCCCCCCCCCCCCCCCCACCCCGGCCTAGTTAGGGTTAAGAGGTGACCTGTCCAAATCCTAACTGTCTTACCCCAAAAATGAAGCCACCATGGCATGTCAAAGGAAAGGCCATCCCATTTGATATAGTACTTTGGCTGCCATGTTTTTTTGCTGTCCTAAACAATTGACATTTTGTACATACAAGGTCTTGTTGCCCCAGCGATTATGTACATTGTATACTGTATCATGTGAAATTATTGCCGTATGCAAAGTGGCTGTGCATATTTATTGTGTCAGCATTGTATAAGCGAATGTAAGAGAAATGTATATTTTTATAGAAGAGTATTTACAGTTTTTTTTTTCTGCGAATGTTTGAGTTCTTACATTTTAAGAAGGTATTAAAGAAATCTATATTCGAGTGAATTACAACATTAGCAAGCTCTTGCTATTGTGTATTAAAGTTACAAACTGATATGATTCTTCGGATCTTAATTCTTACACAAGTGTACTAGGTTGTGGCCTTTCGACTTCTGAAGTCAATTGAAAGATTGAAAGATTGAAACACACTGTACATCAGTGTAGTGCATATGTAAATAATTGAGACAAGTATCTACTTTTTTTAAACAGTACACTGAATTTTAGTTGATCATAGCTATTTGCTAGCATTATAATGTCAGTACTTATGCTCAATGCATTCCCCTTATCTAGGGATATAGTGTTGGAAATTTTGTCTCCATAAATTCTATGTGTAAGATAGATTTGTCAGTATACATTGTCCATTTTTTCTTTATGATGCAAAGTCAAACACATACACTTACATTCCAGCGTGCCAGTCAAGATGTGTAAATATTTCCAAATTCCATTTGAAGTTGGTATGGCATTAGTGACATTATTGCTTTCATTGGTCGGATGGAACAATTGACTTATTTAACCAGTCTTTACCACGATCAAAATATTGATTTTAAATTTGCAGATTATGCATTTCAGTAAAGTATTATACAGTGATACAGTTTTTAATGTACAATATTAAACTTTTAATATGTTGCTGAAAGGCGGGAAGAATTCAACATAATATTATTACTTGTCTCCTTCTCCAGGAAATCCGAGCCCATAACTCCAATCCTCCGTTCTCTCCACTGGCTTCCCATACATCACCGCATATCTTTTAAAGTTCTTTTGCTTACGTACAAAATTCTGAATGGGCAAGCCCCCAGGTATCTCACAGATCTTGTTTCTTTACGTTCCATTACTTCCTCAAGACCCCTCCGTTCCTCCTCTACAATGCAATTGACTCCTGGACCACGTACTTCCACAAAATACGGTGATCGTGCTTTTTCTACAATTGCCCCTTCTCTCTGGAATTCTCTACCCGCCTATATACATCAAGCCACTTCCGTTAATCAGTTTAAGATTTTGCTTAAGACTTATCTTTTTAGTAGATAGTTCTTTGGAATAGTCCAGTTGTGGGTCGGTCAATGGAGGTGCACACTGGTTTTGATTTTCATTATTTATCGTAATTATACTCTGTATCTATTTTTTTTTTCTTTTTGGTATGTTTGTACTTGTATTTTGGAATTTTTGTATTATTCTGGTATAGATATTAATTTTCCGGTAAACTGTGCGCTTAGAAACATCGGTATTAAGCGCCTTATAAATGTATTGTATTATTATTATTATTATTATTATTTCATTTTGTCAAACTTGACGCAGGTGTGAAGGATTTTTCCCCCTCAAATTATGAGCCAGTCGAAATCATTCTAAGTGAAACTGTATACCTTTGGGATTCGATATGATTTTATACATTTCACACAGGTGGAAAAAGTACACCTTTTTTTGCTCTGCTTTATGACATTATTGTGCATGAAATAATAGCTGTAGACTAAAGGAGTTGCTACAATATTATGTCTAATAGTATGCAATAGAATGGTTTATTCAATTACGATGTAATGTGTACATATTTTCCCCATGTTCATAAACAATCATGATACCTCTTCAATGTAGAATGTAGATCTTCATGAAAGCAGAGAGAGTGTACATTTGGTCAATTTTTGGTCAAAAAAGTAAATACATAGAATAAAGAAACAGTTTGATTTTTAGGTGCTGTTTTCCACACCTGCAGAATAGCTCACAGAGAACTAATGCAGTTACAGCAGTGATAGTTATAATAGTTACAACGATGATGACAGTGAAAGTAACAGCAGTGATTAAATACAGTGAAATGAGGTACTGCTGAGAAAAGAAATGGACAATTGTTCATTCATATGTTAATGATGGATAAACTTTATTTTGCTGTATTGTTGTAAGAGTGAAGACACAAAGAGAGGAAAATGCTTGTGTGTTTGATTTTCTGAAATATGAGAGAACCTTGTAGAAGGTGCAAACTCTATGCAGTGTTTCAGTATAGAATGTACTGAATGTGTAGCTTACAATAAATGGTTAAAATGCCCAAAGTGTCAAAGTCTTGTTGCCTGTATTTTGTGAGTGTTTTAGTGCATATGTTTGGCAAGGACCCCCCTCCCCCCCCCCCCCAAGATGTGATGAAGTTGTCTGCTGCATGGTATCAGCACAAAGAAAACTGAACCAAGCCTTCACAAGATGTCAAAGTGTAGCACTCTCTATTTCTGCTTTCTTTCTTTTTTTTATCGCATTTCGAATGTTAACATATAGAACAAAGTAGTTACACCTCACAATTGCAAGAGTATAATACAACATAATCAAGATGTAAGAAAGCTAGCACTTTTGACGGTTTAAGCTCAAGGTTTACGTAGACTTCTGTGCTGTAAAGGCTCTCGTTAAAAGAACGTAGAATATCAACTTGTTACCAGTAATTTTTTTAAATTATTTTTTGTTAATCGACTTGAGTATGGTATTCTAATATATCAAAAATGAATTCCAGACGATTATCATAATGTCACATCATTTACATAAATCGACAGCTCCATTTAGAGATTTGTGGAATTTATTGTTCTAGATCTGGGAAACCAATAGGCCCTTTTATGGAAATCCAATACAAATTCGTATGCTGAACGAGGATGATGACAAAGGAGGCTTACATACAATGTATTTCAGAAGTGTAGCAATGTAATTCCACTTACAATACCACTTGCTCAACAACTTCACCTCCTATGTAGAATTTATGCATGCTTTCTTCTTCGTTCTGCTTCCTTGGGCCCCCATTCATACATTGGTATGGTGAAGCTGCTATGTCATCATCCTTGTTCATTGTGATTTGTCATAAAGTTTGAAAACAGTCTTGATCCTTGTCATATTCACTATAAATCCTGAAACTCTGTACCCAATACAAATAGTTGTTGAAATATAAAAGTCACTCTGAAAATCATCCGTAGTTCTTCTACTGCACACATCTTTATGCCGAGCTCCGGGTACCTACATGTATGTAGTCCTATTTACTGAATTAAAGCATACCATACTATTGTGATTATATTAACTAAGTAAGTAAGTCACTTTTTTAAACTGATTTGTCCTTGGGGAACCTCTACTTTCTACAACTTCAATACTTTTAAGAAGCTTGACGTCGACACAATTCAAGTACTCAAATGCCATGCGTGATTACTGATACACTTACATGATCTATAATTGTTTATACCTGAGTAATCAAAATATGCATAATATACAGGACCAAAATATCTGACTCGAACTCTATGTAAAATAATCATCAGATATGCATAGATAACATTGCATGAACATAAATTTCATATTTGAGTCTTTAAATCACACCGATGCGCAGTACATTACATGATCATTTGATCTATATACAGTAATTAGTATTTTCGTCACGAGATTCAATTTATCTACGCTCCATGGCATTTACGCAGTATCGTTACAAAGAAAGTAATACACAGAGGTCATAAATATTTTTAGAAAATCCGCAAACTTTACCCGATCGAAAAACAACGCATGGGCGGAATGGTGATTTTTTGACCACATCAAATTGCACAACTTATCCACCTGCGTTCAGGACATAACTTGTGAGATTTCCTTATGCGCTAGGATACAACAGACTAGGTTAGTACCAAATTCAGGAAGATTTAATGTACTAAACTATCTGAATACATGATGTACAATTGTATACCTGTACAGTTGATGTAATGTCGTGGTAAGGTTTTTAACAAAGCCGTAGAACTTTGATATTCAAGCTTGTAGCATTTGAGTTCTGACCGTCCTCTTTACGGAATGCGCTATTTTCCATATACATTTTACCTCATTCAATTTTCAAATGATTGGGATCGCGTAGAAAAGAGATTGAATTAATCATAGTATGTTTTTCTTCGACAGAGATTGACAGTAAGTTGATTCATAATGGTGGGAACTTTATATCTTTCCCGCCTTTCATTGTTTGCAGTTATAAAATTACATAATTTAATTTTCAAGTTATTGGAGTAGCGTAGAAAAGCGATCAGATTAAATTGCACCATCGTCCAAGAATAACAGAACGTTGATTCACAATGCTGGAATGAGTTTCTAGTTATTCCGTCCTGGCATATTTTGCAAGTGTGGTGTGAGGTCCGACAATGCCTCCATATATGCACTTTGCATTTTATTTATTTATTTTTTAGCACTACGTGTAATTCAAACACTGTTATCAACAAATAGGAAAGTGACTTGCTAAGAATCATCAATAGCTTTTTAAAGTAATATCATCCATCATGCAAGGTTATCGATTAATCTACAAGGCGACTTTGAACAATATTTTATTGAAGACCAAACTGCGTTCTCACTTCGTTTTCCTGCATGGTTTCCCTTTTGATCCTCACAGTTTCGTCATAATCACTTCGGTGTGCCGTTATCATGTCTTGCTCACAATCCACCTTTTATCCCCTTTCCGTACTGAGACTCCTTCCAAGTGATTAATTTCTATTTTTACTCGTTTTACTTCCAATTTCTTTCAAAAGTAAACTACGTTCAATTGTGAAGCTCCATTACCAATCAGCCGTGTCACCTAGACCGTAAATTTACGTAATCGTAAGTGATGTATACTGGATCATCCTGCGCTGCGATAGTATATTTGTACATTTGTTGTATATTTCAAGGAGGAAACCAGATTGGAGAAGATTATCAATGGAAATCGGGGAAAAAAAATAAATGCCATTACCTTTGACATCTGGCAATGTAAATTAAATTTCCAGGGACTCATCAAAGGAAACGTATCCCTGTGATTCTTTTTTCCCCCAAACTATTTAAACGTTAAGTTTTGCAAATAATGCATGCATCGCAATGAGATGAGCAAAAGTTCAAGTTTGAGCCTGATATAGGAAATAATATTCTCACTGTAGACTCACGATTACTGTGGTCCATTTCCTGTACGTGAAGAGTGGTAGGCCTATACTCAAATTATTTCCATACTGTGCAGTCAACTACTTCCGCTTATAAAAGAACGCCATCACGGAATGAATTTGTTATTCAAAATCTGATCAGATTATTACAGTTGTACTCATGTTCTCATGCAGTAAGCATAAATATAGTCCATCTCACTACAGGCATATATATCAGTAACTTCCGCATAGACTGATATACTGGTAAGATCTTATAGTCGACAGTCTGACATAGTCTATTTTCCCATAATTCTTGCGTACCAGCCAGTGATCCTACACTGGAACCGAAATTGCAACTTAGGCCTACGGAAGCCGACGAATGACGGGCGAAAGAGGTCGCAAGGTTGAAGGCATCATACCTGACTGACGTGGTATAGGTCCACAGACGTGTATTTCTCTTGCTCTAAATTCGACAGTTCACGTACACTTCGAATGAGTCTAGATATGACTTGACTACGGCGTAGATGAACTCGTATTGCGCCTGGAAAGCCAAGTTACAAGGAGAGAAATTGAAAAAAAAAATAGCTAGAAATCTATATATAAACATGAAGGATTGTGAGGAGCCTTTTGAGTCGCTTCGTTTATAAAAGTTGGATTATTTTCGCCAAGATTACTATGGTTCACAAACCGAAGAATTCATGCTTTATTGAATGCTACAAGAATGCGGGAGTGAAAGATCCAAGTAACCTCAGTACTCTTCCAAAAAAAGTCCGTCGTTTCACCTCAGTACTAACTACTAAGTGTCTCCTTAAGGTGTTGGAAGAAATTTAAGATTGAAAATTTAAAACATCAGGAAGGGATAAATTAAATACATCCAATTATAGTGTACTTGTAAAAACACAGTCCAAACAACAGACCGAGTTTTCATATGACATGTAAATCATCATTTGACTGAGACTTGCGTGAAGGAAGGATAGGGCTTACCAGCGATGCTACGGCCCCCTGTCTCACGGCCCTCAGTCTCTTACAGGCCTGGAAGACGTCGATCACCTTCTCGGCTGCGAGTCGGTCTAAGACGGACGAGGCAGCGACAAAGGTACCTGTTGCTCCTTCACCGTCCCTGGATGCAATGTGTCGATGGAATATTCGTAGCTGATAGTATTTTTTGACCACTGAATACATTGCAGCGAAATGGTGATTTTATGTTTACCCTCATTTCATTTCAAATAGTCTTATATAGCCACGGAATATGGAAATCATAAGAAGCTATCTACTGAGAAATTTAATCGCAAAATGATGGACAGCGCTGTTCCAATCTTAAAATAGTAACTTTAGAAAGCAGACGGATTTGGAAATGATATAAATAGATTATTCACAATCAAATGTCAGGTTACGGGTATCACATTCAACACCGACTGGTTAAACAAATCTTCCTTGCGTTCGAGGTGGTTATCAGCACATCATTACTTCTTAACAAGAGATGTTGGTTTCATAACATTATTGCTCTCGAAATAATAAGTCATCCCCCTTCCAAAGAATTTATATCATGTACTGTAGTATATGATTACGTATGAAGAATTATATATGAAGAAGATGGAAAAATAGAGAAGAAGTTCAGAAGAAGAAAGAGAGAGGCTTCAACAACATTTGAACAAAGGAAAAAAAAAAGAATGATCGTCACCCGCAGTGTACTAAGATTGGCGCACTCTTGCCCCTGGAGCCGTTCAAACCGATGGCTCTCTGATGGAGCTCCACGACAGACTCTGGAGATGAGGCGACATCAGCAGCAAGCGGCCACGTGGTCAGCTCTAGTTGGTGTACTGTCCGATCACGTGACTATTTCATACACAATAGTAATGCAAATGATCACTCACCAGGGAGTCCTAAATGCACAACTATAGCACTAATTCTCTCAGGTTTTGCTTTCTATCTGAAGCTCTGTCTTCGTTTCTGTCGACGAAGATTGTTTTTCAAGACCAGAGACAATTACTAGCCTTTTGTCAAGGCCCTCTCGCTGTATGATGGCTATAACAGGCGAGCGCGACAGCGCGCAGTCCAACTCGGCTGAGCTCACTTCGTTCGCTCCATTCGCTCACCACCATACAGCGAGAGGGCCTTGGCAAAAGGCTGGGAGACAATGATTTCGTTGTCTGGGAAGTCAGTATACTAGTACCTTGTCAGTGTACCCACAGTGCATCTATTATATCTGAATGTGGATGTTATCAACAATAACACTAATAACGATTATAATAAGATAATCAGTTGCCTTGCCGTCTTGCTAAAGTACAATCAAGTATAAAGGGTGATTTTTTTTTTATAAACTCCGAATGTGATCATTGCACAGATCAATGCACTGTCGTCATCGTGACCATCATCATAACTATCATCATCGTCGTCATTGACATCATTAACATTTGGATGTGAATATTTGTGGTCGTTTTGTCCAGACGATTTTCATAATTTCACATCATGTAGTACATGACTTAGCAGCTCCATGTACAGATTTGTGGAATTTATTGTGGTCCTTTAGCAGAGAAATCAATACTCTGATAAAACCCAAAACAATTTCACTGAACAAAGATGATGACATAGAGCCTCACATATTTCAGAAATGTAGCAATGTAATTTCATTACAATATCACATGCTTAACAAGTTCACCAGTGTAGAATTTAGGCATGCTTTCTTCTTTTGTTCTGCTTCCCTGAGCCCAGACTCATGCCTTCTTATAGTGAGGCTGCCATTTCATCATCCTTGTTCATTTTGTTATAAATTTTGAAAACATTCCTATTCCTCACGCCAATCACTGCAAATTCTGAAACTCTGAACTCAGTATAACTGTTGGATAATTTACATTTGTTCAATGTTAAAGTCTGAAAATCATCTGGAGGTTTCCTTAAAAAGAGAAGAATTGAAAATATTGACAAAACGTCGTGGCCCACATTCAATATTCACCCAGAGTTGAAAAGCAATATCGATACCAATTACCGAACACGAAGATATTTAACAATTATGTCGCTACAGAGCTCACTACACCGGAGAATCAGAAGAGGGGCTTATAGTAATATTTATCAAGGGCTAAAGACAGACAATTTCACGGTTTACAGAAGTGAATTATTCATTTGTCTGTAATTGATAGGAAAATATGTTCTAGTGCACTTGAAGGAATATCGGAACGTGCTGAAAGAGTCTTAATTTGCCTTGGATTGCTGGCTATCTCTGTTGAAATTCTCCCTAGCAAAACAATTATTGAGGAACGTACACAGTCACATATAAAGCTCCGATAGAAAACCAAATTTATCATTACACTATACAGATTAAGCTGGAAAAAAGTTCCTCTCACCAAGAATTATCTCAGAAGGGAAGTAATAGATAAGTACTACACGGTATTAAGTGAGGGAAGTATCATGGAAATTGCAACGCTAACTGTTAAGGCATAGCTTTACCTGGGAAGAAGTGTTGCTGAGTTTAAACGTCCTGCTGGACAAGTTTCTACCAAGGTCTTCATCCGTGAGAGATACGACAAACGGACCGTAAGCCGCCTCGTGTTGGTGCCCATCGGGCCAGTACTGGGCCATACTCTGGAAAAGACGAGAACATCTAGAGTCTTAGCGATGCCTTTGAAAGTTTTCCGCAATAAGATTTCTAGTAAGGTGCAATAAGCGGTTCCTTCATGGCAGTCCAAGAATGACTGTTTTTTTTTTCAGTTTTACTGAGTATTTTCTTCTACCTGTATTGTTTGTACCTGGCAAGTGGGAAGACAGAATGCGCAACATTTTTTGGAAAACTTACAGGCCTACAGCCCTTTTAGTTTCTTAATTTTCTAAGGACGAACGATTAAATGAAATCTACCTCGCATCAAACAGAGTGCTGAGTAAATATTACACCAGCGTAATCTGATTTGATAGGCAGGTTTTTTGTTTTTCGTTTCGTTTTTGCCATACGAACATTCGAAAAGGAAGTGTACTCTATTAAACCCTTTATTGTTAATTGACTGGTGAAATGAAAATCTTTGTTCTTTTAGTTAGTCCATTTGTGTCAGTTGCGGACGGAGTATGTACAACGTAGAATAGAAAAGGTTTATCGTCACATTCATCATCATTGCCTGGAAAGGAACAGCGATGCTGGAAGAATAATGTTCGTTTATGCTGAATAAGCGGCCCAGACAATCATAAGAACGGGTGCTGCTCGTTATTCCGAAGGTTCGTTATTCCGAAGGTTCGTTAATCCGAAACACACAAAATCCCTAAACCTAGAGGTTCGTTAATCCGAAAATGAAAAAGGGTTCTATAATCCGAACATTTTGTGGCGTTATTCCGAAGGTTCGTTAAATCCGAAAATGAAATAGGGTTCGCTATTCCGAAGGCTCGTTTATCCGAAAATGAAATAGGGTTCGTTATTCCGAAGGCTCGTTGATCCGAAATGATATAGGGTCCATAACGAACCTTCGGAATAACGAGCCTGTTTCATTTTCGGATTACCGAACCTTCGGAATAACGAACCTTATTTCATTCTCGGATTAATGAACCTTCGGAATAACAAACCTCATCACATTTTCGGATTAACGAACCTTC
The DNA here is from genome assembly GCF_040938485.1 of Diadema antillarum. NCBI lineage: Eukaryota > Metazoa > Echinodermata > Echinoidea > Diadematoida > Diadematidae > Diadema > Diadema antillarum. The sequence goes on from NW_027270960.1 coordinate 14,093,508, forward strand.
GGAATAACGAACCTTCCGACTAAAGAAGCTTCGGATTAACAAACCTTCGGAATAACGAGCTGTAACCCATAGGAACATACCTTGTGTTCAGAAGGCCGTCCATTTAACATGACAATGGTAGTGATGTTATAATCGTAGACCAATCTCCAGAAATCCACTACTGTGTGACGAAGTGGTGACTGTGTCCCGATGAATGCGTCTTTTCTCGTGTATCCCTAGAAACCAAGAAAAACAACTTGATAATAATAAATTATCCACTAGAGATTATCACACAATACAATTTATTTCTGCTCCTCAGGAAGAAAATAAGCTTGCATATCATGAGCGACTGAAAACCCACTTATGTAGTACAGAATTCTGAAAAGGCAAGGACTCAAACTGTAATCTTATCCAACGTCTGATGTAGATTTTTTTTTCTTAAACTGTCACTAAAGTGGTATTTATGATAATAACAGTGATTAATGACCGTGCTCCATAAAATTTGTTGTATTTCTCAAAAACAAACAAACAAACAAACAAACTCTTTCTGGCGAGTGAGGGCCCAATAACTCCATCTTCAAACACAGCCTCTCATGGAAAACTGCATGTTCGTGTTCAGCACACTATCAACCATTTTTGCGTAGAGGAGACACGTTTTGGACAATAAAACGTTAAGAGCAGGAAATCGAATCTTACATCAAGTGTTTGTACACAAAACAAAGACGCACTTCACAATGCAGGAACTGACATAAGACACACAAAGAAACAACTTTATCCGGCGTACTTATAGATCCTTATAGGTCTAAAGCACGCGTTATCATTAGGTTAATGATATGTTTATGATGCACCATAAGTACTTTGCAATAAAAAGGAGAAAAATAAAGAAGAAAAGAGCAGATGGAAAAGGAAGGGAGGGTAGGTTTGAAGAAGATCAGACTATGTATACGAATACCATGACCTTATTTCTGCTGGTTGTGTTGCGGAGCTTCAATCATTTCTTTCTGATGAGATGTCATTGAAAAATCATCATACTCACAGGCAAGAACGAGGCGTTGATGTAGTTGGTTCCATTTTCTACTTCAGTACTAAGATATGGTCTCGACTTGTCCGCTGAAGCATCAGGTTGAATTGAGAAAGAAAAAAAAGGTCACATGTCACTTCGGGAATTGTAAGTATATGTATGTAGGTTTACCCGAAAGAGGGAGCTCTGGCTCCTTTATAGCAAAATAAGGGAGTTCATGGTTAATGCATGTCTCATTTGACCCCTACACAACAGACTTTGAAATAACATGGACATTTGTGTTGTGATCAAGAATTCCTTCTTGAAGCATGTCATCTTGTATTAAATCAATGTTGAGAAAGTGCATGGAGAGATTGTGCTAAACAGTGTTGATGAATGACTTACACCTGTACATTCCAATTTAGTCTGAAACACATACATTGTACTGACATAATTCAGATTTTCATAGTTGCTCGAGAATTCTTTACATTTTAAAGTCAGTGGCAATTACACAGATATTCTCATGCACATGCGCAAATCACAACCGTGAACTCCCTTATTCACAACGTACAGCTATAGATGAAAATTGGCGATCGTTGCTCTTTTTTTTTCTCCACAGAGTCTACTAGTAATTCCATTTAATGTACGTCACCATCGCTGGTTTGATAGATTTATTTCAAATATTACAAAAGATAGTTGTTTTTTTTTTCTATTTGGCCTGACGGACGTTTGCGATATATAGCAACACCTTTAAAATGTCCCCCGGCGGCGGCAAGTATTTAACCAATTACGACTTATAGAATCAGACCAATTATGTCTTAGACAGTTTTGTCTGTGCGAGAAGGTGTCATGAACGATGATGAGGGAAATACTGCATTACTAGTTAAAGGGATCGTACAGTTTTGGTTCAGACCTTATTTCAGGTTTCTAACATTTTTTGGTGAGATAATGAGAAACCTCTTATGAAATATGAAAGAGCATGTAATTCTATGAGGAATTCAACATTTATTTGATGAAAATTGGTTTTGAAATGGCTGAGATATCCAAAAAAGAGCGATTCTAATAAAGTGTGTGACCCACACTTTCTTACGATCGCTTTGTTTTACTTTGTTTTTGGATGTTTCAGTCATTCCAAACCCGATTTTCATTAAATAAACTTTGAATTCCTCTTAAAATGGTATGCTCTGTACTATATCATAAGTGTTTTCTTGGTATCTTGCAAAAAGTTAATAGCCAAATTCTCATCTCCACCAATACTGTACCATCCCTTTAACCACAAAGCAGGGGCGGATCCAGGAATTCGGTAAAAAAAAAGGGGGGGGGGGGTACCCGTCCCTATTTTTTTCTTTTTAGTTCTTTGGTTTAAAAAAAAATGAACAGGGGGAGGGCGTCCGGTGCTCTTCCCCTGGATCAGCTAGCCACTGCAGAGAGCGGCGATTGCAACTCTTCCGGGTAACGTTGAATCAAACTTTTGATAGTTACAAGTATCGCGAGCGTAAGGGTGAAATACATACATGTACGACAGCATGTCATCAATCTTCATTAGGCCTATACGCAAGTAGTGTGGTGACATTGTTATTGTAGAATGTAGTCAACGAATATTCTCTGTGCCCGTTGTTAGACTTCTTTTTTTTTTCTTCAACACTTGTGACTTACTCGGGATCTTGTCTTGGTATCTGTTCTTGCTGACATTAGCAGGATCCTTTGCTGCCCGACGATCGCTGTCCTTTGGCTTCACAGTGAGAGTGTCAAGGTGCTGTCAAGATCAAAACAGCCAATCACAAACGAAACGAAAGTTATTTCTGCCCCCCAAAAAGAATATGCAAGAAATTACTGCAAGGTATATTACACGGAATTTCCGTGTAATAGATACGCAAGCGACGGAATTTGTGTTTATCTGAACTCTGATCCAATAACTGGCTGAACACACAATATCCTTCCAAGCTCGTTGAAATCGACTATTTTAGGTTCCCTTGGTGTTTCGGGTTCCGTTATTATCTTGGTTCACATTTAGTCATTCTTTTTGCTTTTATCGACGATCTAAAAAAACAGTAAAAACGGTAGTTTATGAAGTCTGACATCCTACAGAAGCATGCACTCATTACCGATATTTTGCTGTCACTGTTCTTGCAAGGTTATATCCTCAGAGCAAAAAAACATGTATCATCCTGAAATACAAATGTTCAGTTTTTCATTGTAGAGATTGTGTGTGCTTCTTTGTGTATGTTTCTTGCTTGGTTGTTGTTTGTTTTAAGACTTTTTTTGAACTCGTCACGTGATCTATGAGAGTTGTTCGGAATATTTAAGTTCAAGGGATAATGACACGTTGTTCTACTCACAGCAAACTGCTCTTGTAAGACCGACGCTCCCGTGTCCGGGCTGCGAAGGCTGAGGGAAGGGTAGACGATGTCGTGGTGAAAGTCATCTTGTGTGATACTGGTGTCGCCACAAGTGAACGTCTCCATCAAAGTCTCGAAGATGAACTCGTATTGCTCCTGGAAATAACAACGTGGAAATCGAAAATCACTTCTTTCTGTTGCAATTATAGCAATCTTACAGGGCTCGGAAAAGCGTTGCTTTCAGCATGGAGACAAAACCGGACGTATTTTCGATTATGTAAGACAATTGTAATTTATCTCACCAAGCGCGTTACTGGGATGTAGATCATTTCACAATAAAACAAATACATTACCAGTATAAACGGCGTTTTTTTTTCTAGGGGGGGGGGGGATAGGGTGCGCAACTCACGGCTACTTGGACCATCTTTATCCTCTGCTCTCTCATGTTTTTGACAAAGTTGTAGACGTCGACCACGCCTTCCTCCTCGGCTTGACCCAGCATGGCGTCCAACGTGATGAAGGTTCCTGTCCTTCCCACACCAGCACTGGGAATGGGAACAATGAGGAGTGCTCCTTTCTCCATTCATTTTCTAAAAACTTGATGGCACTATACATTCTTTAGAGATGTCGGCTCACTTGGGAGGGTCATAGGTCATACATAATATAGATATACAC